>NC_090320.1:232398903-232740864 GCF_040869045.1 Eurosta solidaginis | reverse complement strand
ACTATTTATAATTAAATATTATCTGAACATAAAGGACGCGTTTCATTCATGGAAAAAGCGATTTGTCAGAAGGTAACCGGTACGGGTAACCTATAGGCCAGTTACCCGTGTTGTTGTTGCATATGTTTTGGTTAGCGATAACGAAAACATACCTAATGAAGTAACTTAAAAATGTAAATAACATCGAGCGAGAAGGAATGTCGAAAACACAATAGGTAAGAGCGAGAAAGCGAGTCACACGTACACTATTTTGAGAGAGCGCATGCGTTAAATCCTTCCGCGATTTGCAACCAGATTGACTGAATTTTGGTATGTGTGCGTATCGGGTATTTGACGCTTGCCCCGCGACTATCAAATAAAAAGCCATCAATCAACATTTGCATTGAGAAACCGTAGCGCTCGGACGTGAATATGCCGTCATCGGGTGATGACTTTTTGTTACTTGCAACTACAGCAGTTTTATTAAATAATAAAAAAATTAATAAACATTTTATTAAATAATAATAAAAGCTTTACATTCCATAAAGCTGAATAAGTTGTTGCCATAGTAAAATTTTATTATCAGTTATTTGTATTCCATATTTTACTTTTGGCAACTCTGTTCGAACGTCATCATGTCGTGATCACGGTCGTTAAACAACGAGCAATGATCGGCTGATGGTGGTCCGCAAACGCATTGCAAAGGAGTATTGTTAGAGTACTCCAACATGAAGAAAATAGAACACGTAATCTAACAATTTTTGCAGGGTAGGAGTGTTCCAAAACTAATCTGTATTCATACAAAAAATGTGCTCCAATTAACATTGCGATGTCCTAGGAGAGGATCAGCTGATCCCACTCTCGCTTTGTTTGTGATTATTCCATAGAGTACATACGTGAGAGTACTTTCCAAAGTAATTTCACTGTAGTACTCCATGGAGCGCCCACAGAGGATCATATGCCAAAGTACTAAAGAGGAATTGTGTCGGAAAGAATTATCTAAGTGAATTGAATTTAAAATGAAAGTAAATGAAGAGGGGCAATACAACTTTTATATTTTATACTACGAATATTCTTATGTTATTTAGCATTTGCGTGAATAAAGAAAATAATATTCTCTATACATACTATAGTACGTATACATAAAACCAGTGCGCGGTCGCATTTTATCAGAGTTGCCATAGTAAAATTTTATTATCAGTTATTTTCATGCAATATTTTACTTTTGCCAACTCTGTTCGATCGTCATCGTGTCGTGATCACGGTCGTTAAAAAACGAGCAATGATCGGCTGATGGTGCTCCGCAAACGCATTGCAAAGGAGTATTGTTAGAGTACTCCAACATGAAGAAAATGGAATACGTAATCCAACAATTTTTGCAGGGTATATATAGATGCAAAAATCACAGACATAAGATTGTGCATTGCGCATGTAAACACATGATCAGCTGTTTTTGATGACGTAGAAATAGCTTATTTTCATTTAGCCGCGCTTGGATATACGTGTATTTGGCGTTATTTGTGAGAGTTTTAATTAAATAAATCTATTAATAATACTTTGTTCTGTGTTTGGGTGTAAAAACAACAACAGGAAAACCAGTGAAAACAAATGGAGATTTTTCCATTTTCCAAATGATGCAGTAATGGCTAGGAAATGGCTTCATTTTTGCCGCCGAAAGGACGTAGTGAGTCTCAAAACAGCATGCATATGTGAAGTGCATTTCACTCCACCCACCATTAGGTGGTCTTGCAAGCTCCATGTGATGTTCAAGCTCGTTGTCTGATAAGCATACATCATTATCTTATCAGCATCCTGTCGCCCTTTACATTAGGTGGTCTTGCAAGCTCCAAGTGCTGTTCAAGCTCGTTGTCTGATATGCATACATCATTATCTTATCAGCATCCTGTCGCCCTTTACGTTAGGTGGTCTTGCAAGCTCCAAATATCTTTTCGAAAACATATACATAAGTAATTTAAGGTTGTTGTTGTTGTTGTAGCAGTGCTTCGCCCCACCTAATAGTTGCGACCGATCACAAATTGTCATAAATAGCCTCCAACGGGAGTCAAAGGAAACTTGCTGTTTCAACAGGGGTGGACCATAATGAAAGGGGTGTTAGTTAGAGGCGTTGGTTCCACCTTACAATTAAAGAGATGGTTGGTGTCATGTGGGGACACATTGCAAGCGGGGAATACATTTTGTATGTCGGGGTTAATTCTGGATAGGTAAGAGTTTAACCTGTTACAGTATCCAGAACGAAGTTCACCTAGAGTGACTCGCGTTTAGTAATTTAAGGTCGAGCTGAAGGTTCGAAGGGAAAGTTCTGGTAAAACTCTCCTAACATTCAGGGAGGGAAACACAGGATGAAGTTAACAGCATAAGATCAAAAGTCGTAGACCTGTTATGGAAATGTCTTTTTTTTATTTCTATAGCAACACAACATATTTTTGAATGCAGGTTTAAAATCATGAAGTATTTTGTTCTACTAGTGGTTCTATCATACCTCATTTAACGTAAACTGGGAATCAAAAACTCCTCACGGAAGGACGTGTTTGGATGATCCAGCTTGAAATCGATCCCGATATAGTCGGGCTAATGTCTTAAAGGAACGTACCGAATTTATGTATATTCGGCAAAGGATTAAAAACACAGACCCCGGCGGGTTAGGGGGTCAGAATATAACCGCGGTGGGTATGCCTGTCGTAAGAGGCGACTAAAATAACAGATTCAAGGGGTTGTGTAGCGCAACTCTTTCGGCTTACCAGCGCATAATATAGCTTCTCCAAACCCAATTGTCAACCCCACCTATCCGTGGCGAATCCTGTTTCATTAACAGCCGAGGCTCTGCCCACCCCGACCTCCTCATGGATCTAGGGCGTGGGAGGGCGGTATGGCCAAGAAGGTTGCATGTGGTCATAACAAATCGCTCCCGAGATGGTCGGGCTTGGTATCGGAACGTACCGGATCTGCATCCGGCAAAGGACCATCAACATCAATAACACGCCCCAAGGCCTTGGGGAGTGCCCTTATCGCTACAACAACAACAACAACATTAACAACACTGGGATTGAAAGAGTTGTTTATAAAGGGTCGCACATTTGACCTACTACCACACCAAGGACAATGAAATATCTGTTTACATATTGCCGAATCTGATCGCATTGCTCATGACAATGACCCTTTTCAAAACCACGCTCAAATCTATGTATTTATGCATTAACTTTTAAGAACTATATAGTTTCACTTACGGCATTTGCTGCACAGAAACTTCAGTTGGTTATGACGCCTCAAGTGCACATGATAAAATGATTTTAGTAAAGCGCGTCCACAGAGATTACAATCCATATGCTCATCCTTTTGGTGAACTTGCCGTCTATGTAAACGTAAAGCATTTTTCGCAAATATCACAGGGGAAATTTAGATTTTTATCTCCCAAAAAAATGGAACAATTTAACAAAACTTTTGGTATATAGCGCAGAACTCCGTAAATACCTACCATGATCTAATTCATAGTGATGTAACAAGTCCCTCTGAAAATCGAATATAGATGTACAAAACTCGCATTTTAAATCAAAACAAGTTTTACGTGTACCACCAATACTTGGATCATCTGGTAAATTATCATCATAGCCAGCAACTCCTTTTGTCAGCCCATTCTCATCATTTGCAATACTATCCTCTTGCTCAATACAAACGATGCCGTCTACACTTTCACTAAGGTGTGACTGCTTTTGACTAGTATATTGGGCGGTTTTATGTGGGTTGAGGCTTTCTACCACTAATTTAGTTAGCTTTTCGTTTGCGATTTCTAAATCATAATTATCGGTATCACTTATGTCAACGGGATCATCAACAATGTTTGCGTTTGATTCTTCGTATTCGAACTCCTTAAATTATATTTAGTTACATTTCACTTTGAGAAAGTGTAAATGACTCCATCAGATCTATATAGTCATTAAGTTCGTCCTGACTAGCAACGAATAGACACGAGCGACAACAGCGCATATATTCCAATGAAACTTCTGTTCTTTGTGAGGAATCCATATTTGATTTAAAAGCAAAGATATTTTCACTTCATTTTACTGATGAAAAAAGATTTATCTTTTGCCCAGCCAGCCCCTTGCCAAAAATCACACACACAAGATTGTGCACAAGCGTTTCATGTGGCGGTGGATCTAAGTGAATTATATCATTTACACCAAGTGCTTTAAGCATAAGCACAGCATTCCCAAGATTTATAAGCCGTATCCCTGGTACAATATTATTTTCTGATTCTTGTTTGTAAGCCCAAGCGGTATAGAGGCGAAAACATTTGCCTGGCGCAGTATGTCCAACACGTCCTGCACGCTGATGCTTTAGAAATCGGTACAACCATTAATGATTCCATACCAGTACCAGGATCTATCACACATATATAATGTTTTCAATTGTGAGCGAAGTTTCGGCGATATTTTTTTAGATATGTTAAATTATATTTGACTGCTAAGAACGATACATTTCTCGGTAGTAGTGCAGTTTAGGGGCCCCACCCTAAAGTTGGGCCAAAATTTTCGAGTGAGCTATCAAAAGACGCGTATTAACAACAACAATAATCCGAAGGCGGAAAAGAAAAATGTTATCTCTGTCCGTAGATATTTGCAGTTGAAGTTGGCGATTTTCATGTGGTTGTTGTTGTGTTCTACCCACAAAAAAAATTGTGCATCATCGTGGCGGTAGCCACGGTTATACCACACAACCGGACTTGGCATGGCGTAGCCCAGGGTTATTTTTCATAAGCGCGGCCGAAGGCCGCCAACGCAGAAAGATGTTCTGCGCAAAAATACTATGGATGCCACCCCCGGTTTCGGAAGTACCCGCGGGTCTTTTTTCGATTTTTCGTTAATATCTTTTGAACGGGTAAAAAAAGTTAACTTCCGCTTTCGGATTCTTGATCTAGACGTGAATACGCGTCTTTTGATGCCTCTCTAAAAAAAGGAACAATTTTAGGGTGGGCCCCTAAACTGCACAATTACCCATTTCTCGGATACATTTACGGTTAAAAACATTTTAGATAAACAATTAATTAAAATAGAATAAATTTGCACAAAAGCATGCTCTTTTATTTTGCAATAAAAACAGCATATCAGCTGTTCGCTCAAGTCAAATGTGACGTAGATGCGCAGAACGAGGAATTTTGAACTCGTCAATGCGCAATAGATGTGTCGTTAAGCGCCAAATACACGACAAGAACATTTCCGCGAACATTCCGCAATCTTATTCGTAGCTTTGGCCATACACCATACGAACTTTTGGCCGAACATTAGTTCTCTTTCAGACAGCGATGAATACGGACAACAATTGTGCTGCAGCAATATTGCTCGCTGTGGCAATTAAGCGTAAAAAAAGAGAGAAGATCGCTAAAAAAGAATTTGGTGCAAAGAATGGTTTAAAAAACGAGCAGTTCTTGGACAAAGTGAGCTTATTAAAGAACTGGAATTCACGTCACAAAATGATTTTAAAAATTACGTTCGTATGAGCAAGGCAACATTTGACCAACTTTTACAAATAATTTTGCCACTCATAACGAAAAGGGATACAATAATGAGAGAAGCGATTCCCCCTCATCTACTTCTTTTAATTTTTCGATTAAAGTCGCATAATCATTATTCTTTTTAATTCTATTACAATAATCTTTGCTTTTTACTTGCCACAATGATGGCAAAGATTTATACATTTCAATAAATTCACTCAGAATTTTTTTATTGTCCATTTTACTTTTCCGCGCACGTCTGTTCCGTTCAGAAATTACTATGATTATGAGCTATTTCGCCATACATGCACGAACAGTTCGCGCAAATGTTCGCCAAAAATTAAAATATTTTGATTTTTGGCGAACATTTGCGCGAACTGGCAAACACCACCATACACGACAGAAAAGGTCGCAGAAACATGACATAACGGGAATGTTCGCGGAAATGTTCGTGTGGTGTATTTGGCGCTTTAGATTAGCTCGATTCAAAGAAATCGATTACTTTGATTTTTTGCTTAAGAGGCGAATCTACCATCTCAAATCATATTTTGTTATTCTCCAAATGTTTACAAACATTTTCATTTATGCTAATAAATGCTTGATACTCATAAAAAATATCAGTAGTAGTGTCAAAAGTAGCGTTTTAGGAGCAGCATCGCGAAAATAATGGGCAAAATTTCAATTCTGTCAAGGAGCGATCTATAAATTATATGAGTCTAAATCCCTCCTCCCTTATTTCTGATTTGAGATCCTACCTGAACGTGTAGGTGTTTGGAGTGCCGACAGGATGTCTAAAATTACCAAAAACCAATATTGCGCTCCTCCGTCGTATCTAACATAACGACGTAGCTGAAAATTTGGAAAATAAACTATTCCGTAAGTTTTTTTATTTATTTTAAATGCGCTTTTCTTCTTTCAACAGCGTTACAAAATATTTGTTTATCGTGCTACATATAACTAACCCGTGCAATGACTGATGACTGACCTAGGTTAAAATCCAAATTCTGGATTTTGTAAAAATCAAACATTTCGTTCCTAAAAATTATGCGGGATGATACTAAATGACCGTATATCCAAAAACAATATCAAGTCCACTTGTGTAGCCTTAGGTGCCTTCCTGCTGAGTTGCAGGAAGATTACAATGAGCTACAAATCTAGTGAACAGTGGTACGCCGTGGGGCAAGGTACTATGACCTCTGTTGTGGGTTTTGGTTTTCAATCAATACTCAAGGCCTTTCGTGACGGCGTACGTAGATGATGCTCCAGAAATCTAATGTGGAAAATGCTAGCGAAATAGTGGCTCTCCGTTGGCTCAAACATTGACATAGGTCAATTGGAACTATGTGATGTTTTTGTTATTGTATTAACATTAAAGATACTCCCCGAAGGTTTGAGGGAGTGTTATCGATGTTGATGGTCTTTTGCCGAAAACGAAATTCGTTGTCTTCGGTGCTAACACCTTCTTGTTGTTGTTTCACTGCTACAACATCCAGCAACTTGTTGTACTAGCCTCACTGCCTTGGGAACGATTGTTTTGACCCCTTAAACCTTTGGACTCTAGTCGCCTTTTACCACAAACGTGCTTAAAATTTTAATTTCCACATGCGACCTTCTTGGCCATCCCGCCCTCCCACCCCCCACACCCATGAGGAGTTCGGGGTCGCCAGAGCCTCGACTGTTAATGAAACAGGATTCGCCACAGATAGGTGTGATTGACAAATGGGTTTGGAGAAGCTATATATTGCGCTGGCAACCTGTAAGGGTTGCGCTACACAACGCCTTGAATCTGGTATTTTAGTCGCCTCTTACGACAGGCATACCTACCGCGGGTATATTCTGACCGCCTAACCCGCTGGGGGACTCGGTTTGTCGTCGCGTTGTATTATGTTCAGGGTGCTCTACCATTTGGCCGTTGGTGTTTTACCATAAGTACACAAGTTTTACATAAGTACAAGTTCTTAATAAGTCTGCCGCGTTCTTAAAAGACCTTTCTTGTGAGTCCGTAGTCCTACCTCGGGTGTGATAGTGAAGAAGTCACAAATTGGTCTTAATTTACGGTATGAATGCGTTCATAGGCGCCCTCGGTTCCACAGAGCCACAAACTACAACGCCAACTTGGCCGACCGCAAGAAGTAATAGAGTAGTAAAATACGATGGTACCAAAAGTGATTTATTTATGTATTTAATAAATGTATGTACGTCGGTATAAAAAAGTTCATATAAAAATCTTAAAAACTATTTGCTTTTGTATATGCATTAAATTATCATAAACAAACTTTCTACAATTACACTATGCATTTTGTATAAACTTTTTATATGTATACGAATAAAAATGTATAGATAAATGCAGATATATTTGTATATGTATAAAGTGTGATACGAGTGGCATGGTACTTGCGCTTTACTTGTGCCCTAAAAGTTTCCCTCCCTAAACCTAATATTGGAGAAATTACAACGATTTTATATAATAAATTAAAAAAAAAAAAACTAACTACATAAAGTACATAATGTAGGTAATTTAACGGCCTTTAGACAATGAGTTAAAAGATTCTATTGTAGTATGTATAGCTAGAAAACTTATTACTGCGTATAATGACAATGAGCATTGTGCTTCTCATAAAAAAAAACAAAAATGCAAATTTTAGCGACACCAAACCGAGTTTCAAATTGATCGGGAGGCATTAAGATTTGAATTTCATTTTTTAAATCTTAAAAAAAATTTGACTTTTATTTTCTGACTCCGAGTCTAAAATAAATTTGAAAAATTTTCCATCAAGAATTCTAATTCAATTTTGTGTAGCATAAATTTTGCAAACAGGTTCATTTATCTATTTCGAATTGGTTGACGCTTTTACTAAAGGAACATATTATTTTTTTATGAAAAGGTACGGCCCCTGAATTCGCATTGGAAACAATTACGAAGTTAAAACTTGCATATTCTAATAAATAAGTCAAAGTGAAAACGCAAATTGTATCTTTGATTTGAATATAAAAATACTAAAATAATAATAAACGAATTTTTACTGTAAATTGTGACATAAAATTTACCTTTTATATCTCAATAAAAAGCATGTGATGTTACGCTACCTGCTTATAAATATTCGAGTAGTTTTCGTATACGTAGTTTTTTAATAAGCTACATTATAAGGGTTGGCATGGATTCTAATTTTTGTTCGTTTTGAAATTGAAAGCAGTCAAGGCGAATCCATACCTCAGCTGTTGAGATAACAACACCTGGTACTGAATTCGCCTTGGAAAGCAGTAAATATTTCTTTCTGTATTTTATTTAAAAAGCAGTCAGGTATATGTATAATTGAATTAGGCTTTTGTCTATAAATCTTATTTGAACATCAAAGCTGAAATGTTTATCCAAACCCAATTCTGACATCAATTTTATACCATGACAACCCGAGTTAACTCCTACTTAAATATATAATTCTATGGTTTAGTTAACTTATACTAATTTTATTATTTCTATATTTTTGTTCGCAGATACAGTTTGTAAGTTTAAGTACGATTTTTTACTAACACAAACCTAAGTTTCTAAACATATGTTAATAAATATTAATTCCTTAACCCTTTCGAAGCAAAGAAAACTACTGGGCTACATTAAAAGCATTTAAGCCTACGTAAAAAGAAAATACATATCTTTTGACAATCAAGTAAGAAACGTAAGGGCCAAACGAAAATGATAGAGTATATCATTGCTAGACGAAATCGTGTAGAGGCGAATCGTTCGTCTGAGCTTTCGTTCGCAATACAGAATGAAGCCCAAAGTTTTATAAGTCAACTATAACAATTTTGCTTTCATCTATGCATGTACATATATTGAACAGATTGGGTCGAAAGGGATAAGGCATTGGCATTATATTAAATGTAGTTTAAACGGCAAGAAAATGCTGCTTTTGAACAAACACAAAAGCACTTAACTGTTGGCTACAATTTTACATCTAAAAGTGAAAGTGGCTGTTTAGTACACCTGGCAGAGTAGTAGCTGTTGCGTTAAAAATCATACCAAAGTTCTAAGTACATATGTTTGTAAATAATTCCGTGCTAAGTTGTAAATGAAGGTAAAAATACTAAAAATATTGGCACATTTCTTTTCTTATTAAATCGAAATTGCTTATAAAACTGATGACTCAGCAACAGTTGTCGTTTAAGCCATATCTGTTTTTTTTTTTGGAAGAGCTCGACCAAAGGTTATCTACAAAACTATGCATATGTTTAACCTTATATAATTCGATTATAAAATTTAAGTACAAAAGTATAAAAAAAAATGTTTGTTAGTCTTTAAAGTAGCCTAAAAAACTACAACCTACCACAGCGTTCTCAATGTCTCGCCATATATTTCATCTCAATGCTTTTGGTCAACTGGAAAATTTTCTATTGATTGTATTGAGCGTGATGTAGCCGATGTGATTGTAGAAGATACATCCATAAAACGATATTTTTTCTCATCGCGACACAAAAACGGATAGCATATAATGCCATAGTAGAATATTAAGCATCCCAAAATGATAAGAAATATTATCGAAATTATACCAAAAGTAGAGAAGCCCGATCTTTGATCCAAATACTCTTTGGGTGTTTGTGGTGGTTCAGTTGCTGCTGGTAGATAGCCGTCACCATAATTACCACGGCGTCCATTGTAATTGTTAGTGCGACCCGCATGTATCAATGAAAAATGGCAGGTAACTGCAGGCATACAAATGTACAAAAAGAATTTATGTAGTAGCTAATTAAAGGCCGTGAAATTTTGTACAATAGAATCATTACCAATTATAAATATAAGAGTAACAATGGTATTTTTATGCATTTCGATTTTAAAACAATAAGCTAAAGTCCTTGTTGATATTTTCACCTTCACCGTGTATAATTAACTTTTTTCACAATTCCTTTTTGTTCTCTGATTTGTTGCTATTGCTGCTTCCTTTTTCAAGGCAAGCGCGTTCGTGATATGCATGGCGGAACGATATAAGGTGGCAGCATGGGACAGCTGATCATACCCTTTTTTATTTGATTTGATACATCAACTTTCGGCTCAGTACGATTTTGACATTTGTCCATCGAATTTACAAAAACAAAATATATGGAATTTTTATTTTTTTTTTTTTTTGCTGCCACCTTGTATCGTTCCGTCATGGTGATATGTGCTGCAAAACAGGCGATATCTCTATCGATAGTTCCTTGACGTCAGTAGCGAAAAATTTGTCACACTGCAATCACGGTAACCACTTTGGTCATGTGATGTCAAAATGAGGCTTTTTTTTTCGCAATTGTGGGATTTTTAAATAATTGTTGTGTTTTTTCTACATCTATATACATATACGCTTAAACTTTTTATGGACTGCTAAGCGTTAAACTTTATCTACACTTCTGAAATTGCTGCGCAGAAAATTACAAAAAAAAAATAAATAAATAAAATAAATGTAAGGCGCGATAACCTCCGAAGAGATTTTAGGCCGAGCTTCTCATCCAATTTGCGTCGTGCTCCTTTTTAATTTTTCCTACAAATTGGCGGGACGGGACCTACTTGTTTTATGCCGACTCCGAACGTCATCTGCAAGGCAGATGAGTTTTTACTGAGAGCTTTTCATGGCAGAAATACACTCGGAGTGCTTGCCAAACACTGCCGAGGTGCGACCCCGCTTAGAAAAATTTTCTTCTAATTGAAAAACCTTGTTTCTAAAATTTTGATGTTGCTTTGCCCGGGGTGTGAACCCAGGGCATTCGGTGTGGTAGGCGGAGCACGCTACCATCACACCACGGTGGCAGCGCAGAAAATTAGTACTCCTAAATTTCAATACGCATTATATACAGATGCAACTGAAATATATGTCTGTTTCACCTCTACACTACCTCCATGTATTACATCTGCAAATGGTGTGTGCCCACTATTCAACGCAACGGATTCATAACCTGTAGTATATACTATGGCCAACAGAGGTGTGTCTCCGCTTTTTTATTTATTTATTTATTAGTCTACAAACTTAACAATTAATTAGACTTAAATAGTACGGATTACAGATAAATTAGAGAAGCATACAAATTGAACAAAATTATATTATAAAATATGTAGGTACATTATTAAATCAGTTGTCGGGATGGACTGTGATGACTGTGATGCCGAGCAACGGGAATTGATTATTAGTGCTTTCGGAATGGACGTGATCTCGAGCAGCTGATGTATATTTGACACATAACAAGTAGGGCTGCGATGTGTGGGAGGTTGGAAAGGACGTGATTCCAAGCCACCCGCCCAAAGTTACTGGAGCTTGTGCTAAGAGTGGGAGGTTGGAAAGGACGTGATTCCAAGCCACCCGCCCAAAGTTACTGGAGCTGGTGATAAGACGTGATTTCGAGCAGCTGATGTATATTTGACACACAACAAGTAGGGTTGTGATGTGTGGAAGGTTGGAAAGGACGTGATTCTAAGCCACCCGCCCAAAGTTACTGGAGCTTGTGCTAAGAGTGGGAGGTTGGAAAGGACGTGATTCCAAGCCACCCACCCAAATCATTGCGTATTTAGTATAGTCAGCAGATATTTTTTATTACGTAGAGTGTGTCACACGTATCAATGTTTTTGCAGTGATTATTGAAGTCAGTACACAGACAACGAAGAGGTTCGTGCATTTCTGCATGTGCTTATATGAAGCGGTTGAAAATGTCTAGATGGTCGAAAGGGAACATTAAATAAAATTTCACCGAGCAGAAAAGGGCTATTTACCATCCCTCTGTAGGACGACCGTTCAGTTTAATGGTTTACTTTATTCTGATTTTCTTGTTGTACAAACTGTCGCTTACAAGCTACGTATATTCTGCCTATACATATATTCCTGTGTATATTATATGACAAATACTAGATACATGAAATTATTTGAAACATAACCGCCTTATTTTCTATTCATATTCTATATCAAAGTACATGAGTGTCAAGCTTCAAACGCAATGCAGTATGTACGAGTATACATGTATTTAGAGTAGAGAAACACATAAATAAAAAAAAAAATAAATGTAAGGCGCGATAACCTCCGAAGAGATCTAAGGCCGAGCTTCTCTTCCAATTTGCGTCGTGCTCCCCTTGATTTTCCCTACAAATTGGCCGGACGGGACCTACCGTTTTATGCCGACTCCGAACGGCATCTGCAAGGCAGATGAGTTTTCACTAAAGCTTTTCATGGCAGAAATACACCCGGAGCGCTTGCCAAACACTGCCGAGGGGCGACCCCGCTTAGAAAAACTGTCTTCTAATTGAAAAACCTTATTTCTAAAATTTTGATGTTGCTTTGCCCGGGAGTTGAACCCAGGGCATACGGTGTGATAGGCGGAGCACGCTACCATCACACCACGGTGGCCGCCAGACACAGAAACACATACTTATGTATTATGTATGCATTTATACTCGAACGTGTTGATCAATAGCGCTACAAGGCAAGAGCGAGCGCTCAAACTGTAACTATAGCATGTTCGCTATTTACCAACATAGCCAACCATATGTAAATCCATTGTCTCATATATTTTATGTACAGTGTGTGCCACTTAGATGTTACCACAGTGTGTGCCACTTGGATGTTACCTACTACACCTCTAATAAGTTTTACTACATATAACACACCTACCATCTTCCTACGACTCCGTAACGTAGGGAGCTGAATAAGTTTTAAACGGCAGGAGCAGGGGGCAGAATCCTTGAGGGGTCCCATCGTAAGTCCCTTAGCCCAAAAATCAAGAATTGCTTTTGAACCGATTCTAATTTGTCGCAGTGCGTCTGGTACGAGGGTTCCAGATTATCGAAGCGTATTCTAATATTGGCCGCACCAAATATATAAAGAGACTTTTAGTAATATATGGATCATCGAATTCTTTAGACCATCGTTTGACGAGCGCCAAAGACCCTTTGGACCTGTTCACGCAACCTTCTATGTGCAATTTACAGCCTGATTCTAATGTGGTAACAACTTTCTTCACCACGGCAACTTTTTTCATGTGGTAGCTTTTGTACTCTTTTGGTATTCTGCCCACGAAAGTAGCCGGATAATTGTTTACCCACTAAAATAGGTGGTAACATCGATGTAACCACACAAAAGCTGTTGTTTAGAAAAAGGCAATACTGAAAAATAAAGAATTGTGAGCGCAAATAAGTAAACATAATAGTAAAAAAGTGTTGCCTCTTGCTATACATATTTGTTTCCATGTACTTTCACAGTATATATTACAATATAGCTATGTAAAAACGTATGCATGTATGTACATATGTATATACACATCGTCCCGTTTATTCGTTAACATCGTATCTACGAGTGACACATTTTCGGTAAAGCCATGGCGGAACCATACACGGTGGCAGCATGGTAACATACCTACAAACATAAATAAAAATTCCATGTACTTCGTTTTTGTAAATTCGATGGACAAATGTCAAAATCGTACTGCGCCGGAAGTTGATGTATCAAATTAAATAAAAAAAAGTTTATATTCAGCTGTCCCATGCTGCCACCTTGTATCGTTCCGCCATGGGTAAAGCGAAGAAAACCCACTTTTAAATTTCACCACAGACACTGGTGAGTTTTTCGGTGATGACAGCGTTACCACTTTGGTCAGAATCGCGAATAAAACAACTGGGGGCCTACGGCTGAATTCTGTAATTCAGTCTCATCTCAAGTCTCTAAATTTGAGATTTTCCTTTAGAGACAATTTTTGTGACTTGAGATGATTTCGGTATTCAGTAAACGAAAGTCACAAAAACAATTCACCATATCAACGAAATTCACCAAAATGACAATTTACTCATACATTAAACAAATAATATAGCATTGCATTTTGTCAACGCAATGTTGAGTGGTGTTTTGGCTGAGCTCGCTAAGACGCCGTTCACAAATTTTATAGAAAAACGCAAAGTGTGTATGTTCGAATCTCAGCGGCGCCACATAGAGTTCGATGTTTTTTTAAGTATTTTCTGTTTTTTAATTTTTTCTATGCTTATTTTAATTTGAGGAATAAAAAAAAATATATTTAAAGCGTTTTTCGCAAATAATTTTCATACTTTTTCTGAAATTTTCACGTTTGTGATCTGCCACGGCCCAGCTCACAAATTAGTGATTGCTTTTGTGAGGCTGGAGACGCGAGACAGCTTACAGAATGGCAAATTGTCTCAAAAGTGATTTTCACCCCAAATAGTCTCTAATAGTGACTAGAGACGGCTTGCTGAATTCAGCTGCTACTCTGTATTGCGATGCGAAAGGCAGTGCGATGCGAAAATAAATTGCAATGCGAAAGGTAATTGGAACTCTGTAGCGCTATCGCATCGCTAACAATGTCGCTTTTTTATTTTTCGCTAATTTTTTGCTTGAGTATGCATCACTGACCAAACTCAAAGAAAGAGAACAAAAGAAACAAGGCGATTACAATTTCGGCAAACGATTAATTTTTGTTGAAAAAATTAAAAAAAGGATTCTGTAGCATTATGGAACGATTTAAATGAAGAAAGGATTGATTTAAATGAAGAAATCCTCCCAGTTCAGAAATTGAACTGGAAGAAGTGAACGTGATAAATACAGAAAACGTGGAAAATCATAGAATAGGAAATATTGCTAGTTGTATCAGAGAACCAATTGTGACCAATTGGCGCCGGTTGGCGGAACGAAGGAGCGACTGGCGCGCCTTGTTGGACGGCCATAACCGTTTAGACGGTTAAACGCCAATTAAGTAAGTAAGTAAGTATCAGAAAACAAATAAAAAATGACATGATTTCAAATAGAAATGCTTTATAAAAAAGTGGTTTCGATTTAATTGTTATTTATTTATGTATTTTAAGTCCACTAGGATTACAAATTGTTGCTTTTGTGTTTGTTTTGTTTTTTGAGTTGTCCTATATATTTTTAAATGAATATAAAGATATCAATTTATAAAATCATCAATCAATACTTACATATTTGAACAATGCGAATGCCTATTACTTGTAGCAAGAAAAATGCGAAAATGAATGCTGTTTGACATTCGCTTTCGCTTTACAGAGTGCCGGCAATGCGAAAAGGGAGAAAAATTGCGAATGGGCAAAATGTGAATGCGAAAGTCAAAATATACATGCGAATGTCAAGATACAGAGTACCGATTTTGCGATTTCGCGTATTTTTTCTTTCGCATCGCAATACAGAGTAGGCCCCCTGGTAACGATTTTCGGTTACATAATGTTCTGGGTACTATTTTACCGGTAACGCTAAGAATCGTGCCGTTAAAGTCGAGTTTACGGTACAACATGTTCTTTAGCTAGTCATTTAACCACTGCCGTTAAATGGGTCTCCTAAACATTATCTAAGTGTAGATAAGCGTATTTTTTACCCGCAAACGTAAGCTATCATCCGGTGGCAAAATCCTGAGCCAGAATAATTTTGCATGTAAATGCAACAACAACGATTTGAGCCAGATAAATCCAGATAGAAGTCTGGTTCAATTTGTGAGCCAGATAATTTGTTAATTACTTCTTTTTAGGTTGGCAACGCGGCCTTTAATATACCTACTTTTACAAAAATAGATGTCGCTGCTTAGCCTTTCGCCGTATGAGTTAAATGAAAAACAGCAGCGACATCTGCCTATCACATTTCTCGTGTGCTAAAATTTCACGACATCTGCTTCTCAAGTCTCTCAATGATCTAGAGCATTCCCGTGAGAATTGAGCGTGAGCCGGAGCTGTAAAACTCACTGAAAGACGGCAGTAGACGTATATATGTGTAAAAAACCACGGCTATTATGTATTATATTTGCCCGTGTTTGCTCTCTCTGGCTTTATATTTCACGCAGTATATTCCATGTTTAAAAATGAATCATGTGCTCAGACGGTGCAGTGAAACTACGCTTTTATATTATTTTGTGTTATATTATTTTTTTATTTTATTTATCTATTTATTTAAATATATTTGTACCACAACTATTTGGTAAATTATATCAGAGTGGTAGTCAGGGTTTGTAAATATAAATTTTTTTATTTTTGTTATTAACCTACTATCAACATATTTAATATTTAATTTATAATTTTATTTCAATATGGGCCTTAATATGTTGATAGTAGGTTATAATTGGTAACAGTGTCAGTGGGCGTTATTTCTCTTATAGAAAAGAAATAAATTCCGCAAGTGTTAGTTCTTTTAGTCAACGGGCGTTATTTTCCTTTTGAAACGGAATTAAGGCCCGCGGGATTCACATCTAAAAGTAAAGAGATGTATCGGAAATTTTCAACTCTGCTTGCGTATAATTCTAGACAGAATAAACATTTTTCCTTTTCGCCTTCGGATTATTAGCCATCATCCAGTGAGTTTTGTAGCTCCGTATCATGCTCAATTCTCACCGGAATGCTCTGGATCGTTGGGAGACTTGAGAAGCAGAGGTTGTGATATTTTTGTACACATTATTTTAATAAATGAAATGAAATAAAAAATGCGCTGCGAACGACAGATGTCGCTGCTGTGTTACACTTAACACTTACGGGTAAAGGCCAAACAACTAAATCTATTTTTGAAAAAGTAGGTTTATTAAGGGCAGTGCCGCGAAGCTAAAGACAAAAAATTGGCAAATTATCTGGCTCACAAATTGAACCAGACTTCTGTCTGGACTTATCTGGCTCAAATCGTTATTAGCTGTGTTTTTTTACAAACGTATACGTTTACGTTTGCGCGGTAAAAAAAACGCTTATTTCGATCAGGAAGTCATTTCCGACGTATTTTTGCGCGCTGAATCTGGTCCAGCACGTCAGGTTTTTGAGATACCCTAACCTAAAAGTGCGAAAAACGCTGTTTTTAGCATTTTTTGTGTTTATATTTTAATAATAAAACATTTTTTTGTGCAAATCTGCTTACAATATCTTTGAGAACAACTCTTCACCACAAAATCTATTTCGATTCGATTTTTTCCCCGAGATATGGTCAATTCAAATTGGGGTCTGTTGTCGAAGTCACATATCATGAGGTCAAGGCCTGCAAGGTTTTTTTGTTTCGGATCAGGAAGTAATTTTTGACGTATTTCTGCGCGCTGAGTCCGAATCCGTCCTCAGGTTTGGTCCAGCACGTCAGGTTTTTGAGATATCCTAACCTAAATGTGCGAAAAATGCTGTTTTTAGCATTTTTTGAGTTTATATTTTAATAATAGGTTTTACGGTCTGCTGCTACGGTCTACGACTACGATCCACTTGGGAGCGTGATCACGCGAACACACCTAGCGATGTGGCGAAAGTTGCAATAAAAAAATATCGAAAAACAAGGAAAAGACAGACCTGCCATCACTAGCGAAAAAGAGGGGATGGAGTTTCCGGCAAGATAAGTGTGTGGAGGTACGAAAAATTTTAAGAATCGAAAAACATCCTCGCCGGCTGTGCACTTACCCAAGGAACTGTCTAAAAACGAGGAAAGAGTCAATAGCGCAAAGCACCGAAACAGTTCTTTGCTATAAATCTCGCTTTACGCGGCTATTTTGGGTGATAATAAACGCTGTACAGGTTATGCTGTGTGGACACAAGGTCCAGTTGAAGTAGGTCGGCGTTCGCAGTCATACTTAGCGAGATAAACCTCTTCCTCTACGTTTACTAAGAACACTACCACCTGCGGAAAAGCGTTCGACACCACCAACGGCACCTACTATTATCACGGGCGTCACCATCAGTAGTATCTCCCCCAACCCATCCATTAGCGCCAAACACGAGCGCACAACCACCAGACGTACCGCAACCGCCAGCTGCAACGCACACAGCGGAGCAGCGAGCATAGGCATGCGGCCACTAATGTAACACCTACAACAGGCGGTACCACCGACAGCAATACTAGCCGCACCTTCATCATCTACGCCCATATCGGCTATAACAATACTAGCGCAATCCTATCAGCTACGACTATAACGGCTATAATAATACTAGCGCAATCTTATCAGCTACGACTGTAACGGCTACAACAATATAGCCGAATCTTTATCAGCTACGACCATACGGGCTACAATATATCGGCTACCGTGACAACCACCGGACAGCGAACCTAGGCCTGCGGCCAGGCCAACGGCGACAGTGAATATCAGCGGGTAAAGCGGTGAGTCCGTTCCTTTATATTTTGTCTACGTTTGAGTGAATTTATGAATAGCTCTACAAGTTTTTTTTACGAAACCAAGAAGGTTTGCCACCGGCACCAGGTCGATGAGGAATAACCAAAGCATACACACCACCCTATATGAAATGGTCATATAGCTAAAGCAAGCAAAACTATGTACAACATTTAGATAATTCGCTTGTAAATGTTTTGATTTTGTATTCGACATATTTCACCGAGTTAAAAGGTTAGATAAATTGTTTTGAACCGTGGGTTAAATTGTAATATGTAAAGGCTCGTAGAATGTAGGATGTCGTATATACACCTGCGAGCAATAAAATTGCAGCAAAAATGATACGCAATTTTTATCATTTTCAAAGCAAAATTCTCATTGTTGTATGGAACGAAATTATTTATATGATAGTTAATCATTAACCTTGGAAATCTCGTAAATTATATGGGTTTCAACGTATGTTTACGAGCTTTATACGGTTAACTAGATTTGGGACTTTTCATTAGCTATTTTACGATTATTATCTCTATATATTTAGGTCTAAAATAAATTTTAAGAATAACGCAAAAAGAGCACTAGCCGCTGTGGCTATCAGCTCGGCATTATTATATTAAAGTAATATACCAGTTGGATAAAAAGTTTTGACTGTTGTATAGAATAAAAATGTGTAGCTTCCGTGATCACTACTACAAATTTGAATGTACAGAACAAGAGTGCTAGTTTAGTGAGCATCACTGTAAATTTTAACATCTAATTTTGTATTAATAATAAGTCTTACACATATCCTTAAATGAAACAAAAGTTAACAATGACCTTACTTGTTTAGTTGTCGAATGAAATTTTTTTTTCTGCCTCCATTACGAAATTTTATTAAGGAGGGAATTTAAAAATAAAAACAATGATATTCTACATATGCCCACAACGAAGTGAGCAAGTATAAGGAAGCTTCCATTTATATACATGCATACATTTAAGTTGTGATGGTCTAATCATTCTTGAATTTAGTACACAAGTAAATATTACCTTGATTTAAAACAGGTTTTACGCCAACAGAAAGAAATATAAATATATGTGTTTATTTTACTAATCACTCCTGGTGAATCTCTTTTTTTGTACGGCATCATTTCATTCACTTTTAACGTACCTACCTTTAAACTTATGTAAACTTAATCGTAATCATAAGGAATAAGCAGTAATTGCCATGAATTTTAAATAAATTTTGTAATTTAAAATGGGAATGCTGGCGTCGCCACTTATTTAGAAGGCATGTAGGCATACAGGTAAGGGGCCACCGGAGTTTTAGGTGCGACGGTGGCCATGGTTTTTGAGGGTGGGGTAATGCACCGGGCGTCGCAACACCACCCGCGGCGCCCCTATGTATATTCGGTCTTTTTGTTTTCCTTTTATTTGTATTTTTATTTTTCAGCGTTTTTTTTTATTTTGATTTTGAACTTGTGGTAACCGGTCATTTCCGGTTCGGTAAATATTTTTTTGTTGCGTTAGATTTTTTTTTTGAATTTAAATTTTTGAATGTTGTAACGGTCTGTCCGTGACATCCGGTTCGGCCGGATGTTGTTTTATTTTGTATTGATAAGCGTTTTGAGTCGGTCTCTGCGCTTCTGTCAGTTTGTTTTGAATTTGACAGCTGCTCGTTTTGATAGGCATGATAGGATTTTTTTCTGATTATGGCGCAGGAACAGTAAGGTTGGCAAGGACCCGCCCCAGCCGACAATGACTAGCCACTGTGCACCACAACATCATGCCGACCGCCTTCCTTACTGCTTCCACTGTAAATGCGAATCCATAACATAGGAAATTTTTTTGTGCAAATCTGGTTACAGTATTTTCGAGAACAACTCTTTCCCCACAAAATCCACTTTCTAACGCCAGAATTTGATTTTTTTTTAGTAGCACTTATATTAATAATAAATACGTGACCCAAAGTGTTAACGGCCGCCTCATGATATATGGCTTCGGCAACAGAACAACAGATCCCAACTTGAATCGACCATATATCGGGGAAAAAAATCGAATCGAGGCGTTCGAAAATGGATTTTATAGGGAAAGAGTTGTTCTCAAAGATACTGTAAGCAGATTTGCACAAAAAGATTTCGTATTATTAAAATATAAACTCAAAAAATGCTAAAAACAGCGTTTTTCGCACATTTAGGTTAGGATATCTCAAAAACCTGACGTGCTGGACCAAACCTGAGGACAGATTCGGACTCAGCACGCAGAAATACATCAGAAATGACTTCCTGATCCGAAACAAAAAAACCTTGCAGGCCTGTATAATGCTTAGGAGACCCATCTAACGGCAATGGTTTTATAACTAGCAACAGAACAGGGTGTACCTAAAATCGGAAACACAAACCTATGGTGGCCATAATGTATAACATATAGCTGAATCAGTTGCGATGAATAGTGGACACGCACCATTTTAAGAGGTGATATATAGAATTAGTGTAGAAGTGAAACATAGACACATATTTCAGTTACATCTGAGTATAATGCGTATTGAAATTCAGTAGTACAAATTTTATGAGCAGCAATTTCAGAGGTGAATTTAAAGTTTGACGCTTAGCAGTCCATATAAAGTTTAAGCGGAAACGTCTATAGATCTAAAAAAAAACAACAGCTATTGTTGCATTTACATGCAAAATAGTTTGTCTGGCTCCGAATAATTACGAAGGGATGATGGTTATTGCTCTCTCCCGACATAAAGAAATATTCGTTTTTGGTAATGCTTTAGATACTCTAGCTCAAAACTGTTAAACTCGTCCAAAAATAATGGGAGAGGTGTTAGAAGACGCGCTTTGGGCCTAGGACCACAAATCCGAAAGCGGTAACTAAAAATTTGATCTCTCTAGAGATTTTAACAAAAGTAATTAAAAATATGGTTGTTGTAGCTTTGATGATTTTGTAGTACTCACAATTCATTGCGCGTCAATTTTTTGCGCTAGTTTAAAAATGAATATTGCGCAGTGTTTTTGAGCCGTGTATGTCAAAATTCTCCTTTGCACAAATTTCGTCGTTTTATATTTGCGCATGGCTTTTGTGTCGTGTATGGGCCGTATAAAGAATTACCTCGCTTTTTGCTACTCGAGAAATTTGTATTTTATATGAGACGTTTCCTCCGTTTTAAGAAACGTTGTATTCAAATATTACTCAAAGGGGGTAATTTCCTAAAATCTGACATCACTGAGCATGTTGTTCAAACAGCTTATAGAATCTGACATATGCAAAAGCGTGTGAAGTGAAAAAAAAAAACTGCTTGGTATACAAACTGCCTGTACAGAAATTAATATCGAGAAAAATGGATTGCAACCAAGACGAACTGCTTATTGAAATTAAATGCTCTGGAAACCACCAGCTAATATCATTTTCAAAAAGCAAGTTAAATGAACGACACTATATTGAAGAAACTGGTATACACATATGTATATGAAATCTAAGAAAAAATTGCATATACATTCTCCTCCATATATTCTAGTGGCAAATGCTTTCGGAATCGAAAGTGAAGGCATCACATTTTGTACCGCGAGGGGCAGCAAAATTCCAAAGGAAAAGATGGTGAAGTACATTTTGCAATTTAGCGGCTCAGCGTCTTTCTTGTTGGAAGTTGAAGATCCTCATTTTGAAAGAAAGTCCCGTTTAAAACGATTAGGCGATCAGGGCCATAGGATAAGCAGTCAGGTATATAGCTTTCATACTACTTTTGTTAGGAATTTATGTACATGCTAACGCATTTTTCAAGCTTTTGAAGATCCATCTAGAAAAGAACGAATGCCACCATTTATTTAAAGAATATGCCGAAACGAACACCCTATCAGATGGATTACGTCGAGTTC
Organism: Eurosta solidaginis; assembly: GCF_040869045.1. Classification (NCBI taxonomy): domain Eukaryota; kingdom Metazoa; phylum Arthropoda; class Insecta; order Diptera; family Tephritidae; genus Eurosta; species Eurosta solidaginis. The sequence continues at coordinate 232,718,454 of NC_090320.1, read as the reverse complement.
TCGTGAATGAGGCTGTTAATCTCCTAAAGACCCAATGTTCGAACTATCCTACCAAAAATGAAAAGAATGCCATGGCTTTAGCCATCACCAGTCTTTTCCCTAATCTCAATACAGGCACCGGACAAAATTCTTTCTACGATATTGAAACTAATACAGGGTAAGAATATATACAGTTCCACACAATTTATTTTTTAATCATAGACTATTTTTATTTTCCTAGATATCTAGTATCCCGTCTCAAAAACCTCAATTTTAAAAGGAAAAAGCTCAAGACAAATCTACATGAAGAAAACAATGTGGTGAAAGTTTCCTTACCATCCGTAGGTATAACAGCGTTGTTCATTGTGACATGCAGTTTTTTTATGAGTTGCCTAGCTCAAAAGCTGTTTCATTTTCGGGCGGAGATCTTATATACATATATTCGGGTTAACTTCGGAACGGGTTTGAGATGCATCGGTTTAAAACCGTATATCTGAGTATAAATTCATATTTTGACTTTGGATAGAGCGTTTATTAGTAATTTTCTTAGATAGGCCATTTTTGAACATGAAATTATTTTGAAACTAATCATGGAATGGGGCGTTTTTGAAAAAATGTACGGAGATAGCAGCGAATTTATTGAAGTGGGCAAAACTTTATTGAAGACATATGTTATTGGAATTGAGTTTCATATTTTTCTTTATATTTTTGGAGAAATGTGTTTAAAGTAATAAGCAGTTGTGAACATAGAACGTACTCAACCGTTTCTTTCTGTAGCCCGCATTTCCTATGTAAATCTGCTGTTTACTGGCAAGGCGAAACTATTTTCCACTTCATCTACCCGAGGGGCATCCTGTTGCAAATATGAGTGTATCATTCAAATATTCAGCAGGGAAGCTGATGGCAACCCCGATTTCCTAATGGAATTAGGGGGTGGGGCATGGGATGGCCTAGAGATCTTATTAAATCATAGTGACCTTAATAGTGCTTGTGACTGGATCAATAACACTTCCCAAAACCGCCGGGAAATGTCTATCACTATTAACGATAACAAGCCTAATTTACAAAGGGTCAATTAATGGTGACATAACCATAAAACCATAACCAGATAAAACAGCTGATCGACCCTACCTTATGGAAATCAATGTAATCGATTAATGGTGCCATACCATAACGCTAACGCCATAACCACCCCAGTGCCAACCAATTGGTTTTTGGTTTTTCGCCATATCCATAACCTAAAAATATTTGAGTTGGTGAATTTAATAACTTTTTGTAGATTTTATTCATTGTGTTGGATACTTTATGACTAAGAGACGAATTTTCGTGGAATATGTTTGTAATTTTTGTGCGTTTTCTTCATTTAGCTCTCCAGGCGTATTCTTGACAGCATAAAAATTAACGACTTAAATTTTGTAGTGTTTAAACTTCACATTTAACTTCATTTCGATTATTTTAGTCCCCTAAATTATCATTATTATGCACGTAACCAAATATTATCTAATTAGTTAAATTAACATATATTCGGATATAATGTATACATTGTTTTTTTTTATACTCAGCGTGCTTTGCGCACAGAATATATTAACTTTGATTGGATAACGGTTGGCTATACAGGTATAAAGGAATCGAGATAGATATAGACTTCCATATATCAAAATCATCAGTATCGAAAAAAAAATTGATTGAGCCATGTACGCCCGCCCGTCTTTCCGTCTGTCCGTTAACACGATAACTTGAGTAAATATTGAGATATCTTCACCAAATTAGGTACACGAGCTTATCTGGACACAGAATAGATTGGTATTGAAAATGAGCGAAATCGGATGTAATAACCACGCCCACTTTTTATATACATATATAAAATTTTGGAAAACACAAACAACCTGATTATTTAGTAAATAATACACCTAGAATGTTGAAATTGACGTGTGGACTGATATTGAGAATTGATAAAAATTTGAATTTTTTTTTAAATGGGCGTGGCACCGCCCACTTGTGATAAAATCAATTTTACAGATATTAATAATAAATCAAAAATCGTTAAACATATCGTAACAAAATCGGCAAAGAGGTTGCCTTTACTATAAGAAATGATTTGAAGAAAAATTTACGAAATCGGTTAAAGACCACGCCCACTTTTATATAAAAGATTTTTAAAGGGTCGTAAACGAAAATAATAGGCTATATCTTAGCGAAAAAGAGCTTTGTATCAATAGAATTTTTCTTTCTAAATTGAATTATAAAATTAAATTGGAAAACACTAAAATTTTTGAAAATGGGTGTGGCACCGCTCCTTTTATGACTAAGCAATTTTTTATGTTTCGGGAGCCATATCTCGAAGAAAAATGGACGGGATTGGTTAAAGACCACGGCAACTTAGATATAAAACAAGTTTAAAAGGGTCGTAGACTAGAATAATAAGCTATAACTTAGTAACAAATAGTTTTGAATCAATGATATTTCACTTATCAAGTTTTATTGTACGAGGAAATGCGGAGGCATTTTTTTAAACGGGTCGTGTTATGTAGAAAAGTAATTTATCTGAAATGAAATGTGCGATTGAAGCTCACGCTGAGTATATAATGTTCGGTTACACCCGAACTTAGACACCTTTACTTGTTTATGGGAGGGACGCAACAAATTAAATGGGGTTACACTGAAATGACAGTCCTTGGTCGGGAAAAATCTCGAGTCGCTCCGGTACATAGAACCGACTGCCTTGGGGAGCGTTTATATTGACATCAAATTATACCTTTGAACATTTTAGAAAATGGAGCAGTTGAAGCGGATCCCAACATCAACGATGAGCACTACAAAAGGTGATAACTTATTTTCTGATTTAGATGTGACCAATATATGGCTCCATAAGGATGGAAGTATGGCCAACGAATTGAAGGTAAGAGCAAAATAAACTCATAAAAAAATTCATGTATAGCTGTTTCTGAAACCCATATTTTCAATTAATGCAGTTATTAAATGACCACTCTTTAAATAACTGTTAGATGCCGGTACTGCTGGTTTCGGTTTCTCATATGCGTGGTACTCATTTTGTTTGGATAAGTTAATGATTTGTTATAGGTTTTTTGTAGGCGTATATTATCGGCGAAGTATAGACCAGTTGGCGATTTGTTATCGAAATTTTATCAAAAAATATCGATTTGTTATAGAGAAAATATTGATTTGTCATCAAAAAGTTATTCATTTGCTATCGAAAAAATTTCGGGTTATCGAAGTTATCGAATTGCTTACAAAAAAATGATTTGCTATCGGAGTCTTACCGTTTTGTTATCGATGCGGTGGCACTTGGGGTGTTCGAAAGTTTTATCCGAAAGTTTTATCGTACTTTCCTTGAGACGAATGGCAAGTATTGAATGGGGTATAATGAAGAGATGTATGACAACTATTTTATTTCCACAGAAAAAAAAAAAATGGAGAAAAAATCGGTATCTTCCATGGAAATCCGATAGTTTTTCGATAATAAATCGATATTTTTTTGGTAAAAAATCGATAATGAACCAATAAGACGTCCTCAATGTCGTCCATAATTCACCAATAGTATTCCGATAACTCTTCAATAACAGTTGTTATCAATGACATGTCGTCAACCACATGCCTTTAATAGTCCGACATTAAAAACAGCCCGATAAGCTTTTGTATTCATAAAAGAATTTTTCCGAATCCTGATAAATAAAAGAAGTGGTCACTAAAATTATTCCGAAATTATCTTGAAATCGTACCGGAATAATCCTAAGATGATCCTATAACGATTGCAAAATAGTACGGACATCATTCCGAAATAATGCCGAAATGTTTCCTAGGTAGGTTGAACTGGCCGGTCCATGAGGGCCTCACATAGACTGATTGAGTCCGTAGTGTTACCAGAAGTTTGTTTTAACGACCAAACTGAAAAACCCTATCAAAAACCAGGACCTATGTTATAAAATAACTCCGTCCTCTTGGCAAATACTAGAAGCTTCTTAGAACTTAAGCCACTTGCTGCTTCTAGATCTGACAGCTGTATCACTCCTAATAGTTGGAGTCTTAGCCTGGCAAGTGCAGGGCACGAGCACAGAACGTGCTCGATCGTTTCCTCCTCCAACCCGCACTTCCTACATCTGCTATCACTGACCAAGCCTAGTTTAAAGGCATGTGACGCCAGAAGGCAGTGTCCAGTCAGAATACCCGTCATGAGTCTACAGTCCTCTCTTTTTAATGATAGGAGCAACTGTGTTAGTCTAAGGTTGTAAGACCTACACATAATCTTCGACACTTTACAGCCCCGCGCTTGAACCCACGCCTTTCCCGCTTGGTCGATCATGTGCACCTCTCGCCTTCGCTTAATCTCGCCCAATCAAATTGGGACATCTACGGAGCAAGCTTCAAGGGATGCGCCCTTTTTAGCTAGTTCGTCCGCTTTTTCATTCCCATCTATTACCATATGCCCTGGGACCCAATATAGATGTATGCTTCTCCCTGTCCCGATCCTCTCCAGAGACTGCTTACACTCTAATACGCATTTATAGATACTGTGCTATGCGAGATTATTGCCATAATTGCTGCTAGACTGTCAATATAAAAGTTAACACGATTGCAGCTTAAGCTATTCTCTTCCAGGGTTTCTACTGCTTTGGTTACGGTAAAATTTACAAATCTCCCTGGCACAATAGTGCGCTCAAACATCTAAAAAATTTGAGAAACAAGTTCTTTAAAAAATATAAGTTTACTAATCAGCGTCGATTTTATGATTTGTTTATTGTTTATAAGAAAAAATTTAACAATCTTAATAAGTCTTTATATGCTAAGTACGTCAGAAATTTTGAGGTAAACATCAAGAGCAATCCGAAGAACTTTTGGAATTACATTAACTCCATGAAGAGCGTATCTAGCATACCGAAATCAGTAAGCTACAATAATATTACTGCCAACTCTGTTAATGATGCTGCTAATCTCTTTGCTGACTTCTTCTCGGCGAATTTTATCACAGATAATGATTTAACTGTGGAAGATACAGATAATATACACAAGTTAATTAAGTCTCCCTCTGCTAATAATTTTGGGTCACTTACTCTCACTGAGGCAGACATAATTGAGGGGATTATAAAACTTAAAAATTCCTCCAGAACTGATGTTGATAATCTTTCAGTTATTCTATTGAAAAATTGTCCTTCTCTAGTACGACCCTTAATGATTATATTCAATAAATCATTGGAATCGGGTATTTTTATTGATGACTGGAAACAAGCATCCGTCACTCCCATTTTTAAGTCTGGCAACAAAAGTAACTGTTCTAATTACAGGCCTATTTCCAAATTGTCTACAACTTCGAAGCTATTTGAATGTGTTGTCAATGACAAGCTTTACTTTAGCATTAAACACCTGATTTGCGCCAATCAACATGGTTTTGTCCCGGCCAGATCCACATTAACGAACCTTGCTGTCTTTTCTGAGGATTGCTACGCAGCATTTAGGCGGGGTTTTCAGGTTGATACAATATACCTTGACTTCTCCAAAGCATTCGATAAAATTTCTCATAAAATTTTAATTGCGAAATTAGCTTGTTATGGGTTCCACTCTACGTTCCTACAGTGGATTAAATCTTATCTGCACAACAGAAGTAATGTTGTAAATATTGACGGTGTTTATTCGAAACCATTTTGGGCCACCTCTGGAGTGCCCCAGGGCAGTATTCTGGGCCCTTTACTATTTATCTTGTTCATTAATGACATTAGCTCTTGCTTCTCATCTACCAAATTTCTGCTTTATGCTGATGATCTCAAGATCTATTCTGAGATCAGTTGTTATAATGATGTCGTTGTTCTTCAATCTGAGATTAATAAGCTTTATATCTGGTGTGTTAAGAACCGTCTTTTCCTTAATATAAGTAAGTGCCACACGGTGACGTATGGTAAAATGCTGAGGCCACTTCATACCTCCTATCATATTGCAGAAACCTTTCTTCGAACGAATCTTGAAGTTAAAGACTTGGGGGTATACTTCGACTCAAAGTTTAATTTTAACACTCACGTCAGCTTCACAATTTCTAAGGCGCTTTCAATGCTTGCTTTTGTCAGACGCCATTCCGCAAACTTCTCTGACCCCTACACACTCAAAGTTTTATATACGTCCTTTGTGCGGTCCAAACTTGAGTATGCGGCTTTCATTTGGCGGCCCTACCACACAGTTCACATCAACCGCCTGGAGCGGGTTCAAAAAATCTTTATGCGCTTCGCGCTTATTTCATTACGTTTCTCTGAACCGATCCCGTCTTATGAGTCTCGATGCCAACTAATATCCTTATTATCCCTTAACAATCGCAGAATTCTTTTGGCCTCGTTGTTCATTTTCGATCTTTTCACGGGCAAAATTGACTGCGCGCTGCTTCTTGAAAGACTATGCTTAAATACTCCCTGTAGAAACCTCCGCCACTTTGAAATCTTTTTCATAGGGCTGAGTAGAACTGTTTATAACTCAAAAGCGCCTATTAACAGAGCCCTATCAGAAATTAATTGCTTCTCTAGTGTTTTGGATTTTGATTTCTCCGACTCAAAATACGCTTTTCACTAAAAAATTACTTAATCTGTAATAATATAAATTCTTCTTGTTAATGTTCTCCATTGCTTAATATAAGCTGGTCTCTGTAATTTAGTCATAAGTGTCTGTACTAAACATTTGTTACTAGACTAAATAAATAAATAAATAAATATTTCCGCTTGGAAAACGCTACAGTAATCCGGCAGCCTGTATGATCTGCTTATTTCCGGATCAGCACAGTATACCGCAGACCCTACTCCTTCCACTACTTTGGAACCATCGGTGTACACATGTATCGCCTCGTCCGCCATTTGCGCACCCTTGCGGCAACCGTCCACCTCTATTGTGACCTTAAGATCTCCCTCGAAGCGCAGATAGGGAATCATGTAGTCTGTTCGTCTTGTGATTGATGACGCTATACTACTATGGCCATATGGTCGGCGCTCAAGCTGCTCCGAAGCACCGAGCCTGGTTGCGGTCGTTAACGCTATGTTCTTTGATACCAGGTCTACAGGTGGGATGTGCAAAATGGCATACAGTGCAGCCGTCGGGGTTGTTTTCAGGGCTCCCGTAATGCTAAGCATAGATAGTCTGCATACCCCCTCTAATTTTTTGAGGTATGTTGTTTTTTGTGTGGCTTTCCACCAAACAAGAACTCCATAGTATAGAATAGGGCTTACAATCGCTGTAAAAACCCAATGAGAAAGAGAGGGCGACAGGCCCCACGTACACCCCAGCATTCTTTTACATGCGTAGAGTGCCGTTGAGGCCTTCTTGACCCTCTCCTCCACGTTGAGCTTCCATGACAGCTTACTGTCTAGGATGATTCCTAAATATTTTGTGCAAGGTTTCTCCTGTAAGGTCACCCCTCCTAACTTAGGCCTGGTCCAATTTCCTAACGCCATCCCAAAATTATATCGAAATTGTGTCAAAACCATCCCAAAAAATCCAGAGTAATCCTGTATGATTTCAAAATGCCACACGATTTCAAAGTACCACAAAAAATGTAAAATGTAAAACAGTAATGCAATGATTTCAAAATAAAAATAAAAAAATGGTCTGACATGATTCCGAAATAATACCGAAATGTTCCCCAACGCCGTCCCAAAATGATAATGAAATTGTATCAAAACTTTTCGAAAAAGCCCAAAGTAATCGTGTACGGTTTTAAAAAAGTCCCTGATAGATGCCCACATTACCACAAAAAAGTCTCCCGAACAGTAATGCAATGATTTCAAAATAAAAAAAATGGTCCTGGAAATTGTCCATGTACGACATCAAAAGTATACAATTAAGACCTAACCACGACCTGTTAGAATAGTTCTGATGGCGGATTCGGATTGAGGACATCAAAAGGCATGGTAGCATTACCATATTCAAGTAACTTCTTTTGTGTAGCTTTTAATTTAGCGCTGATATTTTTTTTCGGAAAAAGGGTATGTCCGATTTCAAACTTCCAAAGGCAAATTTCAACTTTTTTTTTGCTCTTTTTCAATAAATGGGTTCGGTCCAGCACCTAGCCGAGTGTTGTACAATATTATGAATATTCAAATACAGTAACTATTTTATGAAATGTATGATTTTTTAGCCCACAGTATCAAATGACATTATCAAGCCAGAAAAGGCTATACATTACTGGACGGATTTGCAAACTGAAACACTTGTTCAAACGGTTTTTGAAGCAGTATATAATAAGCCTGGATCTTTCGAGGTGACTAAAAATATAAGTAGGGGAGACCGGGGTAGCTTCGTCGTTGGGTACATTCGTCAACGACGTTCTTGGCATGAAAGAGAAATGTGTCATCATTAAATATCGACGAAAACACACCCACCACCAATAATAATGACCATTTCAAAGTTGCACATCTCTAGCTGTATAACTGAAACAAATAAACGTACTTTTGTGTTTTCGCGAGTGCCGATATATTATTTCAAGTCTTTTGTGCAAGTGATTTTCAATATTTACATGTGTCATTAAACAAATAATTTATTGAAAGTGAAAGGTGAAACTGTGATGTTTGTGGTAAAGTGTAGTTAGTTTTTTTTTAAATAATTCATAAGCCTTTTTTTTTTGTGGTTTGAATTTCGTGTGGCTAGCTCAAAAAGCTTCAAAACGCCAATTGTCCCTCTTATTTAGTATTTATTGTCTTTGGTTATTTAATTTGTGTGTGTATCTGTCATCTACTTCAAACACTGACACAGCTGCTTGACTGGTGTAGAGGCACTACACACGGGAAATTTTAATCCCATTATTAATGTTGGGAACAGTTATATGTTCCGTTAGCCTTCGATAGCGTCATGTATTGTCCTGTTATATTAGCTCCGTTATTTTCAGTAGCTTGTTATTCCGTTATTTTACTTATAATTATTAATTTCACTTTAAAGATTTTTTTTCCATTATGTATTCATGGTTTTTTGTGGCACCACGCCAGTTAATAGTTTGATTCACTTTCGAGAGTTTTCTTTCAATTTTTCCAATATATGGCTTGAAGCCATGTTTTTTCCCATTATGTATATACAGTTGTTTCTTCTTTTTTATTTGGCACCACGCCAGCATTTTAATTATTAATTTCACTTAAAAGTTTTGTTCAATTATGTATTCATGGTTTTTTTGTGGCACCACACCAGTTAATTAGTTTGACTCACTTTCAAGAATTTTCTTTCAATTTTCCAATATATGGCTTGAAGCCATGTTTTTTCACATTATGTATATATAGTTGGTTTTTATTATTTTTTTTATTTGGCAGCACGCCAGCACTGATGTTTTTTCAAAATGTTGCTTGTAGCCATGTTTTTATTTCACAATTGCGTTTGTATATAATGTTTGGTATTTTAAGTGGCACCACGCCAATTATTATTTTACTGATTCCTGCTAGGAGTGCAAACACACCACCCTAACTCCAGGTTATGGAGGAATTGCAACTCCTAACTCCGCCAAAACGCCCGAGGAAAGCACAGAAGCCTACCTTTAGGCATATTTTGATTTTCAACTCAACGTAAAAAAAAGTCAGAAAAAATTGACGTTGAGTTGAGGATGACACTGCACGTCCACTCGCGCGAAAAGACAAGAACGGAATGATTCATAAGCCTTAAAAAAATGGAAAAAATAAGAATTCAAGGTCCGCGGTATATATAGCGTTTTTTAAGGGCTAATTAATGGTGACTTATAACCATAAAACCATAACCAGATAAAACAGCTGATCGAACCTACCTTATGGAAATCAATGTAATCGATTAATGGTGCCATACCATAACGCTTACGCCATAACCATACCATAGCCAACCAATTGGTTTTCGCCAATATCCATAACCTAAAAATATTTGAGTTGGTGAATTTAATAACTTTTTGTAAATTTTATTCATTGTTTTGGATACGTTATGACTAAGAGACTTATTTTTTGTGGAATATGTTTGTAATTTTTTGCGTTTTCTTCATTTTTATGAAACTCACGATTTTTAGGTTAAGGCACCATTAATCGATCACATTGGAGATGGATATGGATATGGGTATGGTTACGGCTATGGCGTTAGGGTTAAGGAAGTTTAATTTGGCCTTTAATGGGGCACATCTCGGCGGCCGAATGTGCCCCATTAAGACGCTGTATCTACCCTGGACATTAAATTCTTATTTGAAGTAAAACTTCCTCCTTTATCGCATTAAAAATGGTTCCTCAAGCGAAAGTGACACAAGCGTTATATATGTAGATAAATAAATAAATGTAAGCCGCGCTAACCTCCAAAGAGATTTTAGGCCGAGCTTGTGTTCCAATTTGCGTCGTGCTCTCTTTAATTTTTCTTACAAATTGTCCGGACGGGACCTACTCGTTTTATGCAGACTCCGAACGACATCTGCAGGGCAGATGAGTTTTCACTGAGAGCTTTACATATACAGTAAGCTTTCTTAGGATACTTGATATTTCGACATCCATATTTTTCAAGTCCAATGTGGAAGACATTTCTTTGGTTTTGAGTTAAAACTTACACAGCCCTCAAATTCTGATTCAACATCGCGATGTCGCACAAAGTATATTTTTTAAGTGGATCTAAGCATTTTTAATATAAAATAACTTTTTATATCATTAAACTGGCATTAAATGTATTTTTATACTCAGAGTGCTTTGCACACAGAGTATATTAACTTTGAATGGATAATGGTTGGTTGTACAGGTATAAAGGAATCGAGATAGATATAGACTTCCATATATCAAAATCTTCAGTATCGAAAAAAAATTCGAGCCATGTTCGTCCGTCCGTCCGTCTGTTCTTTAACACGATACCTTGAGTAAATATTGAGATATCTTCACCAAATTTGGTACACGAGCTTATCTGGACCCAGAATAGATTGGTATTGAAAATTAGCGAAATCGGATGATAACCACGCCCATTTTTTTATATATAACATTTTGAAAAACACAAAAAACCTGATTATTTAGTAAATAATACACTTAGAATGCTGAAATTTGGCATGTGGACTGATATTGAGACTCTTGATAAAAATTTGAAAAAAAATTTAAAAATGGGCGTGGCACCGCCCACTTGTGATAAAATAAATTTTACAAATATTATTAATCATAAATCAAAAATCGTTAAACCTATCGTAACAAAATTCGGCAGAGGAGTTGCCTTTACTGTAAGGAATGCTTTGAAGAAAAATTAACGAAATCGGTTAAGAACCACGCCCACTTTTATATAAAAGATTTTTAAAAGGGTGGATTAAAGTGGATTTGTAACAATAAATACGAAAAACTTCAAATTTTAAAAAATGGGCGTGGCACCGCCACTTTTATGACTAAGCAATTTTCTATGTTTCGGGAGCCATAACTCGAAGAAAAATTAACGGATCCTAATAAAATTGGGTACAAAAATTTTCTCCATAGCAAGAAATATTTTTAGAAAAAAATGGACGAGATCGGTTAAAGACCACGCCCACTTTTATATACAAGATTTTTAAAAGGGTCGTAGACGAAAATAATAAGCTATATCTTAGCGAAAAAGAGCTTTGCATCAATAGAATTTTACTTTTTAAATTGAATTATAACGTTAAATTGGAAAACACTAAAATTTTTGAAAATGGGTGTGACACCGCCCCTTTTTTGTCTAAGCAATTTTCAATGTTTCGGGAGCCATAACTCGAAGAAAAATTTACATATCGTAATAAAATTGGGTACACATATTTTCCTTATAGCAGAAAATATTTCTAGTAAAAATGGACGGGATCGGTTAAAGACCACGGCAACTTAGATATAAAACAAATTTAAAAGGTTTAAAAAAGTCGTAGACTAGAAAATTAAGCTATAACTTAGCAACAAATAGTTTTGAATCAATGATATTTCACTTATCAAGTTTTATTGTAAGAGGAAATGGGGAGACATTTTTTTTTAAACGGGCGGTGCCACGTGTTATGTAGAAGAGTAATTTATCTGAAATGAAATGTGCAATTGAAGCTCACGCTGAGTATATAATGTTAGGTTATACCCGAACTTAGACACCTTTACTTGTTTATTTATAATATTATATTTAAGAAAACTAATTTTTTTTAACAATTGTGTTTGTTTTTATGGGCCTATTGATAAATGATTCAAGGTTCGATTCGAGCTCAAGGCCAGAACAATAATTTTTTTCTAATAATAATTATTGTTATTTTTTAATTTTTCTAAATTTGAAAAATTGTATTTTGTTCTGGCCTTGAGCTCGAATCGAACCTTGAATCATTTATCAATAGGCCGATAAAAACAAAAACAATTGTTAATAAACCATGAGCACTTGGGAATGTCAAACAAAGTAATTGACAATAAACAAAATCCAGCATTATCAGTGATTTGCACCAGATGGCGCAACACTGAATAAATAAAGTTGGTAAAAAGGAATAGAAGTAGCAAATTTGCCAGTCAAACAAACCACCGCTGTATAGCTAAACGGTTAGCGCAGCATGCCTAAAGCGTACTGATGATGAAGGCTTAGCACCCTTCGAAATTTGGTACACGAGCTTATCTGGACCCAGAATAGATTGGTATTGAAAATTAGCGAAATCGGATGATAACCACGCCCATTTTTTTATATATAACATTTTGAAAAACACAAAAAACCTGATTATTTAGTAAATAATACACTTAGAATGCTGAAATTTGGCATGTGGACTGATATTGAGACTCTTGATAAAAATTTGAAAAAAAAATTTAAAAATGGGCGTGGCACCGCCCACTTGTGATAAAATAAATTTTACAAATATTATTAATCATAAATCAAAAATCGTTAAACCTATCGTAACAAAATTCGGCAGAGGAGTTGCCTTTACTGTAAGGAATGCTTTGAAGAAAAATTAACGAAATCGGTTAAGAACCACGCCCACTTTTATATAAAAGATTTTTAAAAGGGTGGATTAAAGTGGATTTGTAACAATAAATACGAAAAACTTCAAATTTTAAAAAATGGGCGTGGCACCGCCACTTTTATGACTAAGCAATTTTCTATGTTTCGGGAGCCATAACTCGAAGAAAAATTAACGGATCCTAATAAAATTGGGTACAAAAATTTTCTCCATAGCAAGAAATATTTTTAGAAAAAAATGGACGAGATCGGTTAAAGACCACGCCCACTTTTATATACAAGATTTTTAAAAGGGTCGTAGACGAAAATAATAAGCTATATCTTAGCGAAAAAGAGCTTTGCATCAATAGAATTTTACTTTTTAAATTGAATTATAACGTTAAATTGGAAAACACTAAAATTTTTGAAAATGGGTGTGACACCGCCCCTTTTTTGTCTAAGCAATTTTCAATGTTTCGGGAGCCATAACTCGAAGAAAAATTTACATATCGTAATAAAATTGGGTACACATATTTTCCTTATAGCAGAAAATATTTCTAGTAAAAATGGACGGGATCGGTTAAAAACCACGGCAACTTAGATATAAAACAAATTTAAAAGGTTTAAAAAAGTCGTAGACTAGAAAATTAAGCTATAACTTAGCAACAAATAGTTTTGAATCAATGATATTTCACTTATCAAGTTTTATTGTAAGAGGAAATGGGGAGACATTTTTTTTTAAACGGGCGGTGCCACGTGTTATGTAGAAAAGTAATTTATCTGAAATGAAATGTGCAATTGAAGCTCACGCTGAGTATATAATGTTAGGTTATACCCGAACTTAGACACCTTTACTTGTTTATTTATAACATTATATTTAAGAAAACTAATTTTTTTTAACAATTGTGTTTGTTTTTATGGGCCTATTGATAAATGATTCAAGGTTCGATTCGAGCTCAAGGCCAGAACAATAATTTTTTTCTAATAATAATTATTGTTATTTTTTAATTTTTCTAAATTTGAAAAATTGTATTTTGTTCTGGCCTTGAGCTCGAATCGAACCTTGAATCATTTATCAATAGGCCGATAAAAACAAAAACAATTGTTAATAAACCATGAGCACTTGGGAATGTCAAACAAAGTAATTGACAATAAACAAAATCCAGCATTATCAGTGATTTGCACCAGATGGCGCAACACTGAATAAATAAAGTTGGTAAAAAGGAATAGAAGTAGCAAATTTGCCAGTCAAACAAACCACCGCTGTATAGCTAAACGGTTAGCGCAGCATGCCTAAAGCGTACTGATGATGAAGGCTTAGCACCCTTCGAAATGGATCTATCTGCGCAGCTATGGCAGGTTGTCTGAAAAATTTTCTATTTACTATTCCAAAAACAAAATAAAATTTTTCAAATTTAGAAAAATTAAAAAATAACAATAATTATCATTAGAAAAAAATTATTGTTCTGGCCTTGAGCTCGAATCGAACCTTGACTAATTTTTTTATACTCAGTTGAGCAGAGCTCACAGAGTATATTAACTTTGATTGGATAACGGTTGGTTGTACAGGTAGAAAGGAATCGAGATAGATATAGACTTCCATATATCAAAATCATCAGTATCGAAAAAAAATTCGATTGAGCCATGTCCGTCCGTCTGTCCGTTAACACGATAACTTGAGTAAATTTTGAGGTATCTTGATGAAATTTGGTATGTAGGTTCCTGGGCACTCATCTCAGATCGCTATATAAAATGAACGATATCGGACAATAACCACGCCCACTTTCGATATCGAAAATTTCGAAAAATCGAAAAAGTGCGATAATTCCTTACCAAATACGGATAAAGCGATGAAACTTGGTAGGTGAGTTGAACTTATGACGCAGAATAGAAAACTAGTAAAATTTTGGACAATGGGCGTGGCACTGCCCACTTTTAAAAGAAGGTAATTTAGAAGTATTGCAAGCTGTAATTTGGCAGTCGTTGAAGATATCATGATGAAATTTGGCAGGAACGTTACACTTATTACTATATGTATGCTTAATAAAAATTAGCAAAATCGGAGAACGACCAGGCCCACTTTTTAAAAAAATTTTTTTTTTAAATTCAAATTTTAAAAGAAAAGTTAATCACCCCTATTCTGCATTTCGATAACGTTCCCGTTCTACGCTCCGCTTCAATCGAAGTTTGGTATTCTGCATTACGACGGAATTGTAAAGAGAAGAGGAAGAGCAAATGATTTTTCGAAATCAGCTGTTGGTACGGAATGTGTGAACATTGGAACAAAATAAATTAAAGAAAATTTGTAAAAAATACTGAAAAACGTTTATATTTTATTATCCACGCCATTTTGTACAAAAAAAAGCAATAGAATATATTGCCGCAGTGTTATATTTTTTTGAGTGAAGTGCTTTCATAATTGTAAGTGTGTTTTTGTCGTTCTTTTGGCCAATCCTCTGCCGTGGCCACCATGTTTTGTTAAAACGGATTCCTGCACGAACATAGTGACATTTTCTGAATTTTATGGATGCTAAATTCATTGCACTGGCCTAAAATACTTTATAAAGGTTTATTTATTCTTTCCGCAAGGATTGTTTACGTTTTCGCTTCACCTTCCTCTACTCCGGCAGCTTGCTTTGGCATATAACTGGACCCAACGAACAGACACAAATTATAGCTGTCTATTATAACGGAATCAATAGCCGCGGCATTATTTGTGGAGTTGGAAAGCAACGCATACGAAAATGGACAGGCGAGAATGGAAAGGCAAATATTGCGAGATTTGTGTAATCCATTTAAGATGAGTGACGAATTGTAAGAAATTGAACTTAAAAGTGGTATAGTTTAATGACTTATTTTCTTATTTAGGTTCATAAAAAACTTTCGACTTAACAAGGATGCTTTCAAGTATGTGTTAAATACTTTTGCGGCGCAAATACGTCCAAGGACTTCGACATCGATATGTTGTTTTTGACCTGGAAACATATAAAAAACAATCATCATCAAGCCTTCTACGTTTCTTAACAAGTTTTACTTACATTTTTGTTAAAATTCTGTTATAAATTAATAAAAAAATAAAAAGAAAATATTTTTCCGCCAACTAATTTGCAACTTAGAAAAACGGAACTACGATCGAAATGCAGAATACAAAAAATCTAACGATTCGAAGTTGGATCGAAAGAGATTGGAACACAGAATACCAAAATTGCCAAATCGAAAAAATTCCAATCCAAGTCGAAATGCAGAATAGGGCTGAGTATCTTTACAGTATATAAGTAAATTATGTCAACATTCAACTCCAGTAATGATATGGTGCAACAAAATACAAAAATAAAAGAAAATTTCAAAATGGGCGTGGCTCCGCCCTTTTTCATTTAATTTGTCTAGGATACTTTTAATGCCATAAGTCGAACAAAAATTTGCCAATCCTTGTGAAATTTGGTAGAGGCTTAGATTCTAGGACGATAACTGTTTTCTGTGAAAAAGGGCGAAATCGGTTGAAGCCACGCCCAGTTTTTATACACAGTCGACCGTCTGTCCTTCCGCTCGGCCGTCAACACGATAACTTGAGCAAAAATCGATATATCTTTACTAAACTCAGTTGACGTACTTATCTGAACTCACTTTGTATTGGTGTAAAAAATGGCCGAAATCCGACTATGACCACGCCCACTTTTTCGATATCGAAAATTACGAAAAATGAAAAAAATGCCATAATTATATACCAAATACGAAAAAAGGGATGAAACATGGTAATTGTATTGGTCTATTGACGCAAAATATAACTTTAGAAAAAAACTTGGTAAAATGGGTGTGACACCTACCATATTAAGTAGAAGAAAATGAAAAAGTTTTGCAGGGCGAAATCAAAAGCCCTTGGAATCTTGGAAGGAATACTGTTCGTGGTATTACATATATAAATAAATTAGTGGTACCCGACAGATGATGTTCTGGATCACCCTGGTCCACATTTTGGTCGATATCTCGAAAACGCCTTCACATATACAACTAAGGGCCACTCCCTTTTAATACCTTTAATTTGATACCCAATCGTACAAACACATTCTAGAGTCACCCCTGGTCCACGTTTATGGCGATATCTCGAAAAGGCGTCCACATATAGAACTAAGGCCCACTCCTTTTTAAAATACTCATTAACACCTTGCATTTGATACCCATATCGTACAAGCAAATTCTAGAGTCGCCCCTGGCCCACCTTTATGGCGATATTTCGAAAAGGCGTCCACATATAGAACTAAGGCCCACGCCCTCTTAAAATACTCATTAACACCTTTCATTTGATACTCATATCGTACAAACAAATTCTAGAGTCACCCCTGATCCATCTTTATGGCGATATCTCGAAACGGCGTCCATCTATAGAACTTAGGCCCACGCCCTTTTAAAATACTCATTAATACCTTTCATTTGATACCCATATCGTACAAAATAAATTCTAGAGTCACCCCTGGTCCACCTTTATGGCGATATCTCGAAACGGCGTCCATCTATAGAACTTAGGCCCACGCCCTTTTAAAATACTAATTAATACCTTTCATTTGATACCCATATCGTACAAAATAAATTCTAGAGTCACCCCTGGTCCACCTTTATGGCGATATCTCGAAAAGGCGTCCACCTATAGAACTTAGGCCCACTCCCTTTTAAAATTATTAACACATTTCATTTGATACCCATATCGTACAAACCAATTCTAGAGTCGGGCCTGGTCCACCTTTATGGCGATATCCCTAAATGGCGTCCATCTATAGAACTATGGTCCACTTCCCCTTAAAATACTCTTTAATACCTTCCATTTGATACACATGTCATACAAACACATTCCAGGGTTAGCCTAGGTTCTTTTTACGACATGGTGATTTTCCCTTACTTTGTCTCCACAGCTCTCAACTGAGTATGTAATGTTCGGTTACACCCGAACTTAGCCTTCCTTACTTGTTTATTTTAGTTTTGATTAGTTCAGGATGTATTATTTTTCGATCCTGCAACTTTTTGTTTGTCACAATATGTTTGATAAAATGAATTCATAACAAAAAGACTTTAAAAAGATTTTTAATCTCATTTCGGAGCTTTACTACATGCCTGATGAAGGTCCCCATCAATGCCGCCAGCTACCCCGCCATGGGGCACATTCAGCGAAATCAACTATTTTCATAAAATGGTCAAAAATTCAGCCTCCATTACTATTTCAATAAATGTTTATTTAGGATTTTATTCTATATATACTGGGGGATCGAATGAACTTATGTATATCTGTTTCAATTCGTAAAACATATGTCGAGATATAGGGCTCAAAAAAAAAGAGACGAAGCTACCCCGGTCTCCCCTACCTACTTACCCAAAAACTAACATTAATTTTACTAACAGAAACCGAATAGGCAAGCCTTTTACGAAAAATTGAAACAGAAATCACCAATTCTGCAGCCAATGTTGTGGATATCTTTGAATAGTAGAATGAAGTACATGAAAACACAATATTTGGACGCCGCTATTTGGAGAGAAGCAAATTCTTGTTCCAATATGCCGTTAGAATATTTACACCAAAAATGCCCACATTTCGACAAACTCGCGGTTGTATTTAAAGATTGTGTAAGGCGTAATACTTCACGTATTGTATATGATACCGCTTATGACGATAATGATGGCAATAATAAATATGCAGATGCAAGTGAAATTGTTACTATGCCCGATATTAAAAATATACTTTTAAATAATAGTTATGAGCTGGAACTCAAAATTGAAGTAGAAAGTCGTTGCGGTACGCCGGAGCCGTCAAGTTCACAGAGCTGTTACGATATTATGGAAACAGAATGCACCCCGCCTACAACAGCAATAGGCATTTATAATCGCCAATGCACACAAGCGACGAAAGCGGAAGGTGGTAGCTGTTATCAGCAAAGAATGTATACACGACCTAAGAAGAAGAAAGAAAATCCGACTGAAGTTAGTAATAACGAAGTTAAAATTAAGCAATTATCTTTAGAAAAAGAGAAACTAGAATTTGCGAAAGAAAAAAAGGGACACGAATTTGAGTTAAAAACAAATAAAATGCAAAAAGATTTTGAATTAAAAAAATTGGAAATTGAAAGAAAAATCGAATCTGAAGAGCGATTGAAAAAATTTGAAATTGAGTTGAAATTAAAAAATGCACAAAATATTTTGTAAAGTTAAGCATACTGAGCAGGGATCACGGAAATCTGTTTCCACTCAAGCGATATATATGAGAATGTCCAACTATACAGAAAAATAATAATACATTTTAGAATTACGCTTCATTTCTAGTCACACATGTTATTAAATCGCGTAACCATTTGGGAGATATTATGAATTAAAAAAACGGCTTGCGATCACGGATCGTATAACACGATACGGGCCCAAACCTGTAAAACGTGATTACTAAAACTGGTACTTGGGAAGTACAAGTATTACCATTGGCTGAAATATAAAAGTATAAGTATGGTACTTCAAAGTACTTTGTAAGTAGAAGTGTGTTTTGTTTCCTGCGAACATTTTTTAAGAACTTCTTTTGTTAAAAAAAAGTATTTTGAAAAAGTTGTTAGTATTTCATAACTATATTTGAACATAATGCGAGAGAATGAAAAATGACACAGAAGATGCGATGCACAAAGTTGGAATCGTGCTTGTACTTATTTGGTACCAGTATATACGTACATACTTAGTACTTTACATATGTTGTATTTATATATGTATACGCAAACGTTTTTATTAAAACAAACATTTGGGAGAGAAAAATAGATCTTAAGTTATTTACCACTCATACATTGGATTGCCTTTAGCTGGTTAGGGGGCTTAGAATATACTCGCGGCAAGAATGTCTGTCGTAAGAGGCGACTAAAGGGCCAATTAATGATGACTTATCCACTACCAGATAAAACACCTGATGGAACAAACCTTATGAAAATCAATGCAATCGATTAGTGTGCCATGGCATAACGCTACCGCCATAATCATACCTTAAGGGCCAATTAATGGCGACTTATCCACAATCACACACAGAAGATTGCGCATGTAAACAAAAGATCAGCTGTTTTTTAATGAGCAATTCAGACGTCATTTTCCATTAACTCTTGTTTTTCCCCTCTTTCTTTCATTCGCTCAAGCAGTCAACTGTGACGTAGATGCGCAGAACGAAGCAATTTTGAACTCGTGAATGCGCAATTTTCTGTGTGTGATTTGTGCTTATCCACTACCAGATAAAACAGCTGATCGAACCTACCTTATGGAAATCAATGTAATCGATTAATGGTGCCATACCATAACGCTAACTCGATTACATTTAATTCCATAAGGTAGGTGTGATCAGCTGTTTTATCTGGTTATGGCTTTATGGTTATAAGTCACCATTAATTCGCCCTTTATGCTGCCATACCATAACGCTGACGCCATGACCATACCATAGCCAACCAATTGGTTTTTGGTTTTTCGCCATATCCATAACCTAAAAATATTTGAGCTGGTGAATTTATTAACTTTTTGTATATTTTATTTATTGTTTTGGATACGTTTCGACTAAGAGACTTATTGTTTGTGGAATATATTTGTAATTTTTTGCGTTTTTCTCATTTTCATGAAAATGTCAGCGGTTAAAGGTTATGGCACCATTAATCGATCACAATGGAGATGGTTATGGATATGGTTACGACTATGGCGTTAGGGCTGAGGAAGTTTAACTGGCCCTTAAGTACCCAAATTCTTCAATGGGTTGTGTGGTGCCACCCTTTTAAAGGTCTTCCAGCGCAATTTAAGCATCCCCAACCCAATTTTCAACCCCACCTACCCGCGGCGAATCCTGGCGGCCCCAGGCTCCTCATGGAGCTAGGGGGTGGGGCGGGATGGCCTAGAATGTCTCAATGTCTCGTTCTCGAGATGGTCGGGCTAGTACTGGAACGTACCGGGTCTATATCCAGCAAATGACAACATGGATAACACTCCCCTTCGAGAAGTAATAAACTCCAGCGGGTTAGGGGGTCAGAATATACCCGCGGTAAGTATGCCTGTCGTAAGAGGCGACTGAAATACCAGATTCAAGGGGCTGTGTAGCGCAACTCTTTAGGTTGCCAGAGCAATATATAGCTTCTCCAAACCCAATTGTCAACCTCACCTATCCGCGGCGAATCCAGTTTCACTAACAGACGAGGGTCTGGCGACCCAAAGCTCCTCATGGAACTTGGGGGTGAGGAGGGAGGGGATGGCCTGAAGGTTTAATGTGGCCACATAAATTGTTCCCGAGATGGTGGGGCTAACACCTTAATAGTGCTGTGGTACCGGAGCGTACCGGATCTGTATCCGGCAAAGGACCATCACATCGATAACACTCCCAAAGCTCCGGTACCAAGCCCGACCATCTCGGGAACGATTTGTTATGACCACATGCGACCTTCTATGCCATCCCGCCCTCTTAGCCAAGTTCGGGGCCGCCAGAGCACCGGCTGTTAGTGAAACAGGATTCGCCACGTATAGGTGAGGTTGACAATTGGGTTTGGAGAAGCTATGTATTGAGCTGGCAACGGGCTGCTCTACACAAACCCCTTGAATCCGGTATTTTAGTTGCTTCTTACGACAGGCATACGTACCGCGGGTATATTCTAACTCCCTAACCCGCAGGGGATTAAGTTGAATCACTTCGGTTTATAGAACCGGCTGTCCAGGGAAGTACTCATTCCCTTTTCTTACGTCTATGTGCGTGCACTGAGGTTCGGTTTCAAGCCACCTGCCATGTGAGAGCAAGCATGTGAAATGTCCAAAAGTTTTCATCGAGTGGTTTCTACAAAGCTGACATAAAAACCATGCAGAAAACTGAATGGACGGGATATGCAGAGGACAAGGCGCTAGGGACGTCTACCAAGGTGACCCGAAGGTAGCCACTCTACATAACTTTTCTTTAGTCTGGGTTCTCATCACTTTTGCGTACATACCCTTTTTTTAAATTATATACATATCGGAAACAAGAATGTAGGATGGGAAAAATGTTAAGCTTTTATTTTTATTTAGAAATTTATTTATAATATTTTATGAATACTCTAAAATATACATATTACATAACTAAATTTACAGCCAATTAAGGTTACATAAAAAAATTCAATGTGAAAAAACATGTAAATTATGTAAATAGGTTTAATGCTATTTCATATTTTTTAAAAATGCATTTGTGTATGACAATTAAAAAAAATAATATCACACACAAACAATTATTTCATTAAGTAAAGGATTTGAACTTGAAATCAAGTTTGTTATTAGTTTTTTTGGTGGTTTTAAGTTGGCTTAGTAATAGACCCTTTTTATATTCTTATAAAAACTTTCCCTTTCCATACACAACGCACTTCAGTGTCTTCAATAAGTAAGCCTTAGAGTAATAGTGCTTGCACAAATACTTTACAGCTCATCCTTCACATCATCCAATTCAACATCGGATAAATCGATATCATCATCAGCTGGCAATTGACCATCTTTACCATCCCATGGCTGTACAGTTGCAATTGATGGTTTCTTAGCACCACGCACTGGTGCAGTTCGTCCACGCCCATAGGATATATCACGCAAGAATTCATTAATACCGTCTTTGGAGAAAGAGCCCTTCAGGACGGAGAATTTCATTTTCTTAAAATTCACAACAGCCATAGCAGGATAGCCGAATCCACCAATTTCAAGTGACTCCTCGAGTTGGCTCTGTGCACCACCTTCGGCCCAAGCCCAACCCCATAAATTTTGCTTATATTTTTCACCCAGCTCACGTAATGTATCAAGGAATTTATTGCGACACTTGGCATCACAATCGAGTATATGTGGTAATACTGATACGACGCATAGGGGCTTACCTTCACACGCTTTATCGAAAGAGGTTTCGTCAAAGATTTCGTATAGTTCTGGTGCGGGTGCATTATCAATGTGTTTTTCTAATGCAAAGCTGACAATGTCGGAAGCAGTTCGGCCACCACTATAGTCTTGTGCATCACTACTGCTCTTTTTGCCGGCAGGGAAGAACTTAATAGTTGGATAACCACGTACATTATATTCCTATAAGGAAGAAGCGAAAAGAAATTTGTATAGACATTAATATTAAATATATGTTTATACTTTTTATAAGTGACATCAACAACCCACCGAAGTCTCCTTTATAACCCTATGAAAACAAAGTCTCCTTGGACTGCCTTTATATAAATAAGGTATATAAACCAATGCATCAGATTGCTTGTGGATGAACACAAGCGGGCGAAATGGGACGAGCACCTAAGCGGTTGTAACCTCTCTGGCGGTGTAGGTAAACTTTGGTCGACCTTAAAGTCCCTATCGAATCCGTCTAGGCACAATGACAAAGTTTCCATCGCATTTGGCGATAAAGTGCTGTCGGATGCGAAAAAATGCGCGAGCGCTTTCTGCCGACAATATATAAAGCATCCTACGGTCGACAAAGACAGATGGAGGGCCAACAGACACGCACATAAACATAAATTCAGCGCGTCACCAATTACCATCACCGCCAAAGAGGTTGAGGATGCCATCGGTCATGCTAAACCATCCAAAACAGTGGGACCAGGCGGCATAGCTATGCCGATGCTAAAAGCCTAGGGAAATGGGGTTTCAAATATTTAGGACATGTCTTCAACCTGTCTCTTTCCACCTTTTTCATTCCCATAAAGTGGAAAATGGCCAAGGTGGTCCCACTACTAAAGCCTGGGAAACCAGCTAACATTGGAGTCATATGCCCAGATATCTCTCCTATCGCCAGTAGCCAAGACGCTTGAACACATTTTGCTCCCCTACTTCAAAGGAAATTTGCAGCTAGCCTGTCATCAGCATGGCTTTAGAAAACTCCATAGCACCACCACGGCGCTAAATGCCATTAGCACCCAGATAAATTGCGGTTTAAATCAAAACCCCCACCATAGAACAGTACTCGTTCCGTTAGACCTATCAAAAGCTTTTGATACGGTCAACCATGGCACGTTACTGCAAGACCTGGAAGGGTCTACCCTTCCCCCATGTCTTAAAAGGTGGACCGCAAATTATCCGGGTGGTCGGCAGGCATCGGTGCAATTTAGAAACGAAACATAAAAACCAAGAAGAATTAAACAAAGTGTGCCACAGGGTGGTGTCCTATCCACACTTTTGTTTAATTTATACATATCTAAGCTACCTTCGCCACCAGAAGGAGTTACTATCGCTTCCTACGCCGATGACTGCACAAAAATGGTCACAGGCTCAGGCTCACAGATCGATGAGCTTTGCAACAAAATAAACGGCTACCTCCCTGATCTCTCCAGTTTTTTCGCCTCGCAAAATCTGGGGTTATTACCGACTAAATCCTCCGCGACCTTATTTACAACATGGACGTCCCAAATGTCGACCATTTTGAACATCCACGACGATGGCACTACGCTACCGACTGTCCTACACCCCAACATCTTGGGTGTGACGTTTGATCAGGATCTACATTTTGGTGAGCATGCAGCCGCAATTGTACCGAAAATCGAGAGCCGTAATAAAATCCTCAAATCCCTTGCTGGCAGTACTTGGGGAAAAGACAAAGAAACGCTCATTACCACATACAAAGCAATTGGCCAGCCGATTGCATCCTACGCGTCCCCTGTATGGTCGCCAAGCCTAAAAACTACTCACTGGAAGAAGCTACAGGCCTACTAAAATACTGCTCTCAGAACCGCCGCGGGCTATCTTATATCCCCAGAACACCATCTACATAATGAGGCGAGAATACTCCCATCAGGGAGAGAAATGAGATGCTAACCAAACAGTTCCTGTTGAATACCCAGAAACCTGGGCATCCCAACAGACATCTGATTGACGAGCCAATACCGCCTAGGGGCTTAAGAAGTCATCTCCGTAAGCATTATGATGAAATACGGCAACTGAGACCTCAGCCGTATGAAGCAAAAAAACACAAGCAGGGCCTCAGTGAACTCCACAAACAGGCGTCGGACCTTTATGCCAGGAATTGCCCGGTGAATCCAGTACTCAAAGAACAGTACCCAAAACTTGCGGAAGAGGAACGCATACTCCCCAGGGAAACGCGAGTCACTCTAGCTCAACTTGGTTCTGGATACTGTAACAGGCTAAACTCTTACCTATCCAGAATCAACCCCGACATACAAATTTATGCCCCGCTTGCAATGTGTCCCCACATGACTCCAACCATCTCTTTAATTGTAATGTGGAACCAACGCCTCTAACACCCCTTTCATTATGGTCCACCCCTGTTGAAACAGCAAGTTTCCTTGGACTCCCGTTAGAGGATATTGTTGACAATTTGTGATCGGTCGCACCTATTAGGTGGGGCGAAGCACTGCTACAACAACAACAACTGCCTTTATGGAGATAAGTTGCACCACGACTGAAAACTACTATTACTAAAAGATCTGCTGAGGTACCACCTCACTAATGACTTCTCTGATGTACCAGCTCTTAAAAAGGAAGTTTTAGATATGTTTCGATGTTGATGGTACTTTGCCGGAAGCAGATCTGGTACATTCCGGTAACAATCACCATTAAAGTACTAGCCCGACCAACTCGGTCACGATTTAGTATGATCACATGAAACCTTCAAGGCCATACCGCCCTCCCACCCCCTAGATCAATGATGAATTTGGGCACGCCAGATCCTCGGCTGTTAAACTAACAGGTTTCGCCACGGGTAGGTGAGGTTGACAATTGTGCTGGCAACCCTTGAAAGGTTGCGCTACACAACCCCTTGAATCAGTTTGGTGTTTTAGTCGCCTTACGGCAGGAATACCTGCCGCAGGTATATTCTAAGCCCGCTAACCCGCTGGGTTGAGATACGTCCTTGTTAAGAATACTTTAAGTTTCGACTTTTCTTTTAGAGTAGGTCGATATTAGCTGTTACAATACTCAATTTGAATTCAAAATTAATTTTCCATCTAAGGTGATGGGGTTATATCTCATTGGAACAAATAAACAATAGAAAACGGTTGAAAGCTCTATCTGAAATATTAATAGTAAAGCTGTAGTTTTTGGAAGGCGAATCAGAGCAGTTCTCGAAAACTATGCCATAGGAACGTTTTCAACACTGCTGGCTAATTAATTCTGCATAGAAGTTAAAATTAAGTTTGCACCACGTAATAAAAGTAGGCTTGAATATTTCCTATCAAGTTTCACTTCTAATACATTTCCCACTTACCGACGCTTTGCTTTGATGTACAGTAGCATCCAATGCTCCCAACTTCACTTTACCCTTCAACTCTTTCGCAGCTTTAGCCCATTCCGGTGCTAAATTTTTGCAATGTCCACACCATGGGGCAAAGAATTCAACAAGCCAAACATCATCCGATTCCAAAACCAGTTTATCGAAATTGTCATCAGTTAATTCAATCACAGCACCACTGCCGCTGCTACTACTACCACCGCTTCCGCCGCCACCGCCAAGCACACTTTGTACTTTCTTTTTAGCTTCAGCAAGTGCCGCCTCCGCAAAACCTTGTGCTGTACGTTGACCATTATAGTTTGTGGGCGAACGTTTATTACTACCGAAAACTTTAATGGTAGGAAAACCTTTAACACCATATTGTTCGCCAAGTGCACGATGTTCATCAGCATTGACAGCACCCAATTTGACAATACCCTTTAACGCCGTGGCTGCTTTTTTGAATTCAGGTACCAATGATTTGCAATGGCCACACCATGGGGCATAAAATTCAACAATCCAAATTGCATCATCATTGACAACGAGACGGTCGAAGTTTGAGGGCGTTAATTCTACCACGTCATCGTTTGATGTATATAAAGCGGTTGCCGGAAATGTGGTCAAAGCGGCCAATAAGAGTGTGACTGCAAAGATAAAAGAGACGTCCCAGTATTGGCACAAAAACATTGTAGGCTGCTTGTAAATTCAGATTGCTATAATCTTTATACTTACATAGTATTATTTTCATATTGTCTATAATTAATTATCTGTACGGCGTTGATCAGAATCTCCAAGACCAATTGGCTTATATTAAAGCCAGCCGAAATGGAAAATCTATGTTATTTGTAAATTAATCTATTTACTTATTATCAGGAAGACTTTGTGCTTAAGCTCTTTTTGTTTTATTTCAAATAATTCTTTTTTTGTTAAAATATTTAATTTTATACAGCTTTGTGTCACCAATTTCCTCAAAGCACAGATTTCTTCTAATTTTCCAATCACAAATGTCAGAAATTTTCTTAAATACTACACTTCCTCTTCTGTTTTTCTCTTCTCAGATATTTGTTGAATTCTGATTGGCTAATTTTTAGTACACGTATGGCCGATAGAGCTGCCAGCTGTTAATTTCCGACAAAGGTCCCGTTCACAACTCTTCCGGGAAATAAGATTTTTGCAATCTTGGGATTTGGGAATTTGAAAATGATAATCCCGGGAATCCGATATTTTTCGGGATCATCAAGAGACTTACCATTGAATTGTGGTTCGAAGAAAAGGTAATTCTATACGACTCATAACACTCTTAATACACGTCCAAAAATATCAGGAGGAGTGCTAAAATAAGCGATTTGAGTCGTTCGTGGGATCAAAATTAAATTTGTACAAAATCCCTTTGTACACAAAATTTGTTTCAGTGCACAACAACCACATAAAAACTGCCAAATTTACCTGCAAATATCTTCGGACAGAGATATCATTTTTCTTTTCCGCCTTCGGGATTTTTGCTGTCGAGATCAATACGCGTCTTTTGACACCTCTCCCGATATTTTTGGACGTGCACTAGCAGTTGACTCCTGTTGTTGTTGTTGTAGCAGTGCTTCGTCCCATCCAATAGGTGCGACCGATCACAAATCAATATCCTCTAACGGGAGTCCGGGAGGATGACAATTTGTGGGAGGGACGCAACAAATTAAATGGGGTTACAGTGAAATGACAGTCCTTGGTCGGGAAAAATCCCGAGTCGCTCAGGTACATAGAACTGACTGCCTTGGAAAGCGTTCTAGACTTTTACCGTAAAATTTCTGTTTACTTTGAAATCAGGTCATCTAAATTTGGGATGTTAACAAGGACTACACTTTACCAGGAAAAGAAGGTCCTGTGATTAAAATTGAAAATTAAAAGAAATAAATAAATTAAAGATATTGAAATTTACAATTCGAGATCCAGAAAAAAATTCCGAAATCGGGGGTTTTTCGTAAATTATATTAAACTTTAAAGATTTTGTTATATACACAAAAACAATGTGTAGAAAGGTTTTTGGGCGGATATAATTTCGAACGAACCCAGGGGAAGGGGGCTCGGGAGGCTCAAGCCCAAGCCAAGAATTAATACAGCCTTTGCGCGAAATTAGACAATCTGCTGATGATTTCTTCGGGCAAATCTTTTTTTCTGCATCGAAAACTGCTGAAGACTTTTTTGACGGTGAAATCCGTACTCCAAGAGTGGTATAGCGTCAAAGAAGTTAACCCGGTAACAACGTTGAGTGAAGCGTATTTCAGAATCGCAATATTCCTACCATGCATCGATTCATTACTTGAAAACTTACCGGAACGATTTTTAGAAAACGAAGGTATTCTACCGAGCTTCCAACTGCTTCTTCCAGGATTTGCTGATGTAAGTAAAGCAGATGAGCTTGACAACTTGGCGCCATTCTTCTAAGAACAAATATCATCAACAGCACTAAAGGCAGAATATAGGTTGTGGTGTGCGAAAATATCGTCGATTGGAAAAACACCCGAGGTTTTAAAACTACTGGAGTACTATGATGGAAACTATTTCCGTGTTATAAAAATTCTTCTCACTGCCTTGGAAACTTTGCCCGTGACAACGGCGAGCGTGGAAAGACCATTTTCTACCATCAAAAGAATCAAAACTTTACCTCGGAGTGTAATGGGTCCTGAAAGATTGAGTTCACTCGCTATGATCTCCATTCACTGGGATATTGCTGTTGATCCTGACCATGTCATAGACATTTTATCAAAAAACAAATCCAGAAGGCTACTTCTTTGATGAAAAGGGCTGGTTCAATTTGTCCATTATTTCTGTAAGCACTGAAAACTATTTTCGCTCAAACCTTAACTATGCAACTGTCAAACTATTATCGCTAGTTCAACTATGTAATTATTTCGATTCACCTTTTAATAGCTATTGGTATTTAAAAAATTAGCTTCGGTCAAGGATCGTTAAGTGTAATACGGGCCCTGGAACTGGATTCACTAACTGTGAGTTTTAAAGTGAACACTGAAAATTGAGTACACTTTAAAATTTTGATTCTGTAAAACAAAACCGTGAACAAGAAAACTTATTGATAGAAACTTCGTGATTTGTCTTGACAGCTAGTGTACACTATTGTGACATTCAAAATTCACAGCCACTGTTGCAGAATGACGTTTTGTTTTAATGGCATTTGTAGAAAATATTTTCTCATTGACCTGGCATTTTCTAATCAGCCACTGTGCCATTGTAAACCTTAAAAAGTAGCGCTATAAAAGCTGATCGCTCAAAATTAGCACACACACAAACCTCAGCATAGTACGAAAATCTTTTTGAAAATCCAAGTTAAATTTTTAAACACAAATAAACTGTGATAATTTTGGAATATATAGCATTAAGGACCCATTATTTTAAGTAATTAAGTTTATATTCAAGTATTTAATTATTTCTTTTTACATTTATCTTTAATTAGATGCAACTCTTATCTTCCTACTGTTTTTCATTCCACTCCATTCAACTGCCTTCTTTTACCGTCTTCTACTCTATCCGCAACATAACATCAATTTAAGCTGCCAAACTATATAGTAAACAATACACTTTGAAATCAGCGCTCATTCAGAAAAACAGTATGCACAATACCTTACATAATCGGTTTAGTTTTAAGTGTAAAATTTGTGTGCAAATGGGTTTTCAATCAAAGCAAAGAGGATAGAGAAGAATTATAATAAGAACCAGCAGTTTGCTACGAGCGGCCAGTAACCCGCTGGGAATCAACTAATTTATTCCGTTGTTTTCTATGTTTTCTATGAGGGGCATTTTTTAATTGTCTCGCATTTATCCATGCGGTGCAGACACCTTATGCAACTGTGATTTTTGGTAAGAGAATTAATTAGTTAATTAAATACAGTCGGAAAAATAAACATAAATACCCCACGAAAATGTATAGAAGGCATATCATGCACATCTCGCCCAAAAACAAAAAAAAAAAAAAAAAACTAGTGACTACCCCATAGAAAACAGCGAGCAAATGGCTACGAGTAAAGGGCCAATTAAACTTCCTTAACCCTAACCCCATAGTCGTAACCATGCACATATCCATAATCATCTCCAATGGTGCCTTAACCTAAAAATGTTCATAAAAATGAAGAAAACGCAAAAAATTACAAACATATTCCACATAAAATAAGTCTCTTAGTCATAACGTATCCAAAACAATGAATAAAATCTACAAAAAGTTATTAAATTCACCAACTCAAATATTTTTAGGTTATGGATATGGCGAGAAACCAAAAACCAATTTGTTGGCTATGGTATGGTTATGGCCCCTACAAGAATACTGAATCATCTGATTGTTAGCAATGTCAACCTAACTATCAGCGCCTCATACAAACTTTCTATTACAAACTTAAGGGGACTTGCGAAAATGTGATGTAAACAATGTGAGTTTTTGTCTCATTCTTATACACCAACATGGCCTACTGATTAAGTATATGGCCGTACTGCTCACTCTCATTCCTTTTCCTGGATCAGTGCTGAGACTCTAACTATCAAAAGTGTCATAAATGATAGTTTACTGTAGATATCAGGTTTGACTGTTATACTATCATAAATGACCATTGTTATATTCCGCCAAAAATTAAACAATGCTTTTTGCTTTTTATTTACTTTATTTCCTTACGTTTTTAATTTTGTACGTGATAAAAGCATACGTGTTTCTTATTTGTTTAAAATAAATAGTTTTATAAGAATTCGAGTTCAGAATGTTCAATTTAAATTCAGAAAATAACAAAACAGAAGAGCGCTTTCCTCATGCGGAAACACATTTAAAAATGAATCACCACTAACCACTATTATTTTTGGCGTATAAATTTTTTGAGTGCGCCCATACATTCCGACAGCTTTTGGTATTTTTTAATATTATTTTCGATTTTTTTTCTTTTAGCATGGAGCTTTGAAATGGTCTCTTTTTCATTTTTTAAACTTATTTTTTATATGGTTTTCGTCGGTTGAAACTGGCGGAATTTAAAAAATAGCAAAACAACCGTGATAATCATTTGATTGTCATATGACAGTCAGTAGTGACAACATGATTAAATCGGATAAACTGTTCTCGCATACATAAAATTCCGTTAAGAATTATGTATCTGTCTCACATGCGTAATGGTATATGCTGTATGTTCTTTTGTTCTGTACCAGGTGTCCGAAGCTTTCCCAGTTTGAGTCCTTTTTCATGATTATAGGCTGTCGTTGGGAACATGCGTGAGCGAACAAAGGAACATACTTAAATTTGAGTATCAATGTTTACGTCATCGCAGGATCAACATTGTGAATTACAAGTGTGAGTGTATTAGTAAAACTATCAGCGTTTCTTGTAGGGGCGTTAGCGTTATAGTATGGCACCATTAATCAATTACATTGATTTCCCCAAGGTAGGTTCGATCAGTTGTTTTACCTGGTTATGGTTTTATGGTTATAAGTCACCATTAATTGGCCATTAACGAGTGACGTCTCTTATTATAATTCATCCTCTTTGATCAAAGTACACTTTTCAGTTTCACCTAAATCGGATCGCTCGCTTCCATTATTCAGGCAGCACTTTCCGCTCATTGTTTTGTACTAAATTTCATGCAAGGTGAATGTCTTCACTATTTGCTTACAGTAGCGTCCGGATAAAATTTCTTTCTACAGTATCGGGACAATTATTACACATATAAATTTAATATGATAAACTTGAAGAATTGGCCAAAGCCGTATGCTTGGTTTTAATTAGGTTAAAATTACTGACATCAAAAACTGCTTCAACCTGACCCGCTTGTCAGTTGGGGTCAAGAGCGTTTCCATTAAGTCACATAACTGACTCGAAGTCGATGCAGCAAACCAATTTATTTTACAACCCTTTTCACTAAGTCCCATTGTTTCACATGCTGTGGTAGTATAAATTGCTAAGACGCCAGTTTTCAAATGAAAAAAAATTGCCAACAAGTTTGCAAATGAAGTTTTACGGCCCTATGCTGCGCGTAACCGGTAAAATTGTTATCGGCAAACAAAATTACCAAAAGTCGTAACCCCCAAATGTAACCGCGACTCTGAGCAGATGGTAACGCTGTCATGACGAAGAAACTCACTAGTGTGCATGGTCGAATTAAAAAACATATGTTTTTGCAATCAAAAGAAGAAAAAAGGAAAATGGAAATCAACAAGTAAGTAAATTTTGGTAAATATTTTGTTAAATTCATCACTAGTTGTTTATTTTAATTATAGAAAATATGCACGCACCACCCCGTCCCAGTTGCGATTATATGTGGCGTATTGTAGGGATCATCCCGAGCTCCTGCAGGTTAAAAACTGTCCCACATCGCCAAATCATATTCAAAGGATGTGGGAGGAGCTCACATGTAAATTGAATGCGATGGTGGGGCCATCAAGAACATGTGATACTTGGAGAGAGGTAAGCAAATTGATTTTTATATAAATAAGAGTTTTGTGTGCCAAAAATTTAAGGGCGAATTAATGGTGACATAACCATAAAGCCATAACCAGGTAAAACAGCTGATCGAACCTACCTTGAGGAAATCAATGTATGCGAGTTAGCGTTATGGTATGGCACCATTAATCGATTACATTGATTTCCATAAGGTAGGTTCGATCAGCTGTTTTATCTGGTTATGGCTTTATGGTTATAAGTCACCATTAATTCGCCCTTTACTCCGGCTACAGCGTGATTGTGCATTCAAACACGTAGCCGGAGTAATGCAATCTGCAGGATTTCTGTGTCAAGTACACATTTTAATGTCCAATAACATAGAAGAGCGCACCTGTGTAATTAAATACTAAAATTCTTATTTATAAGTTATTAGTTGTTGAAAGCATGCATGAGCGCCACAAACAACAGAATAATACCATACATAACTACATATTACTATATTATTATTGGAAAGAGGTTAAGAACTGATTGTTTATCTTTATTTATAATTTCAGAGTTTGCGAAACTGGCGAAAACAGTTGCGTTCCCGGGCCCGAAACTTTTCTGCCGAGGAGAAAGGCAGGTGGTGGACAAAATCCTGGGGCAGAGCTAACTGACTTCGAGCAGAAAGCGTTAGAGGTGTTTGGGATTGCTGCTGTGGAGGGCCACTCAACCTCACGGCTCGGCTTCCAGGTAAATATATTTGTAATAAACTTGTGTAATACAATAATAACCGCTGGTAGTGTATGTGTGAAATTGTTATGCCCATGTACATGCATTTCTTGCATTTTTATGTAAGAATGGAAATATGTTTACATATACTTAAAATATACTACCGATATTGTAGTATTACATTTTTATATTATAAAAAAATGGTTGACGATAATACTTTTATTTATTAATAGAACGCCAACAATGCCGAAAATGTTCCTCCAATGCCAGAAGAATTACCAGTGGAAATTCCACTACCTGCTTTTCCGGAAGATCCGAACGGGTTTGCCTCGTTTTGCTTAGTGGTAAGTGAATCGCCCATTCGAACTTCCTCACGTCCTGTTACTCCCAATACCGTGCCACGCAATCCTGCTGCGAGCAATTCTGCGGCGCCGTGTGCTGATACGGCCAGACAAGTTTTGTTGCCAACGTCACGCAACAAAAGAAGGGGCGCTAGGGATGAAATTTTAGAATTGGTGCAACAGGACATGAGGAACAGACGTCATGAACAGTCAAGACTGGCTGAATCCCTAGGCAATTTGGTAAATGGGTCGATGTCGTTGGCTGCGGCAATTCAGGAGATGGTGGCATTGCAAAGACAACACCGGGACTACGTACGTATGATGTCAACCAGTATGCTTTAAGTTTAGCTTAAGAACATTGAATTCCTTTTTTTAAGTATTAACTAATTTAAGAAATTAAAAAAAGACTGAAATAATTTTAATTTGTTTTATATTATTGAATTTTTATTTAATTTACACGAATTTCTTTTAATTTTAAATATATCAATATAGTGCAGTAATTTTTGCTTTTTAAAGAACCAATATGAAATGTGATAAAATTATTGAGAAACTTAAAAACAAACTATTCTGTACTTTTTGCTGTTTTATTTACTTTATAAACAAATGTATATTAGTTTTTAAGCAAGCAATATGGAATGTGATAAAACTCATTACTATGAAACCAAATTATCAGAGAAGATACTCAGTGCTATTTTTTTGTTATTGACTTATTTAGAAATATAAACCCACAAATAAGAAACCTGCAAGTCAATCATATAATTAATAAAGACTTTTGAAAATTTTAAATTTTGTCTACATTTTTATTCATTCTTCAGTATTTGTTTGTGTTGTGTTTAAATATATTATCCTATTCGAGGCACAGTCAGGCTATATGGTTGATTAACTGCTGTCGAATCCTTTCGCCTTGGTGGTGAAGATAGGTGTTGGTGGCATTTTCTGGTGCAGTCGTTTCCTCGTCTGGCTCCACTTCTTCAATTTCCACTTCGTCACTCGGAAAATGTTTTCTTACAACATTGTGAAGAACAAAGCAGGCGTTTACAATTATAGTTACTCTTTCGGGACTATAATTTAAAGTGCGATGTTGTGCCAAGCATCGAAAACGTGACTTAACCACTCCAAATCCTCTTTCAATAACATTTCTTGCCTTACAATGCACTTTATTGAATTTTTGTTCCCGAGGATTTGCGGGCTGAGCTAAGGGTGTGATAAGTCAAGGCTCTAGGGGGTAACCCTGATCACCTAGTAGTAAGCTTCCTCTCTGCCCGCTTATAAACGCACGCACGTTTGATGTTGTCCATATACCTGAGTCGTGACATGACCCAGGAAAGTTGCATCAATTGCCAGAAATTTTAAGTTGTCGTCGCAAACAGCTTCAACATTGACGCTGTAGTATCCCTTGCGATTTATGTAGAGGCTACACGGTCTGGCCGGAAAAGTTCTTGGTGGACAAATGAGCGCCACATGTGTGCAATCGATTGCACCGATAACACCTTTCAAACCAAACTTTGCGTAGAAATGTATGTAATGTATTTGATGCATTGTGATGTATCGTGATGCAGAAGATTGGCTGAGCGCAGCATATACATATATTATTAGCAACACATTTTTGATACGATCCATGTGCTAAAAATGTGAGACAACAAAAAAATCGTACTCCAAAGGGCAGAGAAGTAGGTTGGTCATCCTTTGGCCACAACTCTTCTATAAGTATTTTACAGGCTTCTTTCGGTAAACGGAGATGCTCTTTGAAGGTACTACAAGGAAGGTTCAATGGATCACTACTGTCTCGAAGACTCTTTAAGTTATGTCTCTGTTCCAAAATTTCATCATATTCTTCATCTTCAGCAAGCAGCAATAATAGTAAATTGGATATTTTTATTATATTAAACTAATTATTGGCGTTTGAAACGTTTTGGGTAATTTTTACTTTTCGTTGTCTTTGTTTATTTGTTTTTAAAATGCTCGATTTAATTTTCCCTTTCGCTTTATTTATTTTACAGAGTAAACATCAGCTGTTTTATGTGGTTACGTCGATGTTACCACCTGTTTTAGTGGTTACGTTGTTATCCGGCAACTTTTGCCTTCAGAATACCAAAAAGGTGTAAAAGTTGTGAGAAGATTTCGTAACCGGTAACAATGAACTTGTTACCACTGTAGAATAGGACAGTTAATGGTAAATTTGCCATACTGTTGGGCTATTGCCGTTTTCACTTATTGGTCCATTTAAGACCAATTTTTCAGTGGGAATTTAAATTCCAGTTAAGGTTGACTACAGCTTAACCATGCCACTTCGGTCGCTTAAACTGAGATCAGCAGCCGAATTTTCTGTAAAGTGCCTAGGATAAAACCTAATTAGCTTTATTGCGAGTTTAAACTCGCACTGGAAAACCAGACCTTGTTGTCACTTTGTATTCAAATTCATATGGCCAAGTCCGTAGTGTTACCAGAAGTATATTTTAACGACCAAACTGAAAAACCCTATCGAAAACCAGGACCTATGTTATAAAATAACTCCGTCCTCTTGGCAAATACTAGAAGCTTCCTAGGACTTAAGCCACTTGCTGCTTCTAGATCTGACAGCTGTATCACTCCTAATAGCTGGAGTATTAGCCTGGCAAGCGCAGGGCACGAGCACAGAACGTGCTCGATCGTTTACTCCTCCAGCCCGCACTTCCTACATCTGCTATCACTGACCAAGCCTAATTTAAAGGCATGTGACGCCAGAAGGCAGTGTGCAGTCAGAATACACGTCATGAGTTTACAGTCCTCTCTTTTTGTTAGTCTAAGGTTGTAAGACCTACACATAATCTTCGGCACTTTACAGCCCCGCGCCTTTCCTTCTTGGTCGATCATGTGCACCTCTCGCCTTCGCTTAATCTGGCCCAGTCTAATTGGGACGTCTACGGAACAATCTTAAAGGGATGCGCCCCTTTTAGCTAGTTCATCCGCTTTTTCATTCCCATCTATTCCCATATGCCCTGGGACCGAATATAGATGTATGCTTCTCCCTGTCCCGATTCTTTCCAGAGACTGCCTACACTCTAGCACACTTTTAGATGCTGTGCTTTACGAGATTATTGCCTTAATTGCTGCTTGGCTGTCAATATAAAAGTTAACACGGCTGCAGTTTAAGCTATTCTCCTCCAGTCTTTGTACTGCTTTAGTTACGGCTAATACTTTCGCTTGGCAAACTCAAAAGAGATCTGGCAGCTTGTGGAATCCGTTTATTTCCGCATCAGCACGTCATACCACAGACCCTACTCCTTCCACTATTTTGGAACCATCTGTGTACACACTAGAGGTTTACGCCGATCACTTTATCGGCGACGGCGGCGTGAGCGGTATGAGGTAGGTTGTTTTTGTGTGGCTTTTCACCAAACAAGAGCTCCATAGTGTAGAATAGGGTTTACAAGCGCTGTAAATACCCAAAGGGAAAGACAGGGCTATAAACTCCACATACACCCCAGTATTATTTCACATGCATAAAGTGCTGTCGAGGTCTTCTTCACCCTCTCGTCCACGTTGAGCTTCCACGACATCTTACTGTCTAGGATGATTCCTAGATATTTTGTGCAAGGTTTCTCCTGTGGTGTCACCCCTCCTAACTTAAGCCTGGTCCAATTTGGGACCATGTACCTCTTTGTAAACAAGATCATATCCGTCTTCTCCGCATTGGCTGTCAATCCGACATTAGATGCCCAGGTATGAACATATCCCGAAGCGCCCGATCCATCAAAGAGCTAATCGTTGGAGGGCACTTTCCAATTTTGAAAATTGCGACGTTATCTGCGCAAGCCGTAAGCTTTACGGGTCCCTCATTGAATCGCCTGAGCAGTTGGTTAATGACCAGCGTCCACAGCAGGGGTGATAGCACCCCTACCTGCGGCGTGCCCCTGTTCGTGGCCTCATACAATCCTCATTGTGAGGTAACCTTCCCGCAATTTAACATGCAGCCGAACTAATTAAGACAATCCATGATCTCCCATTTAGAAACATTGTTGAAATCCCCGGCAATGTCTAAGAAGACTCATAGAGTATATTCCTTATATTCCAGGGCTTTCTCTATACTTATTACCACCCTATGCAATGCGGTGTCTACCGATTTGCATTTGGCGTCCGCATGTTGTGTTGTGGAGAGCAGATTTTCATCCACCTTGCACTTTATGTACACATCTATCAGCTTCTCAAACTATAGTAGGCACCTTGGCGTTGGTGTGAGGGCTTAGCCGAACTCCATAGCGCCCGGCTATAGGGCTGAGCGGTTTGGGGCACGCATCTACGCCGTTTCGCTTCATAGGAGGGCGGCGGGATGTCGGTGACCAAGAACTGCCAACCCTCTAATCCACGGTGTTATGCGGACCGTGCCTATTGGACGATTTGTAGCCAGGGAATATACTCGGCTGTATTTGAACGGAGCCTTCCCATTACCGTGCCGCCACGGGAAATAATGATGGCCTTACCACTCCCCCAGCGGGTTAGGGGGTCAGAATATACCCCTGGCAGGTATGCCTGTCGTAAGAGACGACTAAAGAACCAGATTCAAGGGGCTGTGTAGCGCAACCCTTCAGGCTGCCAGCGCAATATATAGCTTCTCCAAACCCAATTGTCAACCTCACCTATTCGCGGCGAACCCAGTTTCACTAACAGACGAGGCTCTGGCGACCCCGAGCTCCTCATGAACTTGGGGATGGGGAGGGAGGGATGACCTGAAGGTTTAATGTGGCCACATAAATCTTTCCCGAGATGGTCGGGCTAGCACCTTAATGGTGCTGTGTTACCGGAGCGTACCGGATCTGTATCCGGCAAAAGACCATCACATCGATAACACTCCTCAAAGCCTTGGGGGGGGGGGGGGGGGGGGGGGGCAACTTTATCGCTACAACAACAACAAAAACATGGCCTTGCCACAGCAAGGGGCGCTGGTGGGCAGGTGGTCGTACGACCAAGATGAACTCAAAAACTTTAAGAGAATGTAAGGATGCGAAATAAAAGGCGACGGGGTCGCAAGCCGGGGAAGAGGAAATCGCTATCAGCGATGACTCGTCAGTGCGCGCGGTAAAGGAGCGGCATACTAGCCCGGACAAAGAATTAATGTTAGAACGGAAACAAAGAGATAGGGAGCTTAAGAGAACCCTCTCAAAATATTGGGCTGCATTAAGAATTATGCAGCGCTAGGGCCCAGTGGATCACCCATCCAACGAAGAGAGCAATCGCTTGGCATAGGCCCGTGAGTCGGTGGAAGAATGTCGAAGACAATTCACAGACGAAAGCTTTGCTGCGAACAACCCTCAATTTTGCAACCGCATCGAAGAGGAAAAAGCCCCTGGAGGCAAGAGGCAGCGATCGGCTGAACCTGACGAGCTTTTAAGAGGCAGAAGGGGGAGGGTAAACGCCCCAGTCCAAGAGCCAGGAGGCGAATTAGCCGGAACGCCAGGAACCAACCCTCAAAATCTGCAAAGGGGATCAAAGAGGGAAATATAAGTACTTTAAAGCGATGTACCTCAAAAGCTGTAATACAGGAGGAAGAAGGAAATAATGGCTTGAGAAGCAAAGACACAAGTGTTAATAAGCTAAAGGGAGATAACAATCAGACTAAGACTATACTAAAGGGAGCTAACGCTGAGACTCCGGTTTTAACCGAGAAGAAGATGAGTGAAGTTGCGAAGCAGTCCCTGACTGTGGCACTAATAGATTTCAGCGTCCCCAATGAGCAAATGTCAGCCAAAAAGTCCGTAGAAGGGAAACTGATTAGTATTATGATCAAAATAATGCATGATGAACCAAACAGACCGCTACCAGCCCTCGAAACAGCTGGATGGCGCAACGGGGTTAAACTGATGACCTGCACCAATAAGACGGCTTTAGAATGGCTGCAGTGAGTTGTCCCAGACCTTCAAAAACAAAAAGGCGCAAGGTTAAAGGTGGTGCATAGGGCACTTATCCCCACGATACCAAAGGCCAAGGTTTGGATCCCCCGAGTGGTGAAGGCGGAATACACGCTTAGCATACTGCAGCGGCAACATATCAATACGGGATTGGAGGGTACTCCAGGAATCGGAGGATCTGTTGCACTCAAAGCTTGGGAAAATGTCCTGGGGCGCAGGTAGTATATTTATACGCCTTAAAGA
This sequence comes from Eurosta solidaginis, assembly GCF_040869045.1. Lineage (NCBI taxonomy): Eukaryota > Metazoa > Arthropoda > Insecta > Diptera > Tephritidae > Eurosta > Eurosta solidaginis. The sequence continues at coordinate 232,678,845 of NC_090320.1, read as the reverse complement.
GAGGAGTCCTCAGGACAATAACCCCAATACGCTTAAAGCAGGGGAGGTGGAAACGGACCTCCATAACCTGAAAGTAGCGGCAAATGATGGGGGCAAAGGCGCAGTGGCAGACTTGCACGACCAAATCAACGGTGCTGAAAACCTTAAGAAAAACCAAAACATGCTAAAAGCAGGACAGGTGGATAAAGCTACGAGGGCCTGGAAGTAGCAGAAAAAGACAAGGGTATAAGCGTAGAGGCGAAGGTATTGGAAGTGGAAAAACAGTTCAATGATGCTGCGAGTCGAACAAAGACGCTTCGATCAGGGGAGGGAGAAACGGACCTCCAGATTCAGAAAACAGCTGAAAAATGCATTGCGTTAGCGCAGTGGCTGATAATTTGGAGGGAGACAAACAACTCAATGGCGCTGTGAGTCTTACAGATAAACCTCCACCACAGTAAAGTGGCATCGAGCGAGCTCCTCCTCACTCTTGAGGAAGGTTCGTTTGATGTGGTGCTGATACAGAAGCCATGGCTTTCATCTGGAGGAAAGGTTTCTGGACTCAGCACTCGCGGATTCTGCAGCTTAACATGGAGCCGATCTAATTTGCTAAAGCTGGATTTCGAGACATTGTTAAAAGCTCCGGCCATTTCCAGAAAAACACCTAGGGCATATTAAGGGCATTCCAAGGCCTTCTCTATGTTCATAACCGCCCTATGCAATGCAGTATTGACTGGCTTGCCTTTGGTGTAAGCATGTTGTGCTGAAGATTCGTCGTTCATTTTTGATTTTATAAATACATCTTTGAATCTCTCTAGGGTTTTGAGTAGAAAAAATATCAAACTAATAGGCCTGTAGTCTTTCGGGTGCAGATGACTGGCTTTTCCCGCTTTCCGTATGAAGACTACTCGGGCCGTTCTCCAAGATTGCGGGATGTGGTTCAGTTGTATGCCGCCCTCAAAGATTATTCTTAGCCATTCTATAATTGTTCCACCGGCCATCTGCAGAATAGCACGGAATATCCCCTCTGGGCCCGGCGATTTGAACATAGCAAACGTTTTTATTGCCCATTCAATTTTGGTCTTTGTCACCAATCCTGGTACCTCTAGATCCGTATTATGACTGTAGACGTGGTTACATAACTCTTGCGCATCGTCTCCTGATGGGAAGTGTGTGTTAAGTAGCGCTTCAGGGGACTCTTCACAACTGTGTGACCATTCCCCGTCGTCCTTTTTTATCAGTCCCTGAACTGCATCTCCTTTAGATAGCCCTTTCCTCAGTCTCGGGGTTTCGCTGGAGCATTCTATGTCGGCACAGAAATTCTTCCATGAAACCCGCGTTGACCTGTTGATTTCACGTTTATAGATCCTCAACAGATCTCTTTATCAGTCCCAGCACTCCTCGCTTTCCGCAACTTTTACCAGCTTAAAAATCTTTTTTACCTCCCTCTAAGAAAACTCAGCTCCTTACTGCACCATGGTGGCTTTTGCTTCCCCTAGAATCTTCTCAGATGACAAGCTCTGTTGTACGCAGTTGTCAGGGCCTTTGATAAGAAGTTGTTGCACTCCTCCAACTCCTCTACGGTGGCAAACTCTTTAGGCTGCCCCAGTCTTCCTGATACATCTTTCTGAAATTTGTGAAGCGCATTCGCATCCATGCCTATGACAAGCCGTGTTCTACACCCTTCTTGATCCACCAGCCTTTTGAACTCCTCTGGTGGGGCTTCCACGTCATGGGCCATGTAGCAGGATGCTAGGATAAGGGAATGTTCTTTCTTTCCCTCTATTGCGACTACTGCTAGGTCTTCGGTGCTGAAGTTAGGCAGAATGCACGAGTATAGGTGTTTCCTTACCATGAATGCAGCTCTAACCCTGCTTTCCGTCTTTGCGTAATAAACGCTGAATCCGCGAGCGCTGAGTCCAGAAAGCTTTCCTCCAGATGAAAGCCATGGCTTCTGTATCAGCGCCACATCAAACGAACGCTCCTCAAGAGTGAGGAGCCACTTTACTGTGTTGGATGTTTATCTGTGAGACTCGCGGCGCCATTGAGTTGTTTGCCTCCCTCCAAATTATCCGCCACTGCGTTCACGCAATGCATTTTTCAGCTGTTTTCTGAATCTTGAGGTCCGTTTCTCCCTCCCCTGCTCGAAGCGTCTTTGTTAGACTCGCAGCATCATTGAACTGTTTGTCCACTTCCAATACATCCGTGTCTACGCTTATACCCTTGTCTTTTTCTGCTACTTCCAGGCCCTCGTGGCTTTATCCACCTGTCCTGCTTTTAGCATGTTTTGGTTTTTCTTAAGGTTTTCAGCACCATTGATTTGCTCGTGCACCTCTGCCACTGCGCCTTTGCCCCCATCATTTGCCGCTACTTTCAGGTTATGGAGGTCCTTTTCCACCTCCACCGCTATAAGCGTATCGGGGGATCCAAACCTTGGCCTTTGGTATCGTTGGGATAAATGTCCTGTACACCACCTTCAACCTGCGCCTTTTGTTTTTGAAGGTCTGGAACAACTCTCTGCAGCCATCCTAAAGTCGTCTTATTGCGCCATCCAGCTGTTTCGAGGGCTGGTAGCGATCTGTTTGGTTCATCATGCATCATTTTGATCATAATACTAATCACCTCCCCTTCTACGGACTTTTCGGTTGACATCTGCCCATTGGGGACTCTGCAATTTATTAGTGCCACAGTCAGGGACTGCTTCGAAACTTCACTCATCTTCTTCTCGGTGAAAACCGGAGTCTCAGCGTTAGCTCCCTTTAGTATCGTCTAAGTCTGATTGTTATCTCCCTTTAGCTTATTAACACTTGTGTCTTTGCTTCTCAAGCCATTATTGCCTTCCTCTTCCTGTATTACAGCTTTTGAGGTACATGGCTTTAAAGTACTTATATTTTCCTCTTGTATCCGCTTTGCAGATTTTGAGGTTTGGTTCCTGGCGTTCCGGCTAATTCGCCTTCTGGTTCATGGACTGGGGCGTTTACCCTCCCCCTTCTGCCTCTTAAAAGCAGGCTCGTCAGGTTCAGCCGATCGCTGCCTCTTGCCTCCAGGGGCCTTTTTCCTCTTCGATGCGGTTGCAAAATTGAGGGTTGTTCGCAGCAAAGCTTTCGTCTGTGAATTGTCTTCGACATTCTTCCACTGACTCACGGGCCTATGCCAAGCGATCGCTCTCATCGTTGGTTGAGTGATCCACTGGGCCCTAGCGCTGCATAATTCTTAATGCAGCCCAATATTTTGAGAGGGTTCTCTTAAGCTCCCTATCTCTTTGTTCCCGTTCTAACATTAATTCTTTGTCCGGGCTAGAATGCCGCTCCTTTACCGCGCGCACTGACTGCACACTATCTTCGATATGCGCAAGAAGTAGAAATGTCATATCAGCTAAAGAAAGTAAAAATTAGCTAATAAACTTCCACCATCTGTATGGTTTTGCCATAATGAAACTCTTTAGCTAGTTGAAGAGTTTTTTTCAAGCTCGCTTGCAAAAAAAACCAACTATTGTTGCTAGTGTTGATGCTGGTTCCCAAATAAACGATGTCTTTTACTATTTCGAAATTATGGCTGCTAACAGTAGCGTGGTTGCCAAAGCGCATATGCGCTAACTCTTTGCTCGATGATAGCAGGTAATTCGTCTTGTCCTCATTCACCACCAAACCCATCTTTACCGCTTCTTTTTTCAGTTTGGAGTAAGCAGAACTAACGGCGCGGGTGTTTATGCCGATGATATCAATGTCATCAGCATGCGCCAGTAATTGCACGCTTTTATAGAATATTATTCCACAGCGGTTAAGTTCTGCTGCTAGTAAAATTTTCTCCAGCATCAAATTAAAGAAATCGCACGATAGGGGGTCACCCTGTCTGAAACCTCGTTTAGTTTCGAACGGCTCAGAGGGGTCGTTCCCAATTCTGACTGAGCTGATCGAGTTGCTCAACGTCATTTTGCACAGCAGTATAAGTTTTGCGGGGAAACCAAATTCAGACATAGCGGCATATAGGCAGCTGCTTTTCGTGCTGTCGAAGGCGGCTTTAAAACCGACGAAGAGGTGATGTGTGTCGATTCTTTTTTCGCGAGTTTTTTCCAAGATTTGGTGCATTGTGAAAATCTGGTTGATGGTAGATTTACCAGGTCTGAAACCTCACTTATAAGGTCCAATCAGTTGATTCACGGTGGGCTTCCATCTTTCGCACAATATACTCGACAGGACCTTATATGCGATATTAAGAAGGCTGATTCCGCGATAGTTGGTGCAGTTTGCAGTATCCCCCTTCTTCTGGACTGGGCACAGAACACTTAGATTCCAATCGTCGGGCATGCACTCGTCCGCCCATATTTTGCGAAGAAGCTGATGCATGCGCCTTACCAACTCCTCGCCGCCGCAGGCAATCTATCCGCAGGCAATCTATCAGCGCCCGCGGCCTTGTTGTTTTTCAATCTTGTTATTGCTATTCTGACTTCGTCATAATCGGGGGGGGGGGGGGGGCGGGGCATTTATTCCATCGTCATCGATTGCGGGATCGGGTTCGTCATCTCTGTGCAGTAAATCTTTTCCTCCAGTTGGGAGAGCAGAGGTGTGTTCCCTCCATAATCTAAGTACTCTCTGGACATTAGTTACAAGGAACGCCATAAGGTGGGGTTTTATCACCAATGCTTCGGATGCTGGTTATTAACCAATTGCTTAAGCGGTTTGACGGAGGACCAGTCAAACTTACGGCATATGTAGATGACGTTTCTCTTATCATAAGCGGCAGATGCCTAAGAACACTCAGCTCTCTGATGGATCAGGCACTTCGGGATGTACATGCCTTGGCATCTGGAGTCGGGTTAACCGCCAACGCGGAAAAAACCGATCTAGTATTATTTACTAGGAAGTATAATTGGACTAAGCCTAAGCTTGGAGGGGTAACCCTGCAAGAAAAATGAAGCACAAAGTATATAGGAGTTATACTAGATAGTAAGTTGTCGTGAAAACTCTATGTGGAAGAGAGAGCGAAGAAAGCCTCCGCGGCACGCTATGCATGCAGGAGGATGCTAGGATGCACGTGGGGCCTATCACCCAAACTCTCTCATTGGGTATTTGCGACAATTGTCAAACCCATACTTTACTATGGGATTCTTGTTTGGTGGACAGCCACAGAAAAAAGTACGTATACCAAAAAACTATAGAGGGAATGCAGATTATCAATGATTAACATAACGGGAGCCTTAAAAACTACCCCTTAAGCAGCATTGCATGCCATTCTACACATCCTGCCTGCAGACCTAACGGCCAAAAACATCCCGTTAGCAACGGCAACAAGGCTTAAGGCCTCGGGGCAGCTTGCGTGCAGGCCTTATGGCCACAGCAGTATAGCGCCATCTAATATCGGGCAAGCGGAATATATTGGGGCCACAATTGAGCCGGAGGGTTGGTGCCGGGGTGCAGAAATGGCAAAACACGGTATACACGTGTATACCGATGGTTCCAAATTAATGAAAGGGGTTGGGTCTGCTGTTTACTGTGTCGACCCAGAAATAAGTAGATCCTAAAGGCTGCCAGATTACTGCAGCGTTTTTCAAGTGGAAATTATAGCAGTGAAGAAAGCAGCAGAAATTCTGGAGGAAGCGTGCTTAAGCTGCAGTCGCGTCAATTTATATATTGATAATCAAGCTGCAATTAAGGCAATAATATCACACAGTACTTCATCAAGAAGTGTTCTGGAATGCAAAGAAGCATTGGAAAAACTTCTCTCAGGCCGGGATAGAAGGTAACGAAAAGGCCAATGAGTTGGCAAAGGAGGCTGCAACACTCGCTGAGTCGACGATAGACGTTCCAATCCGTTTGGGAGAAATCAAAAGGAGACAGAGTTGCATATCATCCATTAAGCAGGAAAAGTCTGGACAAAAGCGTGGGGCTGCAAAATTTCTAAGATCATGTGCAAAGCCTACGATGTTAGACTCACAAAGTGCCTCATACCTCTGAAGAGAGAAGACTTACGGCTCACGATCGGTGTACTGACTGGACACTGCCTTCTGGCGTCACATGCTTGTAGGTTGGGCCTCGTCTGTAACAGCAAGTGTAGGAAGTGTGAGCTGCAGAAAGAAACGGTTGAGCACGTTCTGTGTTCATGTCCTGCGCTCGCCAGGTTAAGGCTCCAGCTATTAGGGGCGGCAGAGTTACCAGATCTTGAGGCAGCAATTAAGCTGGGTCTTAGAAAACTGCTAGTTTATGCCAAGAGGACGGAGTTATTCTATAACACATGTCCCGGCACCTGATTGGGGTTCTTCCGTTTGGTCGTCAAACAAATTCTGGTAACACTATGGACACATTCAGTCTATGAGAGGTCTTTATTGACCGCCCAGTTCAAGCTAACCTAACCTAATGGGTCTATAGTCTTTGGGATACATGTGACCGTTCTGCCCCGCCTTTGGCAGGAAAGATACACGAGCAGTTCTCCAAGAGTGCGGTACATCACTTTAAACTATTCCACGACCACCCTACTTTAAACTTGTAGCATTGCCGGGAATATACCATCTGGGCCCGGTACTACCCGCTCCGCGATCGAAATGTGAGTGCTGTCGGCTAGCTCTTCCAAATCTTCTCCCGATTGGAAATGTGTATCGAAAAGCACCTCAAGGGACTCCTCGCTATTACGTGACCATTCCCCGATCTCTTTCTTTATTAGTCCCTGGACTATGTTTCCCACTGCTAGGAATTTTTTCAATCGGCGTTTTTAAGGGCAACCACGGCACCTTTAAAATGGTTTCGAACCGGTAAACATACCTCACCACCACGAGTAGTATTGGTAATTACAATGGCGCATAGTCATAGTCAAAATAAAATAGGTTTTAAATTTAGTTACAGCATTTTTACATAATTTTCTATAAGCTATCTTTCAAAAAATCTGCAAGTAAATATAAAACCTATTTTATTACTTCCTTTATATTAGGTCGGTTGAATGGTTGTCCGCTTTTCATACAAATCTTGTAATCGACTTTTAAGTAACTTCTCATCGAGTTACAAACATGAAACTTTACACATAGGTTAGAACATCGTGGCAATGCAACAAAAGGAAAAAAATCCGTTAGGTGGCGCACGGATCGAAATAATTAGATAAGAATTCGAAAATTTTCAAATCAGCTTTTAAGTAACTTCTCGATGAGCTAGAGGCTAAACATTTAAAACTTAATTCAGAGGTGGATGACAGCCGATGACACAATACAAAAAGTTTCGCTAGGGGGCGCACGGACTGAGATATTTAGAAAAATCAAACGGAACGGAGGGAATTTCGGAATTGATTTTTATGTAAGTTCTCATTGAGCTACAAGCGTAAAACTTAACAGATAGGGTTAAGGCACCGAGAAAGTGTAAGAAAAGGAAAAAAAAATAAATAAAAAAATTGTAAGCCCTTCCTTTATATAAATGGGCAAAAATCAAAAATGTCTCCTTATATAAATACATATTCTTGATGAACTTTGATTTTTAAATTTTGACATAACAATTGCAAAACTATTTATGAGAAGTAAAAATATAAAGGTGGAGCACAATTGATTAACTAATAATATCTCCTTTCCTACCAACTTTCCAATACAAGTAATGTGCGCTCCACTTTTATATTTTTACTTCTTATAAATATTTTTACTTTTTCTATGTCAAAATTTAAAAATCAAAGTTTAGCAAGAATATGTTTTTATATAAGGAGAAATTTTTCGCTGATTTTTGTCCATTTATATAAAGGAAGTGTTTAAAATTTTTTTATTTTATTTTTATTTTAACTATGACTATGCGCCAATATTTTTATTTCTTTGGATTACTGTTAAAATAGCACTAAAGAACTCAACTTTAAGTCACGTATCTACCTAAACGATAATGTTATCATCACATACGCATCGGTTTCATATTCCTGCTATATGATCATATGTATTTAATTAGCGAGCTTTGCTCATATTGCTTTATACAATGGTTTTTGTAATTGATATTAGAGAAAAATTGTAAGTTTACAAGCGGCGATGGTTACTAGGACATGTTTCTGAATTTCACTTCTTCATCAGCTAGCTTTTCGGGAGCTGAGCGTTGAACTCGAATCTCCAACATTCATATCAGTGCAAGCCTTTTCATATGGCTTAGCAGCTAAAGGCTTGCACTGATATGAATGTTGGAGATTCGAGTTCAACGCTCAGCTCCCGAAAAGCTAGCTGATGAAGAAGTGAAATTCAGAAACATGTCCTAGTAACCATCGACGTTTGTAAACTTACAATTTTTTCTAATATCTATTCCTGCTATATTCTGATAGTATATTTTGAATCGCGCCGACGTATTTAGTTTGTAACATTCCTTGGGCCTTTGCTGTCTTCACAAAATAGGTTCTCTGCTGCTCAGGGTTGCGCGTTTACAACATTTTTTGGACTGTTTACACTTTCATTGTAAACAATTGTAAACAATTGTAGACATTTACCAGCATATGTAATTTCAACTTATACTGTAAACTGCCAAGTAAAACAGATCGATTTGAAAGGTCCAAAAAGTTACTTTTTATTTATTATAAAATGAAAATTGACCAAAACAATGAAGAATTGGACAGTGAAAATGAATAAAAAATATTAAAATACTAAATATTAAAGCGTATTTTTTTATTATTTTTTTACAAGCTTGGAAAACTGTTTGAAAAATAGTGAAAATACTTAATTAGTAGTAGATAATTTCTGACTCATAAAAAAGCAAAGAAATGAATTGTTTACAGTTGTTTACAAAATTGAATTGTTTACGTAAACAATTGCTGTAAACAATGTAAACAGCTTATAGGCCCAACCCTGCTGCTGCTGAATAAAGACCCTTCAATTCCATGAGATGGAACACGCTTCGAAATAATTTTACATAACAACAATTTCATAGGAGCAGTGGAGCTGGTATGAAGCGGTTTTTATACCAGGCATAACCATAATACCATACAATTCTCCCCTTCTAAGTTGAAAATGAGGAGTTTTCAGAGAGAAGTACGTGTCATTAAGCCAATTAGGACGAGGGTGTAGTTCTAGAAATGGAAATAAAAATAAGGAGAGGTGATCAGGAAAGATTGGACGTCAAGGCCGAAGTCGGAACCGTAACCAGACAGCCTGTTATGAATTTCTTTTAAATTGTTAACGGTTTGTTATCGATCAGTTATCGGTTTGTTTTTGTAAAAAGTTATAAATATGCTATCGATAACAAACGCTGCCAATGAGATACTGATTTTTTAATGTCTTGTTAACGAAAATTTATCGACCTATTAACAAAAAGTTATGTATTTTTGGTCGAAAAGTTATCGATATTAAAGCAAAAAGTGATCGAATGATTATCGATTTTTTAATGATAAAATTATGAAAAAGAAATATTACAAGTTATCGATATGATATAGAAAAGTTAACTATTTTTTATCAAAGTGTTTCCAATATGTTATCGGCATGCTATGGACGACTCATCAGTTTGATTTGAAACAGCAACCGATAAAACTTCACTATAAAATCATCTGTCACCCGACCATGACAAGCCGAAAAGAAAAAACGGAAGCTGATGAATCGGCGATAAAAAGTAGATAACTTCGCTGTTGATAACAAGCCGATAGCAAAACAATAATTTGTAGGTGTCGGTTGTTTCGGAAACTGACCAGACTCTTTCTACAAAGTCCGAAATTATTTGTTTCTGGTAAAGTTGAAGATGAAGTTTAACTTCAACACCTGGGCGAGATCTACACCATTTCAAGTTGGATTTTAGAAAGTGTTTACTGTATTTTAGAAAGATTTAATTTGATTTTAGAGTAGTCTGTTGGATTTTCGAAAGCGTCAGTTGGAATTTAGAATTGTCAATTTGAATTTGGAAAGCGTTATTTGGATTTTCCAATAGAAGTTGAATTTTCGAAAGCGTCAGTTGAAATTATGAAAGCGTCATTTGGATTTTAGAAAACGTAAATTGATTCTTGAAAAAAACCAAATGAATTCTAGAAAACGCCAGTGGTGAAAAAATGCAAAGAAATGTAAACAAAATTATGTTCACGATAACTAAAATACAATTCTCACTCTGTAAAATCCAATTGCCAGTTCTTTACTCTTGCAAATTTATTTTGAATTACCCAAATAGGATTTTAGAAATGATCAATTGGATTTCATAAATAGTAAATTTGATCTTTTGAACATTTTCTAAAATCCAATTTATACTTTCTAAAATCCAAATAACATTTTATAAAATCCAATTGACAATTCTAAAATCCACCTGAGGCTTTCAAAAATCCATCTGCCCATTCTTAAATCCAATACATGCTTTCGAAAAAACTGACTGACCATTTTAAAATCAAATTGACGCTTTCGAAAATCAAATTGACAATTCTGAAATCCAACTGACGCTCTCAAGAATCCAACTGACTATTCTTAATTCCAATTCACATTTCTAAAATCAATCTGGATATGGTGTAGTTAATTTAAATATAAGTTTTCTTGATGTATTATTACATATAGAACTTGACAAGTACTTGATACTCACGCCTTATTTTCATATTATATCCATAAGCAATTCGAAAAAGAATACCAAATTCCTTGCAAAAATAAATGTTAGGATGGTTAGGTTAGAGTGGCTACCGGTGCGAGCACCAGTGCACTTAGGCCCAAAAGGTACCATTGTGATACTACGTGGATCTCTCGCCTACTCAAACCAACAGGTCGATTCAGCAAATGTCAGGAATTTCTTAGGTTCCAACTTAGCCAGATCACAAAGATCGTCAAAGAAGGGAGATCGCAGAGATTCTTCCTCTTGCGCCAAAGCGCAGGACAGTCGCACAGAAAATGCTTGACTGTTGCTATCTCCTCTTCGTCTTTGCAAGCTCCTGCAGTAATCATTATAAGGAGCACCCAGCCATTGTGCATGCTTCCCGAATGCTATGTGGCTGGTTATAAGTCCAACCACCAGTTCAGTTTTGGCTGAATTGACCGATAGACCTTTACTCCTGGCACAGTTCTCCACCAGTCTCAGCTTAGTTTGCATTAGATCGCATAGTGTCTGCGGAAACTTCCCGCTAACTAACAGCGCGAGGTCATCTGCATATGCGATTACCTTGCTGCATCCGTCCTTCTCCTGCAATAGCTAGTTCAAAATAAAGTTGGAAAAAAGTTTGATTTTCGTGTATATTTATTGTGCAAAAGGCTTTTAATTAGTACAGCTCATCGCTATTGTTAAAAACATTCAGCCACTTTATACCTTTTTATTAACCTCAGCAAGTGCGGCCTCCACAACAGCATCAACAGTGCGCTCATTACTATAGCTTAAGGGCGAATTTTTATCTTTACCGAATATTTTAATGATGGGCGACTGATATATTCCATAACGATCGGCAATTTCGCTTTGTTCTATTGAATTGATAGCTCCCACTTTGACAACACCCTTTAATTTTGTCGCTACCTTTTTGTATTCTGGTTGAAATGCTAGAGCATGCATACACCATGGGAAATAGAATTCAATAACCCAAATATCAACACCATTGATAACGAGACGATCAAAGTTGTCAAGAGTTAGTACTACCACGTCATCGTCCAATCCATATAATGGCGCCGCTTGTAGATACGTTGCGACCGAGGCGATCAACAGAATTGTAGCTGCAAAGTTAAGAGAAACGTATCAAGCACTGGGAAGTAAGTATTGTTGAATATTTTTGACTCTGATTATTACTATAACCACTACACCTACATATCATTAATTTCATCTTGAGTAAAGTTTTATTTTTTGATATTGATTAAACTTTTGCTGTTATTATAGTAGTCGGATAGTGTTTTTTGCAGCCAAGCGAAATGAAATTCGTTTTATGCGTGAGCGTTCACCCACTTCACAGCTTGTTAAAGACTATAGGTAGAACATATATTTTACCGAATTTTATATATCCAGTTTCTAATATTTTATAACTAGATTTTTTTCTAAAGCATATTCCAGGAATCCGTTATAAGAGAGCAATTAAATTATGTCGATTATTTGACATTCCAGTGGCGGTTCTGGGATTTCGTTATGGGGATTTTCGTTCGAAGATGTTGGTAAAATATTTTAATGGAAACGTGAGCAATGTCAAAATGTCTTCATAAACATAATCTAATACCTAAAATAAGAACTTCGAAAGAAAAATTTCGAGAGCTCATAGCTGTTTTTTGCAGGCTAACTTCGAAAAATGGAGAAATTCTTTTTTTGCTTATAGCTCGTTTACTCCAAAAAAATTGGGGTGGTCCAAAACCCAGTTGGTTGCTTATACCAGGCATGCTTAACCAACGAACCGATATCATTTCGTTGCGATAATTAACGTTAATAAACGAAACAAAGTCATTTCGTTTCGTTTATTACCGTTAAGAAAGTCAAATTAACGAAATGATTTTGTTTCGTTTTCTGCCGTATCAAAACGAAATCAAATCGTTTATGTTGATTATTAATTTCAAACTATGCTGGCAAAGCTGACTGGTGGCGGAGTCATTAAAGGTGAAAGCATTAGCTAAGCTGATTGCAACTTTTCTCATGAATTTTGACAGTACGAACATTTCTCAGAGTATTTTTGACATTACCACCAACGAATTACACAAACAAATTACATGCAGTTTGTGTGTATGTCCGCTCGCTGTTGCCACCTTACGGCTTCACCATGGCTATAGCATTGCCAGCACAATTCAAACATGAAGTATCACGTTTTTGTTAACGTTTTTAACGTTAACGAAAGCTCTTCGTTTCCGTTAAAAACGAGATACAATTAATCTTGATAATTTCTTTATCGATAATATTTCGAAGTGTTTCAACGGAAACGGTGGAAATTTTTTGATAAACGATTAGCTTAACGTTAAGGTGCATCCCTGGCTTATACTATGTGGTGCTCACGGACCGGCCAGTTCAAACCAACCTAACCTATTTGTTAGATGATAACTCAGCTAATTATTGCGTATTATATTCCCAGATCTTAAGCTAGACAAGCTGTTCGCTTTTCGCAATTAGTCGGTTTATTTGTCTCGTAGCAATTTGTTTAAATATTGATTACACTGGTTTACAGCCAAAATGCACCAGAGACGCCATTTGCCTGATTCCGAAAATCAAGGTTATTTTTAATTCTATGGCAAAGTTTTTGAGATATTTACGAATAACCGTTAAAAAAAAAATTGGGTGCACTTAATTATATATATCTCAAGAACGAATTGAAGAATTCCAAACCGGTTTGAAGCTTTTAAAATACGATAAAATTTGCTATAAACTGTGAATACGGCACTTTCTGCTAGGTCCGCAGATTCAAAGATAACGAACAATAATTACGGATTTTTTCATTTTTTTTGTAATAATATAAAAAAATTTGTATTTTGCGAGGAAGGATCTCGAAAACCTTTTTATTTTTTTGCAGATTTTTTTTCTCTCTAAGCTCTGTTTTATTACAAAAAAATAAGCTTTCATTCAACAAAATCGATGGACTAATACAAAAGTTAAAAGCATTCAAGTAAATATATCCATTTAATACTTAAGTACCCTACTGGTACATATGTGTTAGTATTCGTATATCAGTTAGTTAGCAGGTAGATTTTCGAAGGGTTATTAGATACAAAAAACTGTTAGTGTCGTTTTCTCAAACCCAGGTACATTTAAAGCAAGAGCATATTTTTAAGGCAGGTAGTGTTTTCTTTGTACAACTAGGGAAACTTTTTTGTCTAGGTAGGCTTGAATTTTTACTTGATCTAAGTATAAATAATAGTAAGTACATGCGCCTTGTTCCTTCATAATATCTGCAAGGCTCGCCGGATACTGATGAGTTTATAATTGCAGTTTATAACCCGTCAGTTACTTAAAAATATAATATGAATAAAAGGGCTCGAGAGTTTGAGTGTACAAATGATCCAGATATGTTCTGTTTCACCTGCGGTCAATTTATCGTTAAAAGGATGCGACGTATGTTTTTAAATCCTTTGAAAGTTACATACTATAAGTATTTTGGAATTGAGCCTAAAAACAATGAAAAACCATGGACACCGAATACTGTGTGCACCACATGTCGAGTCGAATTGATTTTTTCGCAAACCGGAGCAAAAAGTTGCGTTGTAAAAATTAGGAATTTCTCCCTTTTAATGCATAGCTGACTAATTTCTGAAACTATCTATTTAGGCGACATATGAATTTTATTACACCAATGAAGTGGAAGAAACCAACTGGCCGACTGCTATATTTGTAATACAAAAGTACTTGGAGTTGGAAAGTCAAGAAAAGTAACCTATGCGAGCGTATCTATGGTGTCATTACCAGAACTAAATTCAACGGAAGCTACATTGCTAGAATCAAATTTAACTTTAGTCCCGGCTCCAGTTTCAATGTCAACAGCAGTATCTGATTACGCGGCATCATGTTGTACTAGATTTCAAACAAAACACGAAAGAACTCTTTGTCACAAGCACAACTCAATGATTGGATAAGGAATTTGGAATTGTCAAAGCAAGAGGCCGAACTACAGAAAATCTTGGCGACGAAAGTGACAAGCATGGCGAAAGGTTTCACCAGCTAATGAAAATGATTGAAAGTCGGTATCAAGGATTCTGGGATGTCGCTATGACGTGTGACTACTCGATCCTAAACTAAATAAGCGTCAAAACAAGACACAGAACTTTTTCAATTATAAAATAAGATCATAGAGGTAGAATCATATGTACATATGCTATTATTTGTAGGGTACTTAAGTTTTACTATATGGATATATTTTTTTGAATGCTTATAACTTTTGTATTGGTTTACCGATTTTGTTGAATGAAAGCTTATTTTTTTTGTAACGAAACGGAGCTTTGAGAAAAAAATAATCTGCAAAAAAATAAAAAGTTTTCGAGATCCTTCCTCGCAAAGTACAAATTTCTTTATATCTTTATAAAAAAAAAATTGAAAAAAATCCTTATTTATAATTATCTTTGAATCTGCAGGGCCTAGCAAAAAGTGTTGTATGCACAGTTTATAGCAATTACCTTCTAAAAGCTTCAAACCGTTTTGGAATTGCTCAATTCCTGCTTGAGGTATATATGATTAAGTGGACCCAATTTTGTTTTTTGAAAAAAAAAAAAAACGGTAATTCGTAAATATCTCAAAAACGTTACGATAGAATTAAAAACAACCTTGATTTTCGCAATCAGGGGGTGATTTTACATAAGAATTTCATATTGGCGTCTCTGGTGCAGAAAAAAATATTGGATTTTGTGATCCAGTGTTATTTCTGAAAAAAAAAAAAAAAAACATGTAAGGAGGGAGCTGTGTTCGACTTTGGGGACGGCCTTATACCTTTTATGCTTTTAACGAATCTATAACCGCAAAAACTAAACAATCAAAAAAATCAATTATTTTAAAGAACATCAGTTTTGTACTACTTGAAGTGTCTCCCGAAATGTTTATGGAGTAAATTTATAGACACTAGAGTACCCGGCAGACTTTGTTCTTTCCAAAAATTACTTTGAAGACCTCATATATTTCAAGAATGAAGCTGAACAATAACACGACTCTACAAAAAAAATATGTTTTTTGTCCTAAAGTTTATTTCATGATTTTCTGTTTTATTATAAACAAAAAGGAAAGAAAATACCTTTTTTCGGTATAAAGTTTGCTTTCGTAATAGTTATAGTAACAATACTCATGGCGCTAGAGTGATAACTAAACAACGATCAGGTGTTTTGTACAAGACATGGGCTCCATATGTCGCTTGTAGTTATTGCAAAAGATGTTTGGAAGGTAAGCAAATTTTATTTAAATAGTAAATTAAATAAAGTAGACATATTGATTTCTCTTTCTATATTTTAGGTTGGTATCGAGGTGAGAAAATATCTATGAAATTTACAACATCAAGAAACTGGCGAGAACCAAATCCGAGTAAAAGACGTAGAGGTAAAAATGCAAGACCTATCGAATATCCTGATCTTGAATTTTCCTCTGCTCCAGTATGGGATACTATATGATGGGAGACTATATTTGGGGTTTATTGAGGTATGGTACCTATTAGAGATATACGCCGTCGATAAACGCCGCCGCCGCCGCCGATTTTGGTCGTATTTTGCATGCCGCCGCCCAATGTCAAAAATATCGGCGCGGCGGCGGCGGCGGCGGCGTCCGGCGCGTTACTATATTTTCTACTCGTTTAAGACTGTTTAGGCCATTTATTGTTCATGTCGAAAATTGGTCGGATATGGTCGAAAGTGGTATCAACGGATGCGCATCACTGCCAGTTATAAGAAGCTAATTGCGAAATTTAACTCTTTCCAACTGTTTAAAAGTTATTTAAAACAAGTAAGGAAGGTTAAGTTCGGGTGTAACCGAACATTACATACTCAGTTGAGAGCTATGGTGACAACATAAGGGAAAATAACCATGTAGGAAAATGAACCGAGGGAAACACTGGAATATGTTTGTATGACATGTGTATCAAATGAAAGGCATTAAAGAGTATTTTATGAGGGAGTGGGCCATAGTTCTATAGGTGGACGCCATTTAGGGATATAGCCATAAAGGTGGATCAGGGTTGACTCTAGAATGCGTTTGTACGATATGGGTATCAAATGAAAGGTGTTAATGAGTATTTTAAAAGGGAGTAATCCTTAGTTCCATAGGTGGACGCCGTTTCGAGATATCGCCATAAAGGTGGACCAGGGGTGACTCTAGAATGTGTTTGTACGATATGGGTATCAAATTATAGGTATTAATGAGGGTTTTAAAAGAGAGTGGTAGTTGTTGTATAGGTGGTCGCCTTTTCGAGATATCGCCATAAAGGTGGACCAGGGGTGACTCTAGAATGCGTTTGTACGATATGGGTATCAAATGAAAGGTGTTAATGAGTATTTTGAAAGGGCGTGGGACTTAGTTCTATAGGTGGACGCCTTTTCGAGATATCGCCATAAAGGTGGACCAGGGGTGACTCTAGAATGCGTTTGTACGATATGGGTATCAAACGAATGGTGTTAATGAGTATTTTAAAAGGGAGTGGGCCTTAGTTCTATAGGTGGATGCCGTTTCGAAATATCGCCATAAAGGTGGACCAGGGGTGACTCTAGAATGTGTTTGTGAGATATGGGTATCAAATTAAAGGTATTAATGAGGGTTTTAAAAGGGAGTGGTGGTTGTTGTATAGGTGGTCGCCTTTTCGAGATATCGCCATATAGGTGGACCAGGGGTGACTCTAGAATGCGTTTGTACGATATGGGTATCAAATGAAAGGTGTTAATGAGTATTTTAAAAGGGAGTAATCCTTAGTTCCATAGGTGGACGCCGTTTCGAGATATCGCCATAAAGGTGGACCAGGGGTGACCCGAGAATTTGTTTGTACAATATGGGTATCAAAAGAAAGGTGTTAATGAGTATTTTAAAAGGGAGTAATCCTTAGTTCCATAGGTGGACGCCGTTTCGAGATATCGCCATAAAGGTGGACCAGGGGTGACCCTAGAATTTGTTTGTACAATATGGGTATCAAAAGAAAGGTGTTAATGAGTATTTTAAAAGGGAGTGGCCTTAGTTCTATAGGTGTACGCCTTTTCGAGGTATCGCAATAAAGGTGGACCAGGGGTGACTCTAGACTTTGTTTGTACGATATGGGTATCAAATGAAAGGTGTTAATGAGTATTTTTAAAAGGGAGTGGGCCTTCGTTCTATAGGTGTTCGCCTTTTCGAGATATCGCCATAAAGGTGGACCAGGGGTGACTTTAGAATATGTTTGTACGATATGGGTATCAAATGAAAGGTGTTAATGAGTATTTTGAAAGGGCGTGGGACTTAGTTCTATAGGTGGACGCCTTTTCGAGATATCGCCATAAAGGTGGACCAGGGGTGACTCTAGAATAAGTTTGTACGATATGGGTATCAAATTAAAGGTATTAATGAGAGTTTTAAAAGGGAGTGGTGGTAGTTGTATATGTGAAGGCATTTTCCAGATATCGACCAAAATGTGAACCAGGGTGACCCAGAACATCATCTGTTGGATACCGCTAATTTATTTATATATGTAGTACCTGCCAAGATTTTAAGGGTTTTTTATTTCGCCCTGCAGAACTTTTTTCATTTTCTTCTACTTAATATGGTAGGTGTCACAACCATTTTATAAAGTTTTTTCTAAAGTTATATTTCGCGTCAATAAAACAATCCAATTACCTTACCATGTTTCATTCCTTTTTTTCGTATTTGGTATAGAATTATGGCATTTTTTTTCATTTTTCGTAATTTTCGATATCGAAAAAGTGGGCGTGATCATAGTCGGATTTCGTTCGTGAGTTCAAGTAAGCACGTGAACTAAGTTCATTAAAGATATGCCGATTTTTGCTCAAGTTATCGTGTTAACGGCCATGCGGAAGGACAGACGGACGACTGTGTATAAAAACTGGGCGTGGCATCAACCGATTTCGCCCATTTTCACAGAAAACAGTTAACGTCATAAAATCTATGCCCCTACCAAATTTCAAAAGGATTGGTTAATTTTGTTCGAATTATGGCGTTAAAAGTATCCTAGACAAATTAAATGAAAAAGACCGGAGCCACGCCCATTTTGAAATTTTCTTTTATTTTTGTATTTTGTTGCACCATATCATTACTGGAGTTGAATGTTGACATATATTACTTATATACTGTAAAGATATTAAATTTTTTGTTAAAATTTTACTTAAAAAAAAAATTTTTTTTAAAAGTAGGCGTGGTCCTTTTCCGATTTTGCTAATTTTTATTACGCGTACATATAGTAATAGCAGTAACGTTCCTGCCAAAGTTCATCATGATATCTTCAACGACTGCCAAATTACAGCTTGCAAAACTTCTAAATTACCTTCTTTTAAAAGTGTGCGGTGCCACGCCCATTGTCAAAAATTTTACTACTTTTCTATTCTGCGTCATAAGTTCAACTCATCTACCAAGTTTCGTCGCTTTATCTGTCTTTTGTAATGAATTATCGCACTTTTTCGGTTTTTCGAAATTTTCGATATCGAAAAAGTGGGCGTGGTTATAGTCCGATATCGTTCATTTTAAATAGCGATCTGAGATGAGTGCTCAGGAATCCGCATACCAAATTTCATCAAGATACCTCAAAATTTACTCAAGTTATCGTGTTAACGGACGGACGGACGGACGGCCGGACGGACGGACGGACATGGCTCAATCAAATTTTTTTTCGATCCTGATTATTTTGATATATGGAAGTGTATATCTATCTCGATTCCTTTATATATGTATGTACAACCAACCGTTATCCAATCAAACTTAATATACTCTGTGAGCTCTGCTCAACTGAGTATAAAAACAGGCGTTTTCGATGTCAGCTTAACACCGCCTTTGCATCACCCAATTCACCAAGTTATTAAAACAAAACACTAAAAGAAAAGTTATATAATAAATTTATTTGCTCACTTTGATAATTTTTTTTCAAAAAATTAATAATGAACAATGAATTCAAATGAAATGACCAAAGGCGAACATGTCCTCGAGTTGTTAAAAAAGCAAAATACCCAAAAAAAGGTCCGATTTTAAAAAAAATTTTATATTGCGATTGGCTGAAAGAATAAGCGAAATCAGTGATGCAAAATCCTTTATTAGGTTCCAGTAGTTTAAACACTCCTTTGAAATGATTCTCACCTCATACTTAAGTTGAGGATATATGTACGTATGAGAAGGGTTTGAAAAATCACTTGGGTTTACATTCAAACATCTGTTGTTTATTTGCGTAACTACACAATAGCTTTTGAAATGTTAATTTTGATTTTCACACTTACTCTTTCACTTAAAATCGATCGACTTTCATTCTAAAATATCGTTTTGATTTAACGAAGACTATTGAAATCAATGTTGTGAACACAAACATCTGCAAACTTTGGTCTACATTTTAAAATTTTTATCCAGGGTCCTTGTAAAATTTTAATTATGTAGATGTGCCGAGGATTGTACGATTTTCACGATGAGTTACGCAATGACATCCCCTTAGACTGCTTATGATTTGGAGGGCGGCATCCTTGGCCGAAAAGTCACTCCCTAACGTTTCAAGGTGTTTCTCTGGTGTAGCTCGGCAGCATAGCGCGACAAAAGCATCCGTTGGAAAGTCTTGGGAGCTACACCTAGAGCTTCGAGGAAAGTGAGGTCGACGAAGGTATGAGTTCGAAGTCGCAGTCCTATAGCTTCTGTGCTGGCATATGTTGTGAGGGTCAGGAGGCGTGGTAGCGACTGGTGGTCGGGATTGCTACTGTTCGACTTCGGGAATTGTAGCTCTTAAAAACAGCCGAAAAACTGACCATTAATAGCAACCGTAACTCGCCTTTGTGCCTGACCGCCGAGGAGCCACAAATAATTTAAAGAAATTGTGTTCGCGATGATTATTAAGAGTTATCCCTAGGTGAAACTACGCTTTGCACGAGATATACATACAAAAGTCTGACTCTTTTATGTATCTTTATTTTTTCAGCAGACGCAGCAGTACCAATTCCAAGGACCGGGGTTAGGTTCGAAGCCTCTCTGGGTAAGCGAACGAGGGACAATCCCTCCGCAAGGATCTACTCCTGAAAATTTTTGAACGGTCTGTGACCAACACGTCGATTTCCTTAAATGCATACAAACAAAACCTTTCCTATATATAATTTTTTTAAATAGAAAAATCAAGCTTTTTAAAATAAGAAAACCGGCGTCCGCCGCGCGCCGCCCACGCCGCCACCGCCGGTATATAATAGAGCCTACGCCGCCGCCGCCGATAAAGTGAACGGCGTAAACCTCTAGTACCTATGAACATAAAAGAAAAAGTAAAAGTATACACTTTTAAATCAGTTTCCAGTTTTTTGTAAGTTATTTCGATATTAAAACTTAATAAAAATATTTATCTGAATGGTTTCAGTATAAAGCAAAAATTAAAACCACAGATTTTGAAAAATTTCATTTATCGGTTTCACAAATAGGAAAGCAAACTTTCTCATGCCATATATTTTTTTTTCGTCAAATGATGACCTAAAAACTTGAAATTTAATACTTTGAAGTCAAAGTCAAATTTGGTGTTGACCCGTGTAATCTGATGAAATTTCAAAAAATGTATAAAATCTGAACAATCAGTTGAATGGGACATATATTATACATATATACGACCGATCTTGACTTATTTTCAGGCAGCAATGTATGCCTTATGTGCAATCATCTTGAGAAATTCCAAGCTTTTAGCTGCTAGAATGAGCAAGAAATGATGTAAAACTTTTTATCTGAGGAATCCGTTGTAGTTGCTAAATTTTATATATAAGACCGATCTTGAAAATTTTTTCAGTCAACATTGTATGCCTTGTAGGTAAGCTTCCTGTGAAATTTCATATTTCTCCCGAATTTAGTTGTATGAGAGATACATCCAGTGGCTGATCCACGGCGGGAGGCAACTGGGAGAGTTGACTGTGTTTATTTAAAAGATGAACGC
The DNA here is from genome assembly GCF_040869045.1 of Eurosta solidaginis. Lineage (NCBI taxonomy): Eukaryota > Metazoa > Arthropoda > Insecta > Diptera > Tephritidae > Eurosta > Eurosta solidaginis. The sequence continues at coordinate 232,657,491 of NC_090320.1, read as the reverse complement.
TAGATATCCAATGTAGCAGTCGTCGCATCCTTCATACTTTGCCAATTTTCTACTTTTGACATACGTCATATATGTTGCAGTTTATTTTCTAGCCATTTGTAGGACGCGTTTGTGAAAAAATGGTGCCTAAAATAAGCTGACTTATTATTATTATTTTCATAATGGAATCTACAATTTTATTGCTATATAAAAGTATTTACGTCGTGACTGTGACATTTTATATCTGCTGAGCTGGTTATTGTCATCCCTGCTTCGCGTTAACTGACATTCTATATTACCAAGTCGGGGTTCAATAGGAATACTTTCTGAGCAGAAGCTTTTTATGCATTCGCATAACTTGACCTTGCCATCGAAGCTTTTGGGCTTTTATTAGTTGCATCCTAGTTGAAAATATTGGCGACATAACCAAAATTCAGATTATCAACGCTTTTAGGCGGAATTATGACAAAGATAAGTATAGTGTAGTATCTAGGTCCATAGCGGAACCAGTAACAGGTGTCTGCCGGATATCAGCTGATTGGTACTTTTTTAATATGATTTGACACTTCAACGCAGTACGTTTTTGACATTAGTCCATAGATTTACAAACACAGAGTACATGGAACTTTTTTTTATGTTTGTACTGGGGCTGGGACTATCCGCATATTCGAATATTCGGTATCCGTTCACACGGATAAAATCCGGACGGCATGGATATCCGGTTAATATTCGTTTGTGAAACTATCCGGATATCCGGATTTATGATGATCCGGTTAATAACCGTGTTTTTGGATATCCAGTGAAAGCAACAAATTGATGTACCATATATGTTTGTTTAACATTAATAACAATAAATTTGTGGGGCATTTAAATCAATTAACAGCGTTTTTTCACAATATAAACAAATGGCACTGTTCTTATTTTCACTTGTTTGTAAAATTGTAGCTTTTTAATTTTTGACGTTAATTTAATAATCTACAAACATATTTTGTGAATAATTTTTCGATGTTTGCTTCATTCAATTCTGATATGGAGATATTCAACTTTTATATTCCAGTATCCGGACATTCGGATATCCGGATTTCCCATTTGTGAATCCGGATATCCGGATAGCCGGATTTTTTGCTTAGCTATCCGGTTTATCTGGATCGTTGAAAAATCCGGAAGCAGTTCACAGCCCTAGTTTGTACGTATCTCACCGTGCTTCCAACTTGTATAGTTCTGCAAGGTCTAGGTCAATAATTGTAACACATAACTGACCAAGCATACAATCTACGTTTTTGAGGGCAACCACGGCACCTTCAAAATGCTTTCGAACCGCAAAACATACCTCGCCACCACAAGTAGTATTAGTAATTAAAATGTGTCTATTTTAACTCAACTTTGAGTCACGTGTCTACCTAAACTAAGGTAGCTAAGATACTTGACTTGGATATCATACGTGGTTCCAGGCTCTGGATCAGGGAATGTTATCAGGCTGAGACCGGCCATAGTGACGAACTGTCACGCGTGATTAGTTATCACGTCCTGCACGAGGTGCCCCTGCTTCTACTGATAATGGCGGATCTAGAGAGGAAAACTTGATAAAACCCGCACCCCTGAGTCATTGTGCCGAGCTCAGGGGAGGGAGGACTCTATTAAGTTTCAAGATCGGTATACAACGGTGACGAACTGGATTGCTAGGGCTTTTGATTATTGACTTGATGACTTTGGGCTGGTAGGTGCGGTATTCTGGGGTGAAACCCTATCGAAATGGCTGGTAGGCTAACGCTGCACCTGCCCACGTCCAGCTAAAACCGTGGCGGGCCTCAAGGTACGCTCCGGCTCCGTCGCCGTTATGTTGGTGGTGTAGGTGCGGTTGAAAATTTTCCCGCTTTGCGTCCGGTCTGGCTCTGAACGCATTACCCATTAGGCAATGCGTCAACCCATGCGTGGCCTCCCTGCGTAGCATAGATAACCACGAAACCGTTGAAGGACAACTACACAATCGGCTCTGGATAGCGGCCCTGAGGGGGGAATTTTTAGAATGGGCACGACTAACACGAATCCGTCAAGGATGGGGTGCGCAAGAAGAGCGGTTTTGATGGAAATCCGTCACATCAATCTTCAGCACTCTAAGGCGGCTTCCACAAATTTGTTGCTCTGCCTTGAAAAAGGCGGAGTGGATATAGTCCTTGTCCAGGAGCAGTGGCTGAGTAGTAACGGCAGAAAGATTTCTGTATTAAGGACTGGAAATTCAACACCTTGGTGCATTGGGAGGTACGTAGGCCTAGATCATGTGTGCCTGTTAAAAAAAGAGATTAAAGCCTATATTTCCTCTAATTTCACCAATGTGACGTAACCACGATTTGCCTCTAGCGAGGCAGTACTGAAATGTGGGTGATCTCAGCGTACATGCCCCATGGGGACGTAGCGGGATCACCACCTGCGATACATTGCGAAATCATCGCTGAAACAAGACGAAGAGGTGTTGGCGTGATCATCGGTGCCGATTCTAATGCCCATCAAAGCATCTGGGGAAGCTCGCATACCAACACTAGAGGTGAGTCTTTATTTAATTTTATTGTAGATGAGGGACTTTGTATATGTAATAGGGGGAATGACCCGACTTTTATTACTGCGGTAAGGGAGGGTGATTAGTAGAGAATTGGAAGTTTGGATATCTGGCTGGAAGGTTCTCAATGAGCACTCCTTCTCTGATCACCGATATATTCAGTTCTCGGTGAACGAAGAACGGCCCGGTAAAATATCTTTTAGGAACCATAAAAGTACTAACTGGGGCTTGTATTGTAGGAAGCTGGGAGAGCTAATGCCTGCGGCGCTTGCAATTAGTTCGGACCTGTCCGAATCTGAGGTAGACATTTTGGTGGAAAACTTCACCTCGGCAAGCAATAGCACCTTTCAGCTGTCCTGTCAATTGAAAACTTACAGGGGGAAGGGCAAGCCGCCATGGTGGTCTGAGTCTCTTGACAACCTAAGAGCGTCCAGTCGGCGGCTTTTCAACAGAGCCCTCGGACTGGGAGCTCTATAAGGTGAGTCTGGGGATTTTCGCCTGCATGATCGGCGGTCGTTGGCCATGCAGAAATGCCTGCCATTCCACTACGGGAAAGTCAAATAATCTGGGCTATAGGGTCGCACAAACCCGGGCCCAGATGAAATCATTCCTGTGCAACTTCAAAAGTCTTTAGGGATTTCCTGCCGCTGGTTGGCCATCATCTACACTAACTGCCTCAGGCGTAAATATATCCCGCTTAGGGTCATCTTCATTCCGAAGGCCGGCAGAAGCTCTCATGTATCACTTAAGGATTCCAGACAATCTTAAGACGATTGAGCGGTTGATTGACTTGTACCTACGGGAAAGGATTCCTCGTGGGTTACTATCGGCTTCACAGCATGCGTACTGCAAGGGCAGATCGACGGAAACGGCTCTCCATTCGCTTGTAAAGCAAATAGAGGGGTCCCTAGAACACAAAGAGTTTGCTCTGGGTGCCTTTCTAGACATCGAGGGGGCTTTTAACAATGTCTTACTGGGGGCAATCGTAAGAGCTCTGCTGGGTTTAGGAGTCAAGGCGGCTCTGGTTGAATTTATTAGCAAATTTCCATGCGGCAGAATTTTTGCAGCGGAGTGGGAGGGTCAATAATTGAGAGCAAAGTGTGCAGGGGCACGCCACAGGGGGGTCTCCTCTGCTCTGGGTTGTGGTAGTGAACGAGCTTCTTGTGGAGCTGGAAGCCAATGGTTGTCGGGTGGTTGCCTATGCAGATGGCCTCGCTATCCTAGTCAGAAGGAAATTTCTGGACACCCTGCACGATGTTCTGCAGGGCTACATGTATGCTGTGGTTAGATGGGCTGAATCATGTGGATTGGCAGTCAAACCAGGAAAACGGAATTGGTTCTTTTTACAAAGAGATATTAAGATGCCCGATTTCAGAACTCCCTCGATTGGAGGGGTACCGTTGTTACTTTTTGACAGGGTTAAATATTTGGGGATTGTTTTGGACAAGAAACTGTCCTGGATACCCAATGTGGAAGCTAGGGCCAGGAAGGCCGCGGTTGCCTTGTACTGCTGCAGAGGGGCTATCGGAAAGAGATGGGGACTCTCGCCAGGAGTAGTACACTGGCTTTATGAGATGGTGGTCAAACCGATTCTGCTATATGGGGTGCTGGTCTGGTGGAAAGGACTGGACACGGCGAACACCTCCAAAATGTTAGTGTCAGTGCAACCAACAGCGCTGATCGGTATCAGTGGCGCTCTCAAAACAACACCTACCTTGGCACTGAACGTCAAGCTGAACATATATCCAGTAGCTGAACATATTGCGTGAAAGGCGGCCACGGCCCGGTCGTTAGTCAGGCTTCATGATATGGGCTTTGGGCTTTCTGACTTCGGACACTCTAGCCTTCTTACCAGTTTCGACTTTATCCCGGAAAGAACGGACTATTGTATGCCGATAACTGCTCCCTATACAACCTTCACCCCAGTCATTCCACAGAGAGAGGAGCGGGAAGAGGAATTATCTGAGGCATGGGGACGATTAACTTGTTCACAGATGGGTCGAAGTTGGACGGAAAGGTTGGTGTGGGGTCTTTTGTAAAGAGCTAAATGTGAGCCGCAAGTTTAAGTTGGCTGATTACTGCAGTGTATTCCAAGCGGAAGTTGCTGTGATTAAGAATGCGGTGGATGAAATGCTATCCAGTGCTACTACGGTTAGGGAATTTAACATCAACTCTGATAGCCAAGCGGCTATCAAGGATTTGAGCTCAACTACAGTGCAGTCTAGGGTGGTTTGGGAGTGCCTGACCTCGCTTGCGATTGCATCGAATTTTTTTACAATTAAGATTATCTGGGTCCCGGGCCAACTGTGATATCCCGGGTAACTGTCAAGCTGATCTCTTAGCCTGCATCGGTACAACTGAACCGGATGAAGATGGCTGTAGGGATTTCGGTATTCCACAGGCCACCTGTGGATTGCTCCTCCCTAGCTGGGCCTCGAGTCAGCTCTCAGCAAACGTTGGACGGACACCACGTCTAGCAGGGTAGCAAGATCTTTCTGGCCGAAAGTGGATGGCAGGAGGTCTGTTGAAATGATTGGGTTCACTAAGGCTCACCTATAAATGGTTACATGGGTATCCATGCGGTACGTCCCAATATACTGGAAACTCCATCCTGCTGCAGCTGTATGGAAGATGATGAGGTGGAATCACCAAATCACTTTATGCTTTGTCTAGCTTTTGCCAGAACTAGGCGAAAGTACTTCGGTCGCGGCTCACTTGGATCTCCCGAGGATTTATCCAAAGTTGAGATCGGTATCATTCGGAGCTTTATCGTTGCTACCCAACTCTCTAAGTAGCTAGATCTAAGTCAAGTTGTGGTATCACAACGGACCTTCGTGTTGTCCAAGTGAGCTTTCCTTATCAGGGCAGCTACCACCTAACCTAACCTAACTATCTATCTAAACGATAATGTTGTCATCACGCAGGATGTCGCATAAACGGAAATCGGCTTCGTAATCCTGATATATTCTGGCAGTATATTTTGAAGCGCGGCGACGTCTTTAGTTTGTAACTTTCCTTGGAGCTGGGCTGTCTTGACAAAACACGTTATCTGCTACTTAATTTATCCCCTTCAAGTCTATGAGATGGAACACGTCTTTAACTGACATCGCTTCGAAATAATGTTACATAACAGAAGTTCAAAGAAGCAGTGGAACTGGTATGGAGTGGTTTTTACACCAGGCATAACCATAATACCAAACAATTCTACTCTCCTAAGTTGAAAATGAGGAGTTTTCAGAGAGAAGTACGTCTTATTAAGCCAATTAGGACGAGGGTGTAGTTCTAGAAATGGAAACAAAAATAAGGGTAGGTGATCTGGAAAGATTGGAGGTCAGCCTGTTATGAATTTCTTTTAAAGTTTTAACGGTTTGTTATCGATCAGTTATCGGTTTGTTATTGTAAAAAGTTATAAATATGCTATCGATAACAAAAGCTGTCAATGAGATACTGATTTTTTATCGTCTTCTTATCGAAAATTGATGTACCTATTAACAAAAAGTTATCTATTTTTGGTCGGAAAGTTATCGATATTATAGCAAAAAGTGATAGACTGAATATCGATTTGTTAATATAAAATTATGAAAAATAAAGATTACAGGTTATCGATATGATATAGAAAAGTTAACTATTTGTTATCGAACTGTATCCAATATGTTATCGGCATGCTATGGACGACTCATCAGAAACAGCAACCGATAAAACTTCACTATAAAATCATCTGTCACCCGACCATAGCAAGCCGAAAAGAAAAAACCGAAGCTGATGAATCGGCGATAAAAAGTCGATAACTTCGCTGTTGATAACAAGCCGATAACAAAACAATAACTTGCAGGTATCGGTTGTTTCGGAAGCTGACCAGGCTCTTTATACAAAGTCCAAAATTATTTGTTTCTGGTAAAGTTGAAGTTTAACTCTAGCTCTACACCATTTCAAGTTGGATTTTAGAAAGATTTAATTTGATTTTAGAGTAGTCTGTTGTTGTTGAAAGCGTCAGTTGGAATTTAGAGTTGTAAATTTGAATTTTGAAAGCGTTATTTGGATTTTCCAATAGAAGTTCGATTTTCAAAAGTGTCAGTTGGAATTATGAAAGCGTCATTTGGAATTCAGAAAACGTAAATTTATTTTTGAAAAAACCCAAAACCCAAAAACAATTGTTAATAAACCATGAGCACTTGGGAATGTCAAACAAAGTAATTGACAATAAACAAATCCAGCATTATCAGTGATTTGCAACACATGGCGCAACACTGAATAAATATAGTTGGTGAGAAGGAATAGAGGTAATAATTTGTCAGTCAAACAAACCACCGCTGTATAGCTAAATGGTTAGCCCAGCGTGCCTAAAGCGTACTGATGATGAAGGCTTAGCACCCTTCGAAATGGATCTATCTGCGCAGCTATGGCAGGTTGTCTGAAAAATTTTCTACTTACTATTCCAAAAACAAAATAAAATTTTTCAAATTTAGAAAAATTAAGAAATAATAATAATCATCATTAGAAAATGGCCTTGAGCTCGAATCTAACCTTGAATCAAATGGATTTTCGAAAATTCCAATGGAGAAAAAATTAAAAGAAATGTAAACAAAATTATGTTCACGATATCTAAAATGCAATTCTCATTCTCTAAAATCCAACTGCCAGTTCTTTACTCTTGCAAATTTATTTTGAATTACCCAAATAGGATTTTAAAAATGGTCAATTGGATTTCAGAAATAGTAAATTTGATCTTTTGAACATTTTCTAAAATCCAATTTTTACTTTCCAATCCAATTGACAATTCTAAAATCCACCTTCCCATTCTAAAATCTAATACATGGTTTCGAAAAAACTGACTGACCATTTTAAAATCGAATTGACGCTTTCGAAAATCCAATTGGCAATTCTGAAATCCAACTGACGCTCTCGAGAATCCAACTGACTATTCTTAATTCCAATTAACCTTTCTAAAATCAATCTGGATATGGTGTAGTTAATTTAAAATATTAGTTTTCTTAATGTACACCCATATTATTACATATCGAACTTGACAAGTACTAGGCACTCACGCCTTTTTTTCACAATATAATTCCAAAAGCAATTCCAAATTCTCTGCAAAAACAAATGTTAAGATACCTGCTTTCAAAGTTCAACGCATCTGAAATAGCCTGTAATACCTCGTTTAAAATAAAGTTGGCAAAAAGTTTAATTTTCATGTATATTTATTGTGTAAAACGCTTTTAATTAGTACAGTTCATCGCTATTGTTAAAAACTTTCAGCCACTTTATACCTTTTTATTAACCTCAGCATGTGCGGCCTCCACAACAGCATTAACAGTGCGTTCACCACTGTAGGTTAAGGGCGAACTTTTATCTGCTCCGAATATTTTAATGATGGGCGACTGATAGATTCCATAACGATCGGCAATTTCTTTTTGTTCTATAGAATTGATAGCTCCCACTTTGACAACACCCTTTAATTTTGTCGCTACTTTTTTGTATTCTGGTTCAAATGCTTGAGCATGCCCACACCATGGGAAATAGAATTCAATAACCCAAATAGCAGTACCATTGATAACGAGACGATCAAAGTTGTTAAGAGTTAGTACTACCACGTCATCGTCCAATCCATATAATGGCGCCGCTTTTAGATACATTGCCACCGAGGCGATCAACAGAATTGTAGCTGCAAAGTAAAGAGAAACGTATCAAGCACTGGGAAGCAAGTATTGTTAAATAATTTTAGCTCTGATTATTACTATAATCACTACACCTACATATTATTAATTTCATCTTAAGTAAAGTTTTATTTTTTGATATTGATTAAACTTTTGCTGTTATTATAGTAGTCGGATAGTGCTTTTTGCAGCCAAGCGAAATGAAATTCGTTTTATGCGTGAGCGTTCACACACTTCAGTAGCTTGTTAAAGACTATAGGTATAACATGAGTTTACCGAATTTTATATATCCACTTTCTAATATTTTATAACTAGAATTTCTAAAGCATTTTCCAGGAATCCGTTATAAGAGAGCAATTAAATTATGCCGATTATTTGCCATGCCAGTGGCGGTTCTAGGATTTCGCTACGGGGATTTTCGTTCGAAGATTTTGGTAAACTATTTTTATGGAAACGTGAGAAATGTCAAAATATCTTTATAAACATTTTCAAATACCAAAACGAAGAATTTCGAATTATAAACTTGGAAAGCTCATAACTATTTTTTTGGTGGATGGAGAGAATGGAGAGATTGTTTTTTTGCTTATGGCTCGATCACTCCAATAAAATTGGGGTGGTCCAAACCCCAGTTGGTTGCTATATTATGTGGTGCTCACGGACCGGCCAGTTCCAACCAACCTAAACTATTTGTTAGATGATAATTAAGCTAATTATTGCCTATTGTATTACCAGATCTTAAGCCAGATAAGCTGTTCGCTTTTCGCAATTAGTCGGTTTATTTGTCTCATAGCAACTTGTTTAAATATTGATTACACTGGTCAACAGTGAAAATTTTCCAGACTTTTTTTTAGTCGTTTTAAGTCAATTTAAGGGTGTTGATTACGAAAAAATGATTTGTTTCTTTCTAACAGCTCTGGTTTTTAATTTTCGTATAGGTGTTAAATTCTTACAAAAATGAGAATTTTTACATACTTAATTTTAATGATTTACCTATTATCAGCACAAAATTGCTTTTATATGACTTTCTTGCCTTTGGGTCTTGTTCAAGATCCCGACAAAGACTCCAGAAGTAATCGGCCATCATATGCGTGTCCCATCTTCCTTGGTGTCGCTCTTCCATAACACCAATATCCTGCTGAAATCTTTCACCCTGCTCTTCACTATAATCTCCAAGATTCTTAGGAAACCAATTTAAAAGGCTATGCAAATATTGAATCCTCATTCTCATATTGCAGCCTAGCTGTTTCATATTACACAGCATATCGTTCGCCAATTGCTCATAATTCGCAGATTTTTGGTTTCCAAGGAAATTTTGCACTACCAAAATGAAAGATTTCCAAGTACTTTTTTTAAGCTCGTTCATCGACCCAATAAAACCTAGGTCTTTGATCAGCTGTCTTATCTGGGGGCCATCGAAAATACCTGCTTTTAATTTTTCGCAACTCAGCCCAGGGAATTTTTTTTTTATAAGTAAGCAAAACATTGACCATCTATTCTTAGCGCTTTAACGAACTGTTTCATTATTCCGAGTTTAATATGAAGCGGTGGTAATATAATGCGGTTTACCAAGGGTGGATTTCATTTTAAACTATTGGTTTTTGTATTTGTTGTTTAATTTAACGAAAGTTTAAGAACAAAAACAAAATAATGTCGATCACTTTCGCTGAGTCCTTCTTATTGACATTCTTATAGGTTTTTTTTTTAATTTTCGTTAAATGAAACAACAAATACAAAAACCAATAGTTTAAAATGAAAATGAAATCCACCCTTGGTAAACCGTGATAGCATTATATTACCACCGAAAGAACAAAGGCAAATAATAAATGAAGTATTAAAAAAATTGAGGTTTACATTTGTAAATTGTTGCATTTTTATTAAACGATTTTTTTTAGCTTGAGTTGACAGGCAGGCCGCACGACCGCATGCACGGCCGTTGTGAACGGATTTTGTAATTGAAATTTAAGTAACTTCCCGATAAGCTACAAGCTTGAGACTTGGTATAGTTCAGAACCCGATGACAATGCAATAATAAGAAAAAAATCACCGCTAGGTGGCGCAAGGATCGAGATATTCGCAAAATTCGCACTTGTGGTCCGATTTGGCTCATATTTGGAACACATAATACATGCAAGAATAGAAATCGACCTGTGAAAAAAAAAATCGCCCCTAGGTGGTGCATGGGTCGAGATATTCACAAAAATCGTATTTGTTGCCCGATTTGGCTCATATTTGGTACACATTATACATGCAAGAATAGAAATCGACCTGTGAAAAAAATCGCCGCTAGGTGGCGCATGGATCGAGATATTCACAAAAATCGTATTTGTGGTTCGATTTGGCTAATATTTGAAACACATAATACATGCAAGAATAAAAAGCGACTTATGAAAAAAAATCGCCGCTTTGTGGCGCATGGATCGAGATACTCACAAAAATCGTATTTGTGGTCCGATTTGGCTCATGCTTGGAACACATAATACATACAAGAATAAAAAGCGACCTATCAAAAAAAATCGCCGCTAGGTGGCGCAAGGATCGAGATATTCACAAAAATCGTATTTGTGGTCCGATTTGATTTGGTCCATATTTGGAACACATAATACATACATGAATAGAAAGCGACCTATGATGCCCGATTTGGCTCATATTTGGAACAAATATTGCATACAGTCCGGTAGAAGTGACATCAAAATATTTTGGAGTTAGAGGATGGACAAGCATACGTGGCGCAGAGTCGAGCAAAGTCTTTGGAAGGATTATGTATTGAGGACTTAGGTTGCAACAAATTGTCAGGAAAGAGTCCTTGTAATAATGAGTCACTAAATGAACTAAATAGAATGAGAAAGAATAGGCAATTAAATAAAGACTAAAAACTTGAAAATAAAATAATTTAAAAAAAATTTTTAAGTTAAACGGTTTTATTGAAAACAATACTTACATGAAGTAATAATAATACGAAAAGCTAGAAAATAATTAGGTAGGTTCTAGGTACTAGTCATCACACTCCTCATCAATCTAAGGCGTTGATCAGACAATTAAATAAAAGCATTGGACGCGTAATATTTCTATTGATAGTCATAAGTAAAACCAACTGAACCTTAATTAGGTTATGATACGCCTCACATTTTTAGAAATTTCACGCGCCCAACGCTTTTATGTAATTGTCTGATCAACGCCCTAGATTGATAAGGAGTGTGATGAATAGTACCTAGGACCTACCTAATTATTTTCTAGCTTTTCATATTATTATTACTTCATGTAAGTATTGTTTTCAATAAAACCGTTTAACTTAAAAATGTTTTTTTAATTATTTTATTTGTTGTTGCACTTTTCTACTCCTGTGGGATTAGTTTTCGGGTAGTCGAAAATATGTCGAAAACTAGAGCTGTTACAAAAAAAGTAAAATGATTTATGAAATCAGCACACAAAATCACATCTAATATGATAAAAATTTCCTTGGAAAATTTTGAAGAGTGAAAATTTGTTCCACAGTGTTATTTCTGAAAAAAAAAAAAAAAAACATGTAAGGAGGGAGCTGTGTTCGACTTTGGGGACGGCCTTATACCTTTTATGCTTTAACGAATCTATAACCGCAAAAACTAAACAATCAAACAAATCAATTATTTTAAAGACCATCAGTTTTGTACTGCTTGAAGTGTCTCCCGAAATGTTTATGGAGAAAATTAATATGATACGAGATTACCCGGCAGACTTTGTTCTCTCCAAAAATTACTGTCTACATTTAAAAAAAAAGGACAGGGCTGCCTTTGGCCGTGCCGAAGACTTCATATATTTCATGATTGAAGCTGAACAATAATCTGATGAAATTTCAAAAAATTTATAAAATATGGACAATCAGTTGAATATTGACATTTTCTCAGGCAGCAATGTATGCCTTATGTGTAAGCATATTTTTATCTGAGTAATCCGTTGTTGTGGATAAGTTCTACATATAAGACCGATCTTGAATATTTTTTCAGACAACATTGTATGCGTTGAATAATATACCCACGCACCGAATTTCATCAAAATATCTAAAAAATCGAGCGATTAGTTTGCATAGAAACAGAAACATTCATCCTGATCATTTCCGTATACTTGTTGGTGGTTCTATCTCTTCTCCGGTAAGGACGAGATTCGAACCAATTGTGATAAACCCTTTAATTTGCATGAAAGGTATATAAGTGGGAAGGAAACGGAATAGTTAAATGCAAATGTAAAGGAAACAATAGTAAAGTTAGGCCGAGACAGTAAAGTTTAGTAAAGTAAAGAAAAAAGAAAGGAAGATCTGAAATTAGACATAAAGAAGGGGCGGACCCGAAACCAGACCTAAGTAAAAGCCATAAGCGAAATTCAAACTGAAACAGATACAAATGCAAATGGTATCTAAGTCAAAACCAGGGCCGATTAACCGAAGTCAAAGTGTAAACGACAATCGGTTTCTCAGTCGAACACGAACTAAATTATTTCCAGATAGATTTTAGAAAGGGTTAATTGTAATGCAGAATAGTCAGTTGGATTTTCGACAGCGTCAATTGGATATTCGAGAGAGTCAAGTGGAATTTAGAATTATCAATTGGAATTTTGAAAGCGTAATATGGATTTCAGAATTGTAGATTGGATTTTAGAAAACGTTGAATAGATTAAATTTACTCTTCATAAAATCCTTCTTAAAATGGAATTGTTTTATATGTAGACGTACATCCGTATATTTACACATCGAACTTGGTACTTCCACATTTTTAAAATACTGAATACGTGAAAATTTATTGTGCAAAAAACTTAAAATTAATACAGCTCATCGCTATTGTTAGAAACTTTCGGCCACTTTATACCTTTTATAAAACTCAGCAAGTGCGGCCTCCACAATACCTTCAGCAGTGCGTTCACCATTATAGCTTAAAGGCGAAATTTTATCTGTACCGAATATTTTAATGACGGGCGACACTACAATTCGATAACGTGCGGCAAGTGCGCGATGTTCTGTAGTATCGATAGCTCCCACTTTGACAACACCCTTTAACGCTGTTGCTACAATTTTGTATTCTGGTTGTAATGACCGACTATGTCTACACCACGGGAATAGAATTGAACAACCCAAATGGCATCATCATTGATGACGAGACGATCAAAGTTGTCGGGCATTAGTTCCGTCACGTCATCTTTTGCTGTATATAATGAGGACGCTTGTAAATGCATTGCGACCGCAGCGATCAACAGAAGTGTAGCTGCAAAGGTAAAGGAAACGTATCAAGTACTGGGCCACAATTATCGTCGAATTATTTTGAAATCTGATCAAAATTACAATCTCTATACTTACATATCATTAATTTCATCTTAAGGGGCTTGATTAAAATTTTGCTGTTATAATCGTAGACAGACAGTGTTTTTTGCACCCAAGCGCAATGAAATTCGCGTGATGTGTGAACGTTCACTAACTTCAGTGGCTTCTAAACGACTATTGGTGGAATATATAGATTACCGTAATCTATTTATACTTTCCTAAAAATCTAGTTTTCCACATTTTGTAATTGTAATTTCTATAGAATATTCCAGGAATCAGTTGTAATAAAGAAATTCAATGCTGTCGACTATCTGCCAGTGGCGTAACTAGGATTTCATAATGGGGGGTTTGGTTCGAAGATTTGGGTATAATTATTTTATGGAAACATTTTCCACATTTCCACGGCATCACGTCTTTCTAAACATATTCTAATACCTAAAAGGGTGCCGAATTTCGAACTTCGAAAGCTCATAACCATGTTCTCAGGCTAACTTCGAAAACCGAGAGACTCCTTTTTGTAATCTCATTAAAATGAAATGATGTATTCAGTTTGGTCCAAGTCTCGAAAGTTTTAAGTCCCTAGAAAATAAGAGATAGAATCACCAATGAGAATATCGAAATGATTAGGTTGATGAAATAATTGATTTAGCCATATTTGTCTGTCTATTTGAAAGCAAACCCGCCATTAAATTTTTGAGATATCTTGATAAAATTAGATGAGATGGTATATTTAGGGGGCCGATTGGACATTTGCCAGAACCGACTGGACCGGACCGCTACAGCATCTATCTATACCGCATCGAGCCGAATTTTAAGAAAATCGGTTTTTTATTATACATATCTCCCTCATTTCATGAGATATAAGCTTCAAATTTCATCAGATGTATTCTTGTCTGAGAAAATCGTTTGATTACTTCAATTGATATTTTATGAAGTAATTTAAATAAGTAAGGACGCGGCTGGCTTCGTCACATCCGATTTTTCTTTATTTATACATATATCCCTTACAACCGATTGTTGCAAGAGCTAGGGGTATAAAATTTTACAAAATGATGACATACGTAGCATTTGTAGATATCGGCCGTATATATCCTATATAACCGATCGTTCAGTTAAAAAGCTTTTCTAATTTCTGCCTCATTTTAACAGCTAAACATTTCAGTGGCATCAAACAATTACATATGTGGTATATATTGTGGAAACAAAATCATATATATCGGTCATATACATATACTCGTATAGTACGATACATATCACAAACAATCTATTGTTCAGATAAGAGGTTCACGGTCATAGCAGACAACAAGAAACGTAAAATTTTGTGTGAGGATTACCGATCTACTGCTAATATGATATTTATCAAAAACGTCGCTTATGCACATCTGTTCCATATATATTACATATTTTATACAGCCGATTATTCGAATACTACAAATAGGATAAGATTATTCATCAGATCTATTCATGAAAGATATAAAGTTTTCGGCATAGCCGAATATAGTCCCACCCTTACTTGCTTGTTTATAACTCTATCAAAATTGGGTACTGTACTGCCCAATTAACACTTTTTAAGCTTTATTCTTTTGATTGAAAAGAAAATATCAAATTACTTATTTATAAAACGTTTCTGGTAACACTATGACCTCATTCAGCCTATTTGAGGTTCTCCAGAATATACATATATAAGTTGATAATTAAGCTAATTATTGCCAGATCTAAAGACAAATTAGCATTTTTCAAGTATTCGTTTTATTTTTGTTTCAATGAAAAATTAGAACTAAATAAATATTGACTATTTTTGGGGCAAAACAAGCACTGACGCAGCTGTGTTTGGCAGTGTGGACGGCGTTATACCTTTCATGTTTTTGATGGGACCATAAACTCAAAACTTAATCAACCAAATAATCATTTAAAGAGTATCAGTTTAAAGGATATTCTTCGAAATGTTAATAATACTAGAGTGCACGGCAGATTTTGTTCTTCCCAAAAACTACTTTGCTCAAATGTGACAAGCAAAGACGAGACTGCCTTTTGCTGTAATAGAGTAATTTTTTATAAGCGCGGTGGAAGGCCGCCTATGCAGAAAGGTGTTCTGCACAGAAATACTATGGATACCACCCCCGGTTTCGGAAGGACCCGCGGGCCATTTTTCGTAAATATCTTTTGAATGAGTTAAAATTTTTCTTTTCCGCCTTCGGATTATTAATACTGATGTAAAGACGCGTCGTTTGACACCTCTCTCTCAATATTTTTGGTAGCGTATTAGCAGTCGACCCCTCAACTAGACTATTACCGAAACCTCTTATCGGATACAAATTCTAATAGTCCGAGCCGAGCGGTTAGACGGATGTGGCTAAATCAACTCAACTCATCCTGATCATTCCGGTATAGTTGTTGTTGGGCCTATCTCTGCTTATCTTTTTGGACCAAACTTAATATATTATTCCATTTTTATGAGAGGTATAAAAATGGCTTTTGAAACATAATTATAAAGTTTCTACACTTTTCCCCGAAATTTAAAATTTACCCAAAAATTGGCGTAATTTCCACTTATATAAGCCTCAATGACGTTCGTAAAATACTACATTCATTAAAGTGATACTTTTGATATCAAAATATTATGATTTTAAAAGGTTCTGAAGTGAAACAACCAAAACTTATCCGAACTTTTTGTTTATATCATCAAAATTAAAAGTGGTTCATCGAATGCTAGACCACAGATCTTTTCGGTTTTAATAAGCACTCATTTTACCCAAACCAAATACATATTCATACTTGGTTGCCTCAAAAAACTTTGAGAAAAACCTGCAAATATTACGAATGAGTCAAATATGAGCTACGCTTCTTTGGGTGCTCATAGTTTTGAATAATGGAGGTGCGCAATAAATTTACGCCAGCTTATGGAATTTTTCATGCAAAATCTACACCTAGTTCAAAATTTCCGAACGATACCTCAGTTTTCTGCCCATCTATCGGAATTATGAAAATGAGTAGGTAAGTGAGACTTACATAAATCACAATATTTCACAAAAATGTTTGGCGTTGAGAGATTCGAACCAATCCTGATAAACCCTTTAATTTTCATGAAATGTATAAAAGTGGGAAGGAATGGAAATGCAAATGTAAAGGAAACAAAAGTAAAGTTAGGTAGAATACAGTAAAGTTTAGTAAAGCAAAGAAAAAGGAAAGGAAAGGAAGCAAAAACCAGAACTGAAATTAGACTTAAAGAAGGGGCGGACCCGAAACCAGCCAGAACTATATACAAGCCTTAAACCAGGCATGCTTAACCAACGAACCGATATCATTTCGTTGCGATAATTAACGTTAATAAACGAAACAAAGTCATTTCGTTTCGTTTATTACCGTTAAGAAAGTCAAATTAACGAAATGATTTTGTTTCGTTTTCTGCCGTATCAAAACGAAATCAAATCGTTTATGTTGATTATTAATTTCAAACTATGCTGGCAAAGCTGACTGGTGGCGGAGTCATTAAAGGTGAAAGCATTAGCTAAGCTGATTGCAACTTTTCTCATGAATTTTGACAGTACGAACATTTCTCAGAGTATTTTTGACATTACCACCAACGAATTACACAAACAAATTACATGCAGTTTGTGTGTATGTCCGCTCGCTGTTGCCACCTTACGGCTTCACCATGGCTATAGCATTGCCAGCACAATTCAAACATGAAGTATCACGTTTTTGTTAACGTTTTTAACGTTAACGAAAGCTCTTCGTTTCCGTTAAAAACGAGATACAATTAATCTTGATAATTTCTTTATCGATAATATTTCGAAGTGTTTCAACGGAAATGGTGGAAATTTTTTGATAAACGATTAGCTTAACGTTAAGGTGCATCCCTGCCTTAAACGAAATTCAAACTGAAACAGATACAAATGCAAATGGTATCTAAGTCAAAACCATATATGGGGCCGATTAACCGAAGTTAAAGTGTAAACGACAATTGATTTCTCAGTCGAACACGAACTATGTACATTATTTCTAGATAGATTTTAGAAAGGGTTAATTGTAACGCAGAATAGTCAATTCGACAGCGTCAATTGGATCTTCGAAACAGTCAAATGGAATTTAGAATAATCATTTGCAATTTTGAAAGCGTCATATGGATTTCAGAATTGTCAATTGGATTTTAGAAAACGTTGAAAAGAATAAATTTACTCTTCATAAAATCCTTCTTGAAATGGAATTGTTTTTAATGTAGACGTACATCCGTATCTTTACACATCGAAAATGGTTCTTCCACCTTCAACACCACACAATAAATGTTAACGTATTCAGTATGTTAACATTTATTGTGTAAAAAACTTAAAATTAACAAACTCATCGCTATTGTTAGAAACTTTCGGCCACCTTATACCTTTTTATTAACCTCAGAAAGTGCGGCCTCCACAATAGCTTCAGCAGTACGTTCACCATCATAGCTTAAGGGCGAACGTTTATCTGTACCGAATATTTTAATGACAAGTGACTCTGGGATTCGATAACGTACGGCAAGTGCGCGATGTTCTGTAGTATCGATAGCTCCCATTTTGACAACACCCTTTAAAGATGTTGCTGCAATTTTGTATTCTGGTTGTAATGATTTACTATATCTACACCATGGGAAATAGAATTGAACAACCCAGAAGGCATCATCATTGATAACAAGACGATCAAAGTTGTCGGGCGTTAGTTTTACCACGTCATCGTTTGATGTATATAATAAGGACGCCTGTAAATGCGTTGCGACCGAAGCGATCGACAGAAGTGTAGCTGCAAAGGTAAGGGAAACGTATCAAGTACTGGGACACAAGTATTGTTGACTATCTGCCAGTGGTGTAACTTGGATTTCAGAATGGGGATTTTGGTTCGAAGATTTGGGTATAATTACACGGGTCAACACAAAATTTGACTTTGACTTTAAAGCATTAAATTTCAATTCTTTAAACCGTAATTTGACGAAAAAACAATATATGGCATGAAAAAGTTTGCTTTCCTATTTAGGAAACCTATTGAACGTAATGAAACAATTCAAATAAATATTTTTATTAAGTTTTAATATCCGAAATAACTTAAAAAAAAGTGGAAAATAATTTAAAAGTGTACACTTTTACTTTTTTTTATGTTCATAGGTACTATCCCTCAATAAACCCCAAATATAGTCTCCCATCATGTTTTCATATTACTGGTCTTGATAACGTTGTTCGAAGAATAGCCTAAAAGCTCTGCTTTACTTTTTGGTAAATTTAAATATCTAATCAAATCACTAAAATCTGCAGTAGTGATGAAATGATGTTTTGGTTGTTCTGGTGTTGGTAAAAACTCTTTATCGGCATTGCTTTTCTAGGAACTAAGGGATGATCCAATTCCCTGCTATAATTTTTTCGTTGGCTCTGGTCCTGGTCGTGTCAGATCGTGTGCGACTGGAGAAGAAGAAGATTCAAGATCAGGATATTCGATAGACTTTGTATTTTTAACTCTACGTCTTTTACTCGGATTCACAATGCAAAAGTAGCAGTCTTTAATGTGGTCTTTTGGTTCTCCCCAGATTCTTGATGTTACAAATTTCATAGTTCTTTTCTCGCCTCGATACCAACCTAAAATATAGAAAAAGAAATCAATGTGTCTACTTTACAATGACATTTTAGGTTATTCTAGATTTGTACAAAACACCTGATCGTTGTTTAGTTATCACTCTAGCGCCATGAGTATTATTACTATAACTATTACGAAAGCAAACTGTTTTCCGAAAAAACGTATTTTATTTTCGTTTTTGTATATAATAAAAGAGAAAATCATGAAATAAACTTTAGGACAAAGAACAAACTTTTTTTTGTAAAGTCGTGTTATTTTAAGGAAGCATTTCCACGGCATCACGCCCTTCTATACATATTCTAATACCTAAAACAGTGCCGAATTTCGAACTTCGAAAGCTCATAACCATGTTTTCAGGCTAACTTCGAAAACGGAGACACTCCTTTTTATAATTTTCATTAAAATGAAATGGTATATTCAGTTTCAAAGTCTCGAAAATTTTAAGCTTCCTATACTCGCGCCAATTATTATAACATCAATACTCGCGCACGGTCTCACAGATCGATAGTTCATACCCCCTACAATATATATATTTTTTTAAATATCATAATTATTTAAAAATTTAGGGCATAATGAAACAAAATAGTGTGCATAGTACTTTATTTATTAATTATTTTACAGGCTTTCAGTCTATCACAAATCAGTCTCTAAACTTGATATATTTTTCTTAAGTAATAGGAAAACAAAAATAAAATCTGAATTTCTTCTTAAAAACAAAATAAAGTTCTTAATAATAACAAAAAACATATCAAAGTATATATTTATCTATGTTTGGCTTAGTTTTGAGGCTCGCCATAACAATCAAGGCATACTTGCGTGGGTCTCACGGACCGCTTGGCGCCAAATGCTACAACACATACGCTTCGTACGAACGTACAGCGTGCACTAAAACGAAGTAAGCCACAAATCCTACAGCTGGCATAGAGGTCCGCTTCTCCATATTTTCGTGCATAAAAATAATTACGACAAGTAAGGAAGGCTAAGTTCGGGTGTAACCGAACATTACATACTCAGTTGAGAGCTATGGAGACAAAATAAGGGAAAATCACCATGTAGGAAAATGAACCTAGGATAACCCTGGAATGGGTTGTTTGTACGATATGGGTATCAAATGAAAGGTGTTAATGAGTTTTTTAAAAGGGCGTTGGCCTCAGTTCTATAGGTGGACGCCTTTTCGAGATATCGCCATAAAGGTGGACCAGGGGTGACTTTAGAATTTCTTTGTACGATATGGGTATCCAATGAAAGGTGTTAATGAGTATTTTAAAAGGGTATTGGCCTCAGTTCTATAGGTGGACACCTTTTCGAGATATCGCCATAAAGGTGGACCAGGGGTGACTCTAGAATTTGTTTGTACGATATGGGTATCAAATGAAAGGTGTTAATGAGTATTTTAAAAGGGAGTAGGCCTTAGTTCTATAGGTGGACGGCTTTTCGAGATATCGCCATAAAGGTGGACCAGGGGTGACTCTAGAATTTGTTTGTACGATATGGGTATCAAATGAAAGGTGTTAATGAGTATTTTAAAAGGGAGTGGGCCTTAGTTCTATAGGCGGACTGCTTTTCGAGATATCGCCATAAAGGTGGACCAGGGATGACTCTAGAATTTGTTTGTACGATATGGGTATCAAATGAAAGGTGTTAATGAATATTTTAAAAGGGCTTGGGCCTTAGTTCTATAGGTGGACGCCTTTTTGAGATATCGCCATAAAGGTGGACCAGGGGTGACTCTAGAATTTGTTTGTACGATATGGGTATCAAATGAAAGGTGTTAATGAGTATTTTAAAAGGAGGGGCCTTAGTTCTATAGGCGGACGGGTTTTCGAGATATCGCCATAAAGGTTGACCAGGAGTGACTCTAGAATTTGTTTGTACGATATGGGTATCAAATGAAAGGTGTTAATGAGTATTTTAAAAGGGAGTGGGCCTTAGTTCTATAGGCGGACGGCTTTTCGAGATATCGCCATAAAGGTGGACCAGGGGTGACTCTAGAATTTGTTTGTACGATATGGGTATGAAATGAAAGGTGTTAATGAGTATTTTAAAAGGGAGTGGGTCTTAGTTCTATAAGCGGACGGCTTTTCGAGATATCGCCATAAAGGCGGACCAGGGGTGACTCTAGAATTTGTTTGTACGACATGGGTATCAAATGAAAGGTGTTAATGAGTATTTTAAAAGGGAGTGGGCCTTAGCTCTATAGGTGGTCGCCTTTTCGGGATATCGTTATAAAGGCGGACCAGGGGTGAATCTAGAATGCGTTTGTACAATATGGGTGTCAAACGAAAGGTGTTAATGAGTGTTTTAAAAGGGAGTGGGCCTTAGTTCTATGGGTGGACGCCTTTACGAGATATTGCCATAAAGGTGGACCAGGGGTGACTCTAGAATTTGTTTGTACGATATGGGTATCAAATGAAATGTGTTAAAGAGTATTTTAAAAGGGAGTGGACCTTAGTTCTATGGGTGGACGCCTTTTCGAGATATCGCCATAAATGTGGACCAGGGGTGACTCTAGAATTTGTTTGTACGATATGGGTATCAAATGAAAGGTGTTAATGAGTATTTTAAAAGGGAGTGGGCCTTAGTTTTAGTTTTATAGGTGGACGCCTTTTCGAGATATCGCCATAAAGGTGGACCAGGGATGACTCTAGAATGCGTTTATACCATATGGGTATCAAACGAAAGGTGTTAGTGAGTATTTTAAAAGGGAGTGGGCCTTAGTTCTATAGGTGGACGCCCTTTCGGGATATCGCTATAAAGGTGGACCAGGGTTGACTCTAGAACACGTTTGTACATTATGAGTATCAAACGAAAGGTGATAATGAGTATTTTAAAAGGGATTGGGCTTAAGTTCTATAGGTGGACGCCTTTTCGATATATCGCCATAAAGGTGGACCAGGGGTGACTCTATAATGTGTTTGTACAATATGGGTGTCAAATTAAAGGTATTAATAAGAATTTTAAAAGGGAGTTGTGGTAGTTGTATATATGAAGGCGTTTTCGAGATTTCGACCAAAATGTGGACCAGGGTGATCCAGAACATCATCTGTCGGGTACCGCTAATTTATTTATATATGTAATACCACGAACAGTATTCCTGCCATGATTCCAAGGGCTTTCGATTTCGCCCTGCAGAACTTTTTCATTTTCTTCTACTTAATATGGTAGGTGTCACACCCATTATACAAAGTATTTTTCTAAAGTTATATTTGCGTCAATAAACCAATGCAATTACCATGTTTCATCCCTTTTTTCGTATTTGGTATAGAATTATGGCATTTGTTTCATTTTTCGTAATTTTCGAAATCGAAAAAGTGGGTGTGGTCATAGTCGGATTTCGGCCATTTTTTATACCAATATAAAGTGTGTTCAGATAATTATGTGAACTGAGTTTAGTAAAGATATATCGATTTTTGCTCAAGTTATCGTGTTAACGGGCGAGCAGAAGGACAGACGATCTACTGTGTGTAAAAACTGGGAGTGGCTTCAACCTTTTTCGCCCTTTTTCACAGAAAACAGTTATCGTCCCAGAATCTAAACGCCAACCAAATTTCACAAGGATTGGTAAATATTTGTTCGACTTATGGCATTAAATGTATCCTAGACAAATCAAATGAAAAAGGGCGGAGCAACGCCCATTTTGAAATTTTCTTTTGTTTTTGTATTTTGTTGCACCATATCATTACGGGAGTTGAATGTTGACATAATTTACTTATATACTGTAAAGATATTAAATTTTTTGTAAAAATTTCACTTTACAAAATTTTTTTTTTAAAGTGGGCGTGGGCGTTCTCCGATTTTGCTAATTTTTATTAAGCATACATATTGAAATACAAGTAACGTTCCTGTAAAATTTCATCATGATATCTTCAACGACTGCGAAATTACAGCTTGCAAAACTTCTAAATTACCTTCTTTTAAAAGTGGGCGGTGCCACGCCCATTGTCCAAAATTTTACTTATTTTCTATGCGTCATAAGTTCAACCCACCTACCAAGTTTCATCGCTTCATCCATCTTTTGTAATGAATTATCGCACTTTTTCGATTTTTCGAAATTTTCGATATCGAAAAAGTGGGCGCGGTTATAGTCCGATATCGTTCATTTTAAATAGCGGTCTGAGATAAGTACCCAGGAACCTACATAACAAATTTCGTCAAGATACCTCATAATTTACTCAAGTTATCGTGTTAACGGACGGACGGACGGATGGACGGACATGGCTCAATCAAATTTTTTTTCGATACTGATGATTTTGATATATGGAAGTCTATATCTATCTCGATTCCTTTATACCTGTACAACCAACCGTTATCCAATCAAAGTTAATATACTCTGTGAGCTCTGCTCAACTGAGTATAAAAATGTGTTTCGTCGGTCTCAGAGACCAATGCGCGAGTATAGGAAGGTTAAGTCTCTAAAAAAGAAGAGATAGAATCACCAATGAGAATACCGAAATGAATAGGTTGATGAGCTAAGTGGATTTAGCCATGTCCATCTGTCTATTTGAACGTAAACCGGTCATTAAATTTTTGAGATATTTTGATAAAATTTGATGAGAGGGTATATTTAGGGGTCATTTGTCGGAACCGACTGGCGCCGCCACTACAGCATCTATAACCCATACAGCCGAGTTTTAAGAAAATCGGTTTTTTATTATACATATCTTCCTCATTTTATGTGATATAAGGTTCAAATTTCATCAGATGTATTGTTGTTTGAGAAAATCGTTGGATTACTTAAAATGATATTTTATGAAGTAATTTAAACAAATAAGGACGCAACTGGCTTCGGCACATCCCAAATACAACATTTTTCTTTATTTATATATCCCTTACAACCGATTGTTGCAAGAGCTAGAGGTATCAAATTTTATAAACTGAGTACATACTAGCATTTGTCGTAGATATCGGTCGTATATATAGCATATATCCCTTATTACCGATAGTTCAGTTAAAAAGCTTTTCTAATTTCTGCCTCATTTTAACAGCTAGAAATTTCAGTGGCATCAAACGATTGCATATGTGGTATATATTGTGGAAACAAAATCGTATAGATCGGTCATACATATACTAGCATAGTACATATCCCAAACAATCTATTGGTCAGATAAGAAGTTCACGGCCATAGCTATCAAATGCAGACAAAAAGAAACGTAAAACTTTGTGTGAGGATTACCGATCTACTGTTAATGTGATATTTATCGAAAACGTCGCTTATGCACATCTGTTCCATATATATTACATATTTTATACAGCCGATTATTCGAATACTACAAATGGGATAAGATTATTCCTCAGATCTATTCATGAAAGGTATAAAGTTTTTGGCATAGCCTGTTTATAGCTCTATCAAAATTGGGTACTGTACTGCGCAATTAACACTTTTTAAGTTTTATTCTTTTGATCGAAAATAAAATATGAAATTACTTATTTATAAAATGTTTCTGGTAACACCATGGCCTCATTCAGTCTATTTGAGGTTCTCAAGAATATACATATATAAGTTGATAATTAAGCTAATTATTGCTAGATCTAAAGACAAATTAGCATTTTGTTTTTCTCAAGTAATCGTTTTATATTTGTGTCAATGAAAAAACAGAACTAAATAAATATTGACTATTTTTGGGGCAAAACAAGCACTGACGCAGCTGTGTTTGGCAGTGTGGACGGCTTTATACTTTCATGCTTTTGACGGGACTATAAACTAAAAACTTAATCAACCAATTAATCATTTAAAGAGTATCAGTTTCAAGGATATTCTTGGAACTGTACATTTTTATGATACTAGAGCACACGGCCAACTTTCTTCTTCCTGAAAACTACTTTGCTCAAAGCCGAGCACTTCATATATTTTGTGAATGGAACTGAATAATAACCTGACGAAACTTCAAAAATTCATAAAACCTGAACAATTGGTTGTATCGACTGATCTTGAAGATTTTTTGAGGCAACATGTATTGTACATATGTATTTAAGCAACTGGTGAAATTTTAAGGTTCTAGCTATTAAAAAGTTTTTTCGTCTTTTTAACGAAAACCCCCTTAAAGGAACAATCAGTTGTTTGTGATATATGTATATTATACTAGCCTTTACCAGCGGCCTCGTCAGCAAGGAGAAAATGAAATATATGGGCTATTCACGTTAACCTGCTTACCAAGTTATTTGTTTAAAAAAAATTGTCCATCTAATATATTTTAACAATGCCGACTCATTCAGTCTATGTGAGGTCCTCATGGACCGGCCAGTTCAATATATTTTATTTTTGTAATAGAGTAAAAAAAATAACTAAATGAGCTGATAACCTGATAGGATCCCCAAATGATCGAAATTATCCAGATGAAGCCACGAAATGACCCCGACGTATCGCGGAGGGATCCCGAAAGCCATCCAGAAATGCTCCCAGAAGGGTCTGGAAATGCTCCCAGAATAGTCCCAAAAAATTGCCGAAATGACAACGATTCTAGACTGATCCAGAGGACCATGATTCCTAAGGGGTATCCAAATGATCCCGAAATAGTCTCGAGAAAGTTCCGAAATTTCCCTGACAGGCTCCCGGATGGTTCCCAAGCACCATCCCCAAATAATCCCGAAATACTACCGAAATTGCCCCGGTGGGATCCCGAAAACCATTCAGACGGGATAAAAGTATGTCCGTCTCCTGATTCTAAGCTACCTCTCCACCAATTTCCAGCCAAATCGGTTCATCCGTTCTTGAGTTATAAATAGTGTAACTAACACCACTTGCTTTTATAAATGTACTAGCCTTTACCCGCGGCCCCGTCCGCAAGGAGAAATTGAAATATATGGGCTGTTCACGCTAGCCTGCTTATCAAGTTATCTCTTTAAAATTTTTTTCTGTCTAATGTGTTTTATTTTTGTAATAGGGTTAAAAAATAGAACTAAATGAGATGATAACCTGATAGGGTCCCCAAATCCCGATATTATCTAGAAAAAGCCACGAAAGGACCCCGACGGTATCGGAGACGGATCCCGAAAACCATCCATAAATGCTCCCGGAAGGGTCTCCAAAAGGTCACGGAATAGCCCCAAAAAGTCCCGAAATAACGACACGATTCTAGACTGATTCAGAGAACCACACATCCCTGAAGGGTACCCAAATGATCCCGAAATAGTTCCGAAAAAGTTCCAATGACGGGATCCCGAACGGAACCGAAAACCATCCAGAAATTATCTTGGAAGGGTCCCAAAATGATCCCGAAATATTCCCGAAAAAATTCCGAAATGATCCCGATGCGATCCCGGGCGGCTCCCGAAACCATCCAGAATTGATCTTTGAGGGATCCGCAAATGACCCCGAAATAGTAGAGAAAAAGTCCCGAAATTACCCCGATGGGATCCCGGACGGATCCCGTAAAGCATCCAGAAATGATCCGGGAAGGATCCCCTAATGATCCAGGAATAGTCCCGAAAAGGTCCCAAAATAATCCCGATGGGATCCCGGACGGATCCCGAAAAAAACACACAGAATTAATCTCTGAAGGATCCGAAAATGTCCCCGAAATTGTAGAGAAAAAGAACCGAAATTACCCCGATGGGATCCCGGACGGATCCCGTAAAACATCCAGAACCAGAAATGATGCCGGAAGAGTCCTCAAATGATCTCGAAATAATACAGAAAAAGTCACGAAATGACTTCGGCGGGATCCCGAAGACCATCAAGAAATGATGCCTGAAGGGTCCCCAAATGACCCCGAAATAGTCCCGAAATTACCCGACGGAGTCCCGACAACCATCCAGAAATGATGCCGAAATAGTTCTGACGAAGTTCCGAAATGATCCTGACGGGATCCAGGACGGATCCGAAAGTCATGAAGAAATGATTCTTGAAAGGTCCCTAAATGATCCCGAAAAAGTCCGGAAATGACCCTGACGGGATCCCCCCCAGCGGGTTAGGGGGGGGGTCAGAATATACCCGCGGTAGGTATGCCTGTCGTAAGAGGCGACTAAAATACCAGATTCAAGGGGCTGTGTAGCGCAACCCTGCAGGTTGCCAGCGCAACATATAGCTTCTCCAAACCCTTATGGAACTTGGGGTTGGGAGGGAGGGGATGGCCTGAAGGTTTAATGTGGCCACATAAATCGTTCCCGAGATGGTCGGGCCAGCACCTTAATGGTGCTGTGGTACCGGAGCGTACCGGATCTGTATCCGGCAAAGGACCATCACATCGATAACACTCCCCAAAGCCTTCGGGGAGCAACCTTATCGCTACAACAACAACAACAACAACGGGATCCTGAAAGTCATCCAGAAATGATTTCGGAAGGCTCCCCAAATGATCCCGTATTAGTCCCGTAATGACCCTGACGGGATCCATAAAATCATCCAGGAATGATCCGGGAAGGCTCCCCTAATGATCCCGGAATAAGAACTGAAAAAGCACGAAAAAGCACCTAAATAACCCTGACGGGATCCCGGACGGATCCCGCAAAACATCCAGAATTGATTTCTGAGGGTCCGCAATTGACCCCGAAATAGGCAGACTTATCGTGGAGGCCATCGCTTTGCTTTCCCGGCCATCAGGTGCCGTGCCGCCACAAGCTTGTCTCGTTCAGCATAGTTGAATGCCTCAAACACATTTTCCAAATCGCCAATCCACTTCCGCACATCTTGGAGCTCCGAGCCATCAAACTTATTGACCATAGCATCCAGCACGGCCAAATCTATGCTCTTATCATTACTTGAGCTGAACTCCCGCTGCAGTACATTCAGATCCTGTCGTTTTCGAGCAATTGCTAGCTGACGATCCAAGAGTTCTTCTTCTTGCTGTGCTTCCAACAAACATTGACGAGTTGCAGCCATTGATATTTCCGGCACAAATGTTCGCTGTTAAATTTCACATAGAGACTGTTTTGGGGCTTCTGTAGTGAGTAACGCACCTGGCTGCTGTGGCGCATCTAACTGCTGTTGTATAGTTGCATCCTATGGTACATCTGGCTGCTGCATTGCGTCTGTCTGCTGTAACTGCTCTGATTGTTGCTGCTGTAACGAAGCACCTTTTTGCTCCTCTTCATAAAGTGCACGCAATTGCACCACCGTTGCTTCACTATCGAACTGAACACTCATTCCGCGTCATACGCATCCTCATTATATCTTTCATGAACATGAAATGGTATATTAACTTTGGTCCGATGTTTGTAACGTTGAAAAATATACAGGTATGCTTAACCAACGAACCGATATCATTTCGTTACGATAATTAACGTTAACAAACGAAACAAAGTCATTTCGTTTCGTTTATTAACGTTAAGAACGTCAAATTAACGAAATGATTTTGTTTCGTTTTCTGCCATATCAAAACGAAATCAAATCGTTTATGTTGATTATTAATTTCAAACTATGCTGGCAAAGCTGATTGATGGCGGAGTCATTAAAGGTGAAAGCATTAGCCAAGCTGATTGCAACTTTTCTCATGAATTTTGACAGTACGAACATTTCTCAGAGTATTTTTGACATTACCACCAACGAACTACACAAACAAATTACATGGAGTTTGTGTGTGTATGTCCGCTCGCTGTTACCACCTTACGGCTTCACCATGGCTATAGCATTGCCAGCACAATTCAAACATAAAGTATCACGTTTTTGTTAACGTTTTTAACTTTAACGAAGGCTTTTCGTTTCGGTTAAAAACGAGATACAATTTATCTTGATAATTTCTTTATCGATAATATTTCGAAGTGTATCAACGCAAACGGTGGAAATTTTTTGATAAACGATTAGCTTAACGTTAAGGTGCATCCCTGGAAATATAGAAGATAGACTCACCGTTAAGTATACCGAAATGATCAGGGCGACGAACTAACCCTACAAGAAACGCTGATAGTTTTACTAATACACTCACACTTGTAATTGACAATGCTGATCCTGCGATGATGTAAACATTGATACTCAAATTTATGTATGTTCTTTTGTTCGCTCACGCATGTCCGCATGTTCCCAACGACAGCCTATAATCATGAAAAAGGACTCATACTGGGAAAGCTTCGGACACCTGGTACAGAACAAAAGAACATACAGCAGATACCATTATGCATGTGAGACAGATACATAATTCTCAACGGAATTTTATGTATGCGAGAACAGTTTATCCGATTTAATCATGTTGTCACTACTGACTGTCATATGACAATCAAATTATTAACACGGTTGTTTTGTTATTTTTTAAATTCCGCCATTTTCAACCGACGAAAACCATATAAAAAATAAGTTTAAAAAATGAAAAAGGGAGCATTTCAAAGCTCCATGCTAAAAGAGAAAAAAAATCGAAAATAATATTAAAAAATACCAAAAGCTGTCAGAATGTATGGGGCGCACTCAAAAAATTGATACGCGAAAAATAATAGTGGTTAGTGGTGATTCATTTTTAAATGTGTTTCCGCATGAGGAAAGCGCTCTTCTGTTGTTTTGTTATTTTCTGAATTTAAATTGAACATTCTGAACTCGAATTCTTATAAAACTATTTATTTTAAACAAATAAGAAACACGTATGCTTTTATCACGTACAAAATTAAAAACGTAATGAAATAAAGTATATAAAAAGCAAAAATCATTGTTTCATTTTTGGCGGAATATAACAATGGTCATTTATGATAGTATAACAGTCAAACCTGATATCTACAGTAAACTATCATTTATGACACTTTTTGATAGTTACAGTGTCATCAATGATCCAGGAAAAAGAATGAGAGTGAGCAGTACGGCTATATACTTAATCAGTAGGTCATGTTGGTGTATAAGAAGGAGACAAAAACTCACACGTACACAGTTGTTTACATCACATTAGCGCAAGTCCCCTTAAGTTCGTGATAGAAAGTTTGTATGAGGCGCTGACCGTTAGGTTGACATTGCTGACAATCAGATGATAGTCATATGATAGTCAGTATTCTTGTAGGGTAAGTTGATATAGCCATGTCCGTCTGTCCGTCCGTCCGTCTGTCTGTTTGAAAGCAAACTAGTCCCTCAAATTTTGAGATATCTCAATGAAATTTGGCACAAGGATGTATTTTTTATTATATTAGACATTTGTCGGATCCGGTAGGATCGGACCACTGTAACATATATCTCCCATACAACCGATCGTTCAGATAAGATGATTTTGGTCATTCCTGCCGCAATTTAGAAAGTATAAACGTGAAACTCGGTGATATATATTCTAATATATCATAGTGGATATCTTGAAAAATCACCTTGATCGGAGCTATACATAGTTATATCCCATACAACAGATCGTTCAGATAGAAAGATTTTTGGCAACTTTCAACTTGGTGATATTTATTTTAATATATCATAGAAGATTTCATGAAAAAATCTTTTCGATCGGAGCTATATATAATATATATCCCATACAACCGATCGTTCAGATAGAAAAAGTTTTGGCCATTTCTCCCTTAGTTTCCAATATAAAAACGTGAAACTTGGTGATATATATTCTAATATGTCATAGAAGATTTCCTGTAAAAATCATTTCGATCGGAGCTATATATAATACATATCCCATACAACCGATCGTTCAGATAAGGGAGTTTTTTGCCATTCTATATATATAAAAATGAATGCCATTTTTCGTTCTGATTTTATAATTCAAGAACGGCTTTTTTTAAGCTTTGTTCTGACTATTCAGTAGATGGTTTGTGTTTTGAAATTTTAAGAATCGGATACCAGGGTGTCGAGATATAGGCCAAAACGTAGACCCGGGTAACCCTAGGATGTGTTTGTACAATATGGGTAGCAAAGGGGAGCTGTTGATGATTGCTATATTACGGATTATATTTCATGCCCCTCCGTGTCTAGGGTCGCGAGATATAGACCAAAGCGTGGACTCGGATAACTTTAGGATGTGTTTATACAATATGCATATCAAATGAAAGCTGTTGATGAGTGTACAGGATAATTTTCATACAACTGGGAGGCTAGGGTCTCGAGATATAGCCCAAAACGTGGACCCGAGTACCCCTAGAATGTGTTTATACAATATGGATATCAAATGAAAGCTGTTGATGAGTGCTTTAGTACAGGGTAGTTTTAATACTATTTGTGACTAGGGTCTCGAGATATAGGCCAAAACGTGGATCGGGGTAAGACTAGGATTTGTTTTTACATTATGGGTATCAAATTGAAGCTGTTGATGTGTGCTTTAGTACAGAGTAAGTTTTACACCTCTGGGTGACTTGGGTCTCGAGATATAGGCCAAAACATGGACCCGGATACACCTAGAATGTGTTTTTACATTATGGGTATCAAATTGAAATTGTTGATGTGTGCTTTAGTACAGAGTAAGTTTTACATCGCTAGAATGTGTGTGTATTATGGATATCAAATGAAAGCTGTTGCTGAGAGCTTTAAGGTAATTTTCATTTGTATATTCGATTTAGTCGCATCAACCTGGCAAAACTCATAAATATGCATGCGAAGCCGAAAAAAAGACATGAGTTAATAATACCCATATTATTTACATACGTCCTATTCAATTTGTCTGAAATTTGGTATATAAATTTGCCTATATTAGTATTTACGATCCTTTTTTCCGGGAAGTAGACCAGAGACGGACTGGGACTTGGATTAGGACAAGGGACTGAGACTGGGACTGAGACTCGGAATGGGACCGGAACAAAATACATACCACCCTCTGGGACTGGCAATATGATATGCAGAAGAGTGAGAAAAACTTGAGAGAAGAGAAAAGAGAGAAGGAGACTGAGAAAGAGATAGAATGAGACGAAGATGGAGATAGATGAAGCGAAAAATACGGAGGGAGGAGTAGGTAAATACAAAGATTAGGAAAAAGTAGAGGGGCGAGTGCAGAGTGAAACGGAATAAGCTTATTAAAACGTATGCAGATAGACCAAATTTAGGGCAGAACAACGTCTCCCGGGTCTGCTAGTTCTTTATAAAATGTTTCTGGTAACACTATGACCTCATTTAGTCTATTTGAGGTTCTCCAGAATATACATATATAAGTTGATAATTAAGCTAATTATTGCCAGATCTAAAGACAAATTAGCATTTTGTTTTTCTCGTTTTATATTTAAATAGAACTAAATACATATTGACTATTTCTGGGGCAAAACAAGCACTGACGCAGCTGTGTTTGGCAGTGTGGACGGCCTTATACCTTTCATGCTTTTGACGGGAATATAAACTCAAAACTTAATCAAAATAATAATTTAAAAAGTATCAGTTTTGTACTGCTTGAAGGATCTCCTTCGAGTACTTTGATAGGCGGTATTTTTCGTACCCCTGGGTGACTAGGGCTCGAGAATAGGTAAAAACGTGGACCCAGGTGCCCCTAGAATGTGTTTATAGAATATGGATAACAAATGAAAGCTGTTGATGAGTGCTTTAGTAGAGGATAATTTTCACACCCCTGGGTGACTAGGATCTCGCCGCCGCCGCCGCCGATTTTCGTCGTTTTTTGCAGACATTTATTGCTAATGTCGAAAATTGGTGTGATATAGTCAAAAGGGGTATCAACAGATGCGCATCACTGCCAGTTTTAAGAATCTAATTGCAAAATTTAACTCTTTCCACCAATTCAGAAGTTATTTAAAAAAATAGTCGCTTTCAATGCCAGCTTAACGCGGATTTGGCATCACCCAATTCACCAAATTATTAAAACAAACCACTAAAAGTTATATAAAAAATTTAAATGCTCACTTTGAAAATTTTTTTTCAAAAAATTAATAAGGAACAATGATTTGAAATAAAATTACCCAAGTCGAACATGTTTTCAAATTGTCCTTAAGTTGTTAAAAAAGCAAGTTCTCGAAAAAAATGCCGATTTTTTCAAAAATTCTATATTCGGATTGGCTAAAATAATAAGCGAAATCAGTGATGCAAAATCCTTTAGTAGGTACCAGGGGTTTAAACACTTCTTTGAAATGATTCCCACCTCATACTTAAGTTGAAGATATATGTACGTATGAGAAAGGTTTCAAAAATCTCTTGGCCTTATATTCAAACATCTCTTCTTTATTTGCGAAACTTTAAAGTAGCGTCTGAAATGTTAATTTTGATTTTCACCATCGTATAAATATTACAAGGTAAAACCGGTGAGAGCCGAAATGACGTTTAAACAAATTTTAAAATTCTCACTGCTCTCACATTTTTGTTTTATTTTGGGTTTAATTTCATAATAGAAATATAACAAACTGTAATATATTTGGTAATTCTATACGACAGCATGACACTCTTAATACATGCCCAAATCTATCAAAGACACGTTTTAGATCGAGGATCGCGAATCCGTAAGCGGAGGTAAAAAAATTTGGGTATGTCACCGTGGTGTGATGGTAGCGTGCTCCGCCTATCACACCGTATGCCCTGGGTTCAACTCCCGGGCAAAGCAACATCAAAATTTTAGAAATAAGATTTTTCAATTAGAAGAAAATTTTTCTAAGCGGGGTCGCCCCTCGGCAGTGTCTGGCAAGCGCTCCGATTGTATTTCTGCCATGAAAAGCTCTCAGTGAAAACTCATCTGCCTTGCAGATGCCGTTCGGAGTCGGCATAAAACATGTAGGTCCCGTCCGGCCAATTTGTAGGGAAAAATCAAGAGGAGCACGACGCAAATTGGAAGAGAAGCTCGGCCTTAGATCTCTTCGGAGGTTATCGCGCCTTACATTTATTTTTATTTTTTTATGTCAAGAGATATTTGCAAAAAGAAATTCTGAAAATTTTCATGTGGTTGTTCTAATTTTGATCATTTTGTTGTACCCACAAAAAAATTGTGAACATAAGTGCTTTGCTCGGATATAGTTTTGGTCTCCAAACCGGTGTTGGACCCACCCAGGGTAATTTTTTATAAACGCGGCCGAAGACCGCCAATGCAGATAGATATTCTGCATAAAAATACTATAGATTCCACCCTCGGTTTCGGAGCACTCCAGGGTAATTTTTCGGTTTTTCGTTAATATCTTTTGAACGATCTAAAATTTTTATTTTCCGCTTTCGGATTATTGTTGTCGAGGTCAATACGAGACTTTTGACACCTCTCTCGGTATTTTTTGGACGCGTCATGCTGTCGTATAGAATTATCATATATTTTTGCGTTCTAACATTAATATTATGATATTTTATCCAAAACCGAATTTTTTATTGGTGGAAATAACCAGAAAATAAGAAATCTCAACGGTCAACCGCATTCTAGAATTTTCAATTCAAGAATTGTTTTGTGGTTTCCCGCAAAAGAAGCATCAGGCCACGATCCTCTTCTGAGGAATTTTCTTCAAGAAATTATTTAGAAATGTATCAGCGTCTGCGCGACGTGAAGAAAAACCCGACTTACCGCCAAGGTGTACGGAAGAGATACATATCTACTAATAATAACAATTTGGTGTTATATATATCTGAGGAGATTAAGGTCTAGCTTTCCATCTAATTCGAAGGCTACTTATCGTGTATTCGTTTTTCTACGAACTAGCTCACCTAAATATATGATTTGTGCCGACCCAAAAATTTATCTGCTTATTCGGACGAACATTTGGTGCCAAGGTAATGCTGAGGGACAACCAATACCATTTATACAAATTTTCTTATATATTTTTGATGGATAGGCCAAGACACTAGCTCAACACCACGGCGGCAGACTTTGACCGTTCAGCCGGTAAATGCAGCCTCCACGAACTATCATACCCCAACTGGACGATGATGTTTAGCTAAGCTGCGAAGAGCTACAGCGTTTTTCGGAGAAGCAGGTGGGGGAAGACCTTGATCTCTCTTGGTGCCCCCTGTTGGCGTCAGTAATCGTGAAACAGGGTTAGCTGGAGTGACTTGTTACGCAACGACCAGCATCTGCTAAACGGTTAAGCGCCAATAAAAAAATGTATCTTCCAACCGCGAGGAAAAGGACCAAAGCAAACCAAAGAATATCTCCAAGATAATTTTTTTCCGCAGTAGCGAGGACACTTGAGACTGGTGATTTCTTATAAAGTGAAGTTTCAGCATATTTCAGGGTTAAAGACGTATCAACCAAGTGAAGAAGGATGAATGAAAAATCGGTAGGGGTAGTCTCCAACATTCGTTCGTCTTTCCCTTTGTAAAAATAGCACGTGTTGAGGCATCCATTATATTGGTAACACATTTTTTGCCATATACATAAAAACCGATTTCAAAACTTTTCGAAATATTTTTTCACTTATTTCATAAGCATTTTATTTTTTGGTATTAAAAAAATGAAAATGTGAAACCAGCAATTTTTTTGTGTTTACTTTGGTTTGGCATTTCCACAAAGTTTAAGAGAGTGAGTTTAAAATTTTTTTAAAAATCAAAAAACCATTATGGCCGCCAAGAAGAGTAAATGGTTTTACCTGGTAATATTTATACCATGATTTTCACGCTTC
The DNA here is from genome assembly GCF_040869045.1 of Eurosta solidaginis. Lineage (NCBI taxonomy): Eukaryota > Metazoa > Arthropoda > Insecta > Diptera > Tephritidae > Eurosta > Eurosta solidaginis. Next base: position 232,622,072 of record NC_090320.1, on the reverse strand, counting down.
ATCCTTCAACACCCAAGTCTCCCGGTTTGACATTTCCTAAAGTTGGCGGCCCTATCCAAAACTAGTCCCTTGGAGTGAATCACATTGGATATAGCCCATCAATTGTGTATAAATATCACCTACACGCTACCGTTCCTGTTACAAATGTGAATACGTAGGCACATATATTTACCAGGTGAGGCTTTGCCCTTCGCAAGAACACTCAAAGTGGTTAAGCAAAAGCTTTCCCAAGACAGTCGAACAAATGACCGGATGTGCAACTACCCTAACGTAGTGGACAGTCGAACTAGTCTCAAAGCTGAAGCTACGCGACTATTTATAATGAATTCTTGTATCAAAAGGCAGGAAAACAACATCTTTCAACTTAAAATCGGTCGACTTTCATTCTTAAATATCGTTTTGGTTTAATAAAGTCCATTGAAATCAATTTTTCGAACACAAACGTCTGCAAATTTTGGTCTACATTAAAAAAAATTTATACAGGGTCTTTGCAAAATTTAAATTATGTAGGATTATACTATTGTAACAAATTTACTTGCAAATCCTCTCATTTGCCCTTTTGATAAGTTCGATCACTAAACTGTTGAATAAATAACTCCAATATTGAATAATGGAAAAAATGGCCTTTATTAAAGTACTTCACAATAACACTTATACTTTGCAACTAGCTTGCTTAACAACCAAACTGATTGATAGCTCAAATGAAACTCTACTATTACCCGCCAGATTGCGTGCTTAATCAATAACTGCTTGATTTGTTGCCTTTTATACTCTCTGATTTCAACGTTCGCATCTTCTAGGCGCTTCCAGAATCTACTAGTTGCCATCAGCTCTCAAACTTCTCAGCTGTAACTACAATTGCACGATTTTATAGCTTCTCTCATTGCATACTTACAGGAGTATCTCAGATATATGCATGTGTTTGTGCATTGACTCTCCGCTGCTCGTATACGTACATGGTACATATGTGTAGACGCAATTATTGTTTCGTTTATGTAGATACATAATGATTGAATTATTGATGTGAATTCACGTCACTGTTTAGCATCGGCTTAGAGAGAGCAGCACACCTTAGTTTTGCTAATATTCATAACACTGTCCTCCACCTAAGTCTGATCGTCTCGATCAGACAAATCTCCCGATCTAAACGCCGCTAGCATCTCCAGATGTACCACTTTTCTACTCCGTGGTTTCCCAGTGGTTTGTATGCGGTAGATGGTATCACTGATCTTCTTCACAACTTTGTACGGGCCTTCCCAACTGCACCGAATCTTGGATGGAACACCTTTCCGCCGGTGAGGGTTGTATAACAGTATCAAATCTCCGGTCTTTTTCTCGCAGGTACTTTTAATTTCTCTTTATTTGGCCCATTCGATCCATCAACCTTTCCTTTTGACTTTCGTGGCCTTTGTCGAGTCTTCTCCACCATTACTCGATTACTACTGAACCCTTTCTCCAACTTGAAGTTAAGTGGTACATCCTGGTTCTCATAGCGCATCACCATTCTCTGCATATCGATTTTGATGTCATGGTCAACCAAGAAGTCCACTCCCAATATGACTTCATCAACGATCTCCGCCACAACGAATTTGTGTAAAACCATGACCTTCCCCATTAAGACTTCACAGATCACTTCTCCCCGGACTTGGTTATACTCGCCAGTGACCGTACGCAACCTCGCTCCAGGTAATGACTTTACTCTCCTGTAGACCAAATCAGATCGAATCAAGGAATGAGATGCGCCCGTATCTACAGTCAGTACATGTTCTTTACCATCCACATTCCCTCTGACGGTGAGACTGATCGATTTTCTACCAATTTGCAACACAGATATCATTCAATAGCTGGATCTAGCTCGCGATCTCTACCTCTTAATCGCTCTTGCTCATCTCCTCCAGCTTTGCGTTTACGGCCACCCACATTGTTGGAACTATTAGGACCAAGATCGCAATGACGTGCAATGTGACCAGACTCCCCGCATTTGAAGCATTTGATAACTTTTTCACTCCGCTTTTGCGATCCTTCCAGCGCCTCCAATATTGCGTCTACCCAGTCTGGCCTTTCCACTTCCACGCGATGAGCTTTGTATGCGGGCTTACTCAAAAGTGACGCTGTTTCCTGAGTCAGTGCGTGGGATACCGTTTCAGCAAATGTTAGTTTTGGATTCGCATATTTAGCCTGCTTCGTTTCCACATCTCGTATGCCATTTATGAAGCTCTGGATTTTTACCCTTTCAGTGTATTCCACGGGTGCGTCCGCATTTACCAAATGAGCCAACCTTTCAACATCCGAAGCAAACTCTTGCAAAGTCTCATTAGCTTTTTGGTAACAGTTTTGCAATTCTATTTGAAATATCTGTTTCCTGTGTTCGCTTCCGTATCGCCGTTCTACAGCAGCCATCAATGCGTTATAATTGTTCTGTTCGTACTCTGGAATAGTCTGCAAGATTGCGGCAGCTGGTCCTTTCAATGCTACGAAAAGTGCGGCAACTTTATCTTCCACATTCCAGTTGTTCACTGCTGCGGTCTTCTCAAACTGTAGCTCAAAGACCTGGAAAGGAACAGAACCGTCAAAGGATGGTGTCTTTACCTTCGGATTGCTTGCTGAAACAGTTGGGCGATTTATTTGCAACTCCTGTATACGACCTCTCAAAGCTTCTATCTCGGCATCCATTTTGTCCTCGAGCTGTACAATTTTTGTATTCTGTGCTTCTAACTGCGAAGACATTTGTGCCACCTGCAATGATAAGCGCTCCTCTTGTGCTTCCATCTTAGATGTAATCTGTGTCGACATTTCTGAAATACGCGTTTCTTGTGCTTCAATCTTCGATGTTATTTCTGACGACATTTCTGCAATACGTGTCTTCTGTTCTTCCAACTTGGACGTTATACGTGTCTCCTGCGATTCCAGTTGAGATGTTATATCTGTCTTTTGCGATTCCAGTTGAGATGATCTTCAATCCTTGTTGTCTTCTGGAATTTATTCAACAATTCCTCTTCTGACACCAATTGTAACGAATTTACTTGAAAATCCTCTTATTTGCCCTTTTGCTAAGTTCGATCACTAAACTGTTGAATGAATAACTCCAATATTGAATAATGGAAAAAATGGCCTTTATTAAAGTACTTCACAATAACACTTATACTTTGCAACTAGCTTGCTTAACAACCAAACTGATTGATAGCTTAAATGAAACTCTACTATTGCCCGCCAGATTGCGTGCTTAATCAATAACTGCTTGATAGCTCAACTCAAACTGAATTCCAGCGCCTCTACATTTGTTGCCTTTTATACTCTCTGATCTCAACGTTCGGATCTTCTAGGCGCTTCCAGAATCTACTAGTTGCCATCAGCTCTCAAACTTCTAAGCTGTAACTACAATTGCACGATTTTATAGCTTCTCTCATTGCATACTTTCAGGAGTATCTCAGATATATGCATGTGTTTGTGCATTGACTCTCCGCTGCTCGTATACGTACATGGTACATATGTGTAGACGCAATTATGGTTTCGTTTATGTAGATACATAATGATTGAATTATTGATGTGAATTCACGTCACTGTTTAGCATCGGCTTAGAGATAGCAGCACACCTTAGTTTTGCTAATATTCGTAACACTATTTTCACCTATAAGTTACATAACAAGTAAGGAAGGCTAAGTTCGGGTGTAACCGAACATTACATACTCAGTTGAGAGCTATGGAGACAAAATAAGGAAAATGAACCTGGGGTAACCCTGGAATGTGGTTGTATGACATGTGTATCAAATGGAAGGTATTAAAGAGTATTTTAAGAGAGAGTAGGCCATAGTTCTAAGGATGGACGCCATTTAGGGATATCGCCATAAAGGTGGACCAGGGCTGACTCTAGAATTTGTTTGTACGATATGGGTATCAAATGAAAGGTGTTACTGAGCATTTTAAGAGGGAGTGGGCCTTAGGTCTATCGGTGGACGCCTTTTCGAGATGTCCCCATTAAGGTGGACCAGGGGTGACTCTAGAATGTGTTTGTACGATATGGATATCAAATGAAAGGTGGTAATGAGTATTTTAAAAGGGAATGGGCTTTAGTTCTATAGGTGAACGCCTTTTCGAGAAATCGCCATAAAGGTGGACCAGGGGTGACTCTAGAATATGTTTGTACGATATGGGTATCAAACGAAAGCTGTTAATGAGTATTTTGAAAAGGAGTGATCCTTAGTTCCATAGGTGGACGCCGTTTCGAGATATCGCCATAAAGGTGGACCAGGGGTGTCTCTAGAATGTGTTTGTACGATATGGGAATCAAATGAAAGGTCTTACTGAGCATTTTAAGAGGGAGTGGGCATTAGGTCTATAGGTGGACGCCTTTTCGAGATATCGCCATTAGGGTGGGCCAGGGGTGACTCTAGAATGTTTGTACGATATGGGTATCAAATGAAAAGTGTTACTGAGCATTTTAAGAGGGAGTGGGCATGAGGTCTATAGGTGGACGCCTTTTCGAAATGTCGCCATTAGGGTGGGCCAGGGGTGACTCTAGAATGTGTTTGTATGATATGGGTATCAAATGAAAGATGGTAATGAGTATTTTAAAAGGGAGTAATCCTTAGTTCTATAGGTGGACGCCTTTTCGAGATATCGCCCTAAAGGTGGACCAAGGGTGACTCTAGAATGTTTGTACGATATGGGTATCAAACGAAAGGTGTTACTGAGCATTTTAAGAGGGAGTGGGCATGAGGTCTATAGGTGGACGCCTTTCCGAGATATCGTCATTAGGGTGGGCCAGGGGTGACTCTAGAATGTGTTTGTACGATATGGGCATCAAACGAAAGGTGTTACTGAGCATTTTAAGAGGGAGTGGGCATTAGGTCTATAGGTGGACGCCTTTTCGAGATATCGCCATTAGGGTGGGCTAGGGGTGACTCTAGAATGTTTGTACGATATGGGTATCAAACGAAAGGTGTTACTGAGCATTTTAAGAGGGAGCGAGCATTAGGTCTATAGGTGGACGCCTTTTCGAGATATCGCCATTAGGGTGGGCCAGGGGTGACTCTAGAATGTGTTTGTACGATATGGGTATCAAATGAAAAGTGGTAATGAGTATTTTAAAAGGGAGTAATCCTTAGTTCTATAGGTGGACGCCTTTTCGAGATATCGCCATAAAGGTGGACCAAGGGTGACTCTAGAAAGTTTGTACGATATGGGTATCAAACGAAAAGTGTTACTGAGCATTTTAAGAGGGAGTGGGCATTAGGTCTATAGGTGGACGCCTTTTCGAGATATCGCCATTAGGGTGGGCCAGGGGTGACTCTAGAATGTGTTTGTACGATATGGGTATCAAATGAAAGGTGGTAAGGAGTATTTTAAAAGGGAGTAATCCTTATTTCTATAGGTGGACGCCTTTTCGAGATATCGCCATAAAGGTGGACCAAGGGTGACTCTAGAATGTTTGTACGATATGGGTATCAAACGAAAGGTGTTACTGAGCATTTTAAGAGGGAGTGGGAATTAGGTATATAGGGGGACGCCTTTTCGAGATATCGCCATTAGGGTGGGCCAGGTGTGACTCTAGAATGTTTGTACGATATGGGTATCAAACGAAAGGTGTTACTGAGCATTTTAAGAGGGAGTGGGCATTAGGTCTATAGGTGGACACCTTTTCGAGATATCGCCATTAGGGTGGGCCAGGGGTGACTCTAGAATGTTTGTACGATATGGGTATCAAACGAAAGGTGTTACTGAGCATTTTAAGAGAGAGTGGACATTAGGTCTATAGGTGGACGCCTTTTCGAGATATCGCCATTAGGGTGGGCCTGGGTGACTCTAGAATGTTTGTACGATATGGGTATCAAACGAAAGGTGTTACTGAGCATTTTAAGAGGGAGTGGGCATTAGGTCTATAGGTGGACGCCTTTTCGAGATATCGCCATTAGGGTGGGACAGGGGTGACTCTAGTATGTGTTTGTACGATATGGATATCAAATTAAAGGTATTAATGAGGGTTTTAAAAGCGAGTGGCCCTTAGATGTATATGTGAAGGCGTTCTCGCGATATCGACCAAAATGTGGACCAGGTGATCCCGAAAATCATCTGTCGGGTACTGCTAATTTATTTATATATGCAATACCACTAACAGTATTCCTGCCAAGATTCCAAGGGCTGTTGATTTCGCCTTGTAGAACTTTTTCATTTTCTTCTACTTAATATGGTAGGTGTCACACCCATTTTACAAAGTTTTTTCCAAAGTTATATTTTGCGTCAATAAACCAATCCAGTTACCATGTTTCATCCCTTTTTTCGTATTTGGTATAGAATTATGGCATTTTTTTCATTTTTCGTAATTTTCGATATCGATAAAGTGGGCGTGCTTATGGTCGGATTTCGGCCATTTTTTATACCAAGATAAAGTGAGTTCAGAATTTGCGTCGTGCTCCTTTTGATTTTTCTTACAAATTGGCGGGACGGGACCTACTTATTTTATGCCGACTCCGAGCGGCATCTGCAAGGTAGATGAGTTTTCACTGAGAGCTTTTCATGGCATAAGTACACTCGAAGTGCTTGCCAAACACTGCCGAGGGGCGACCCCGTTAGAAAAATTTCCTTCTAATTGAAAAAACTTTTTTCTAAAATTTTGAATTTGCTTTGCTCGGGGCGTAAACCCAGGATCTTCGGTATGGTAGGCGTAGCACGCTACCATCTCACCACCTCGGCAGCATAGCGCGAAAAAAAACCTTTAAAAAATTTTGGGAGCTACACCTAGAGCTTTTAGGAAAGTGACGTCGACGAAGGTATATATGAGTTCGAAGTCGCAGTCCTATAGCTTCTATGCTGGCATGTGGTGTGATGGCCAGGAGACGTGGAGCGACTGGTGGTGACCGGGATTGCTACTGCTCGCACATCGGGAATTATAGCTCTTAAAATAGACGAAAAAACTAGAGGCGTCCTTTGGAGCGATTAAAAATAGGCCAGCGTTGATGCTAATCGTTAAAACTGCGCCGCGAGAGTCATGAGCATTAAAAGACCATTACTAGCAACCTTAAGTCGCCTTTGTGCTTCACCAGCAAGCAGGCACAAATGATTTAAAGAAATCGTGTCGACAAGGAGTTAGATCAGAACATCTAATTTGGTGAAGCTGCGCTTTGTACGACACAACAGGCAAGTGTGACCATTTTAAGTACTTAAATTTTTTTCGGCAGACGCAGCGGTACCAATCTCTTAGACCGAGGTTAGGTTCAAAGCCTGCCTGGAATAAGTGAATGAAAGACAGTCCCCCCGCAAGGAGCTGCTCCGCGAGAAAGTCAAAGCTTTTTAAAGTAAGAACATAAGTGTACGCCGCCGCTGCCTATATCGTGATCGGCGTAAACCTCTACTCGAAATATAGGCCAAAACGTGGATCAGGGTAACACTAGGATGTGTTTTTACATTATGGGTATCAAATTGAAGTTGTTGATGTGTGCTTTAGTACAGAGTATTTTTTATACGACTGGGTAACTAGGGTCTCGAGATATAGGCCAAAACGTGGACCCGGATACCCCTAGAATGTGTGTGTATAATGGATATCAAATGAAAGCTGTTGCTGAGTGCAAAGTAATTTTCATTGTGATATTTGATTTAGCCGCATCAAGCTGGCAAAACTGATAAATATGCATGAGAAGCAGAAATAAAGAAAGTAATTAATAATACCCACATTGGGCTGGGTCGATTTGTATGGACGAAAAAGTTAACCTATATCAACCATCGATTTTTCGATAGGATTTGGGCTCAGGAAAAAAAAGTTCCACTACGCATACCCAAACACAAAATTTTCGAGCCTGCGAAATTTAAATTTTTTGACTTTTTTTCGACTTTGATTTTTAAGGTTATTTTCATGACCGAATAAAAAATTTTCTTATGTATATACAATAATTTAATTTTTTGGACTTTTTTCGACTTTGATATTTAAGGTTTTTTTCATGACTTACTAAACAAATTTCATTTGATTGTAAAATTTTCATGTATACCCTGTCCGACCCAAAAATGTGCGCTAAAAACGTTGTCGATAACAGTTTTTTGAAAAAAAAAAAAATAATAATAATAATAATAAATGTTATCGCCAACGTTTTTAGCGCACATATTTGGGTCGGACAGGGTATACATGAAAATTTTCCAATCAAATAAAAATTTTTTTAGTAGGTCATGAAAAAAACTTTAAAAATCAAAGTCAAAAAAAAGTAAAAAAGAATGAAATTTCGCAGGCTCTAAAATTATTTTTTTGTGCAGGCGAAGTGAATTTTTTTTTCTTGAGCCCAAATCCTATCGCAAATTCGATGGCGCGATATCGGTTAATAAATCGACCCAGTCTAACCCACATATGTACCTATTTACATATGTCCTATTCATTTTGCCTGAAATTTGGTATATACATTTGCCTATATTAGTATTGTGACGAATATTAGCAACACTAAGGGATACTATCACCTCTAAGCCGATACTAAGCAGTGACTTGTATGTACATAAACAAATCAATCAAGACCAATTTTGCATAATTGAATATTGGAGTTATTTATTCAACAGTTTATTGATTCGAATGTTAGCAGCGGATTTGGAATAAGCGGAATTTCCCTAAATTCGTTACAGTATTTACGATCCTTTTTTCCGGGAAGTAGACCGGAGACGGGCTGGGACTGAGACTCGGAGTGGGACTGGGACTCGGAATGGGACTGGAACAAAATACATACCACCCTCTGGGACTGGCAATAAGGGATGAAGAAGAATGAGAAGAACTTGAGAGAAGAGAAAAGAGGGAAGGAGAAGGATTCTGAGATAGAGTGAGACGAAGATAGAAATAGATGAAGCGAAAAAAACGGAGGGAGTGAATAAAAGGATTAATAAAAGTGAAGGGGAAAGGGAGAGGGGAGGGTAGAATTAGACGGAAAAAGCTTATTAAAAGGTATGCAGATAGACCAAATTTAGGGCAGAACAATGTCTGCCGGGTCTGCAAGTATTTCATGTATTGAACTGAAATCAATCAACTCAACTCATCCTGATCATTCCGGTATAGTTGTTGTTTGGTCTATCTCTTTTTATATTTTCGGACCAAACTTAATATAAAATTTAGTTTTCACGAAAGGTATAAAAATAGCTTTCGAAAAATAATTATAATTTTTCTACACTTTTCCACGAAGTTTAAAATTTCTCGAAAAATTGGCGTAATTGCCACTTATATAAACGTCAATGACCTTCGTAAAATACATTCATTAAAGTGATACTTTTGATATCAAAATATTGTGATTTTAAAAGGTTCTGAAGTGAAACAACCAAAACACCACCTGTGCCAACAAAAAAACACCCTTCGAGCAAAAGTTGCACTGCCAACTTATCCACAATTTTTGCTTATATCATCAAAATTAAAAGTGGTTCATCGAATTCGAGACCGCAGATCTTTTCGTTTTTTAATAAGCACTCATTTTGCCCAAACCAAAATCAAAAACTTTGAGAAAAACCTGCTAATATTTCGAATGAGTCAAAAATGAGCTACCCTACTTTGGGTGCTCATACTTTTGAATAATGGAGGGGCGCAATAAATTTACGCCAGCTTTTAGAATTTTTCATGTAAAATGTAGACCAGTTCAAAATTTTCGCACGATACCTCAGTTTTCTGCACATCTATCGGAATTATGAAAATGAGTACTTAAAGCCCCGACACATATGCAGTTTTTCATATAGATGAGTTTAACACAAGTTTATGCATTATGAGTAGATTGCACGTATTTTTATGGAGAACGGTAGAATGAGCGACACTTGCGCCATCTGATATTGAAAAGTACCCAACTCCTAAATTTTGTTAAAAGCAAATCATAAGAAGAAGAATTTGACATTTGCTTTGGCTAAGGGTGTTGGCACACTTTGCAAGTGAAATTATTTTTCCCACTAGTTGGTAAATTTTCTAACATTTTTCGCAATCAAAAACTGCAATATAACAATCGAATACGACACAAAATATGTTAGCTAGTATTTTTGTGGTATGGGGAGAATGTTTATAACAGTGCTTCCCGAAATTTTGTATGTGAATGGGCAAGGCGTAATAAACTTCAATTGCCAAGTCTGAAATTCCTTCATGTTTACGAACGCAACATCTTGGTTGATTGTGGTGATGTTATTGAAATGCATAAGCATCTATATGAAAAATTTCATTGTGCCGCGGGCATTAGGTAAGACTTACATAAATCAAAATATCTCACAAAAATGTTTTTCTTAAATGAGATATTAAATTTTGAAAATATTTTTTAGTATAGCAGTGATTTGTCCCATCTTTTCAATACAAGCGCCTCCTCCTCCTCCTAGGAAACGCTCAGCGCATTTAAATGATCATGAGGATAATGAATTGGATTGGCATGATATTTATAAGGAGACAGAAACGACTTGCGTGCTTGGTTGAACTTGTTCAAAGCTTCCTAGAAGGTTAAGCGCGTGTACAGAAGAAAGGAGAAGAGTAGGTAGATAGATAGAAGAAGAGTAATAGTCTGCATAATGTTTTCTTAGATTTACAACGTTTTAATTACAAAACAAAGTATTATTTTGTTTTTAAAACTTGTGTTTCTTTTTTAATGGAAACTTAAAACTTTGCATCCCAAGTTCGGTTATCATTAAAGTTGTATATAACAATGAATTATGCAATGTACACTACGGGATTACTTACGGGATGTGTAAGTATTTTGTACGTATTTACGTATGCCAAAAAATATTACTGTGAATCTAAACTCTAACACAACATACATTTTTCCCATCCTCCAGTAAATAAACCTTGGTATTATAAATAAAATATTTACTGACGAACAATTACTGCAATTTCCTTGTTTCTCTCACTTTACCCAGTTATTTAAGCCCATGAGAAAACATAAAACAAAATTAAAGTAGCAAGTCTAATGCACCCGACGCCCAGTCTGCATCAAGAAAAAACAACATAAAATTATTGCGATATAAGATCATGAAAACAGTTCAAAAACTGTTCAGAAAATAATATTTAAAAAGGTTCTGAAATTATAGTGAACACGATCGCGTGATAGTATAGAGATAAACCCGTAATGATCTATAGAAGAAAGAGATTGATCACAAATAATCCCAAAAAGACCTGAATCACATCCCCTTACAGTCTCGAAATAGTCAAACAAATTTTGAAAGTAGATGGTTGAAAAGATCCCCAACAATTATAAAACGGTCCCTAAATAGTCCTGAAGTAATCTAGAAATCGCTTCGAAACGTTTCCGAAACAATCCCGGAAGGGTTCTGAAGTAATCTTGAAAAAGTTCCGAAATAATTCCGGCCATAGTCTCGAACTAGCCCAAATATCCCACTTATCTCAAAATTAGCTTCTAGACGAACACCTAAATATTTACACTTCCAACTTCACGAGTACTTGGAACTCATGTTTTCTTTTTAGGGCGAGTAGTTTAAACAGCGTTGAAGGCCCTATTTTGTACCTAAGGCGGTCTAGTGAATATCAAATAAACGGGAAGTATAAATTCACTGTCGTTGTTGTTGTATTCAAACCCCTCAAAATAATATAGCAGAAAAGAGCAAATTACATATAGCTGACGCCAGCAGAATGACACGAAATCAACGCGCTGAAGTCAAAAAATTAGAATCGCTGACTTCTACCTGCCAACGAAGCACGCACCAAGCACTCACTTAACGGGCGCGTTTCACGAATGCATACGAGCTGACTACCTGCTATACACACAAGACGTACCTAACAAACAGTTCAGTTCAATGGAAGACTATAAGCCGTAAACATGATCAGGACCGAGCGAAAATGAACCCTGAAGATGGAACAATGCCGAAACAGGTTTATCTTCAAGTGAAAACTGGCAAGGTATGACAGCAACTCGTCCCAAAATAGTTTTAGCTCTAACACTGCAGTCGCGTCAACATATATATTGATAGTCACGCGGCCATAAAGGCAATAATCTCACACAGTGGTTCATCAAGGAAGTATCCTGAAATGCAAAATGGGATTAAAGATACTTTAGTCAGGTCGCACAGTACATCTTCAACAACATTATAACAACTACATGAAAATAGCCAACTTCAACTGCAAATATATCCCGGCAGAGATAAAAATTTTCTTTTCCGCCTTCGGATTATTGTTGTCGAGGTCAATACGCGTCTTTTGACACCTCTCTCGATATTTTTGGTAGCGTATTAGCAGTCGACCCCTCAACTAGAGTTTTACCGACAATTCAAACACCAATTTGCTTGCAATTGAAAACGGTTTAAGAGCACATTTTTATTTCTGTGAAATAAATTTCTATTTTTAAAATTGTTGCAAAAACCGTGCACGCAAAATTTTACTCTCTATGATATTCCGTTGATAAAAAAATGGCACACAATATTGATGTTAGATATTGTAACGAATATTAGCAACACTAAGGGGTACTGTCATCTCTAAGCCGATGCTAAGAGTGACTTGTATGCACATCCATTAATCAATCATTATGTATCTACATAAACGAATCAATCATTATGTCTACACATATGTACGTTCACGCAGCGGAGAAGCAACGCACAAACACATGCATATATCTTATCTGAGGTGCTCGCAAGAGAGGGCAATAATTTGTGCAAGTATTACTCACGCGCATATGAGAAGCTATGAACGTAGTTGTGGCTGGTGATTTTGTAGCTGATAACTAACTAGTAAGTTCTGGAATGGAAGCGCCTAGAAGATGCAACGAGGAAATCAAAGAGTATAAAAGGCAGCAACAGTAGGGGCGCTAGAATCAGTTTTGATTAAGCACGTTATCTGTCGACCAATAAAAGTGTTATTTTGAAAGTAGTCTAATAAAGACCATTTTGCATTATCGAATATTGGAGTTATTTATTCAACAGTTTAGTGATTCGAACTTAGCAGAAGGTTGCAAATAAGAGGATTTGCAGTAAATTCGTTACCATATTTTCATTTCCACACCTTGGAGTATAAGCTTTCCAACTAATATTTTAAAAAATCCCTTTCCGTTTTCTAACTGTGTTCCTGCTAGATTTGGTATTTGATAAAGAAGCGAAAAGATTTAACTATGACATATAGAAAGTCAACGGCCACCGACACAATAATACATAATACCTCAAATCACCCCCAACAGCATAAAAATGCAGCATTAAGGCATTTGGTACATAGACTTGAAAGAACACCTCTTACACAAGAGGCATATAAGATAGAACTTGGGGTCATATATAACAGCACTAGTAGATAGGATAGAAGGACAAATGGACATTAACACAGCATTCAAAACATCGAACAATCTAGGGCGAAAACTAAGAACTAGCACTAACTCAGAGGATCCGTTTAGCAGCCACGGCGTATACAAGCTTACCTGCGGAATCCAAACATTACACCAGAGTCTAACTTCGCGAATCACATGTTCGAGAATGAATGTTCCCCAGAAAACATCAATAAAACAGTTAGGGTTCTTCACATACAAGCAAATGGCCGACGTCTCAACGTAATCGAAAACATGGAAATCTACAAACAGAAAACAAGGGATGACGGGATGACGGGATGACGGAAAATCGTTCCAATATACATCATTTATCCACCCTGTCGGAATATCAACAAAACATAATAATAGAAAACTTGTAGTATTTAGCAAGCGGATGGAGTTATTTTATAACTAAAATTCTGGTACCTATTTGGGGGGTTTCCGTTTGATCGTCAAATAAATTTTGGTATTGCTGGCAAGTTCAACCTAATTTAACCTTCCCTGTCGGAAAAATCAACTACCAAGAAAATGTGAATTACCTTAATCCAATCTATCTATGTTGTTGTTGTTGTTGTAGCGATACGGTTGCTCCCCGAAGGCTTTGGGGAGTGTTATCGATGTGATGGTCCTTTGCCGGATACAGATCCGGTACGCTCCGGTACCACAGCACCATTAAGGTGCTAGCCCGACCATCTTGGGAACGATTTATGTGGCCACATTAAAACTTCAGGCCATTCCCTCCCTCCGCTCCTCATGGAACTTGGGGCCGCCAGAGCCTCTTCTGTTAGTGAAACAGGATTCGCCGCGGATAGGTGAGGTTGACAATTGGGTTTGGAGAAGCTATATATTTCGCTGGCAACCTGAAGGGTTGCGCTACCCAGCCCCTTGAATCTGGTATTTTAGTCGCCTCTTACGACAGGCATACCTACCGCGGGTATATTCTGATCCCCTAACCCGCTGGGGTCCAATCTATCTATACTAAGCGGGAGTATACTTACATATATATTTAAGTAATATATCTAACATATGAATACCCATTACCACTGCATAAATATAAAGCCGAAAAATAAATATTTTTATTTTATTATTATTGAATTATAATGCGTATCGAATGGCAGACATAAACATTCAATGACAAAAATCTCAATAAGTCGATGTAAATAAAAAACTGCTACTATCAAAAGAGGGTGAAGAGTTAGGCAGAATGATGTTAAGCCGACATGAAAAAAAGAGGTAGCATTCAACCATTTGAAAGTATAACAAACGAAAAATAAACATTTCTTTTTCCAAACGTCAGCGCTCCTGCGGGAGTCATACCTATCAACCATCATTGCCATCATCAGCAACATTATCCTCATTCAGATAACCCACAAAGAAGTCAATGTGTTTGAAAAGTGCAAAAAGTCATTATTTGGTCGTATTTGTGTACTTAACGTTTTCGATTGCAAATATTTACAGCCATCACTCAAACATTTATTGTCTGTATCGCACGTGTATGTATGTATGTGTGTGTGTTTGCATATGCATATGCATTCATATGTGAGCATAAAAAGAATCCTTTCGCCATAAAAATTGGCACGTAAAAATGCCTCCTTTTAGCATAAAATGTTGTCACGCAAATCAAGACGAACAACAGACATATGTACACACATATGCGCTTACATAATGACGTTCCAAGGGTGTTATCGAGTATATTACTGTACTCAAAAGAGCGTTTTCGATACATTGATATGCTATTATACCACAGCACGGTAGCCGAGGGTGCATTTGGTGATATTTGTATTGGCGGAAAACTCCGATTTCCATTTGTTGGGTATATGGTTGACTGTTTGTTTGCTAAAATTATTGTACTCTGCGCGTCACAAATTAGTAAACAATAGGAGAAAATAGTTATCTTTATCGGGTTTCCCGCGATTCACTCGAAACTTCGAGGGTGTATGAGCCACTCGAATTTAGCGCACCAACAACTAACCAGATATGTCGCTAGGAGGATATGGTGAAGATAATAAAAGTAGAAGTCTGAACGTGACGTGGTTTTCACAAAAAAATTAACCCAAACACGTCTATCGGTATATTTTCCGACATGCTAATCTCGAATTTAAGGTCCATATAACTCGTACACACTTACTCCAATCTACTTCGATGCTTCACAGTTAAACTTAGAACGATCACCGAGTTCCAAGCGAGCTTGTCATGCCGCTTTCAATAGCAACACAACTATTCAGTACTGAATGCGTCATACTACAGTGGTAATATCGCAACCACGGTTGCCACACCATGTTTTCATATGGGACCAAAAGTCATCGAAAAAATTGACAAAATCTCTATTAAAATTAGGATTAAACGAGTAGAAGGCTTTATGAATTGCCTAAATATGTATATGTGTAAAATATGAAAAGGTTGCACAAACAAAAATAAAGTGTATTATTTCACCCGTGTTCCGTCGTCTGTCCACCGATTCCATCGGCAGTCACGCGCTGTCCATTGACAGTCAATTATCTCACTGTAGTTTAAATTTTAGCTATCCAGTTCTGCTTGCTGTCTGTTCCTAAGCGTAGGTACTAGGCCTTCGTTGGGAGGTTTGTTGGAGTTTATCAACCTTAGGTGAGAAATAAATTTACTTTGGGTTAGGTTCTGTTAGGTATGGTGGCGGTATGGTGGCCCGCCCTGAATAAATCCACGACCGTTCTTACTCTTCAAAAGGTGTAAAGATCTGCACTACTATGCATAAGCGGAGCCATCCGCACAACGCCAAAGGAGGCTATGAATGTAATACTGAACCTACTACCCATAGATATAGTAGGCATAAAATATGCAGCATGTGCAGATATTAGGCTGAGGAAACTGACAACATGGTCTCACTGCAACCATACTGAAATTCTCGACAGATTCTCCATACCACAATAGACAGATTTCTCCAAATCGCATACCAACTTTAACAAGGGATACGAGATATTAATCCCTGAGAGGGAACATTGGGTGAATGACCCTGATTGGCCCACTAACACCATTCAGATCTACGCAGATGGATCTAAACTGGATAACAGGGTCGGAGAGGGTGTCTATTCGGAAAGATTGGACATGCAAAGATCGTTTCGCTTTCCGGATCACTGCAGCGTATTTCAGGCCGAACTTGCGGCCATACAAGGCGCTGTGGACTGCCTTAGGCAGACGGCAGTCTCTCAGAAGCACATTTATATTTTCTCAGACAGTCAAGGAGCACTGAAAGCCTTTGACTCTGTCAAAACTAATTCTGAAACTGTAGTAGGCTGTTGCAGATCACTTAACGTAATGGCTGAACAGTTTAATCTGCATTTGGTATGGGTTCCGGGACTTAAGGGCATACCAGGTAATGAGATGGCGGATGAACTTGCATGAAAGGGTACTTCCATTCCACTTTCACCATCCTGGAAGAGGTTGGGCATGCCGCTCTCCACCTGCAAGCTCAAGATAAAGGAGGCTCTCCTGATGGAAGCAGGAGCCAGGTGGAAGCATAATGATAGATGCCACACGGCAAAACTCACATTGCCGGAATGAAATGAGAAGAGATCGCGAGAGCTTCTCACCCTCTGTAAGAGGGATCTGTCCTTAGTTGTAGGTTTTCTCACTGGTCACGTTTGTATTGGACCGCATGCGGAAAGGATTGGCGCTCCATTAAAATATTATTGTTGAAGCTGCGGCAACGAAGAAGAGCCTGAAACTGTTAAAGCATCTACAATGTGAATGTCCAGCGCTTGGTAGAAGAAAGCAACGTTTTATGGGCAAGATGTTTCTCGTAGATCTGACTGATATAGCTGAAGTCAATACACGACGCTTAATTAGCTTCATAAAGTCAACGAAGTGGTTTGATTAGGATAGTAGGAACAAATCCGTGTGGTTTCACAATGGGCCTATAAAGGACTAGGTGTGCCGCTCCGATGCGGACGGCAGCCACTTAAACCTAATCTAACCTAAATTTACTTTACAAAGCCAAACTTTGTACTGCTGAACATTTGTTGACCACTTGGTACTACTTATGCTCATGTTCGGGACGCCTGTGACATTCATCAGCCTTGTCCTATTTGGATATGCTAAGCCGCTGATGTACATAAAATTGAATTCCGTACCAGTTTACTAATATGTGCACCTTCTAATGACGCTCATTGTATCATAACCTGCAAAATATAAGTTTTTATACTCAGTTGATCAGAGCTCACAGAGTATATTAAGTTTGATTAGATAACGGTTGGTTGTACAGGTATAAAGGAATCGAGATAGATATAGACTTCCATATATCAAAATCATCAGGATCGAAAAAAAATTTGATTGAGCCATGTCCGTCCGTCCGTCCGTCCGTTAACACGATAACTTGAATAAATTTTGAGGTATCTTGATGAAATTAGGTACGTAGGTTTCTGAGCACTCATCTCAGATCGCTATTTAAAATGAACAATATCGGACTATAACCACGCCCACCTTTTCGATATCGAAAATTTCGAAAAACCGAAAAAGTGCGATAATTCATTACCAAAGACGAATAAAGCGATGAAACTTGGTAGGTTGGAGTAGGAGTTGAACTTATGACGCAGAATAGAAAATTAGTAAAATTTTGGACAATGGGCGTGGCACCGCCCACTTTTAAAAGAAGGTAATTTAAAAATTTGCAAGCTGTAATTTGGCAGTCGTTGAAGATATCATGATGAAATTTGGCAGGAACGTTACTCCTATTACTATATATATGCTTAATAAAAATTAGCAAAATCGGAGAACGACCACGCCCACTTAAAGAAAAAATTTTTTTTTAAAGTCAAATTTTAACAAAAAATTTAATATCTTTACAGTATATAAGTAAATTATGTCAACATTCAACTTCAGTAATGATGTGGCGCAACAAAATGCAAAAATAAAAGAAAATTTCAAAATGTGCGTGGCTCCCTCCGCCCTTTTTCATTTAATTTGTCTAGGATATTTTTAATGCCATAAGTCGAACAAAAATTTACCAATCCTTGTGAAATTTGGTAGGGGCTTAGATTCTGGGACGATAACTTACTTCTGTGAAAAAGAGCGAAATCGGTTAAAGCCACGCCCAGTGTTTATACACAGTCAACCGTCTGTCCTTCCGCTCGGCCGTTAACACGATAACTTGAGCAAAAATCTATATATCTTTACCAAACTCAGTTCACGTACTTATTTGAATTGGTATAAAAAATGCCCGAAATCGGACTATGACCACGCCCACTTTTTCGATATCGAAAATTACGAAAAACGAAAAAAATGCCATAATTCTATACCACTCCCTTTTAAAACCCCCATTAATACCTTTAATTTGATACCCATATCGTACAAACACATTCTAGAGTCACCCCTGGTCCACCTTTATGGCGATATCCCTAAATGGCGTCCACCTATAGAACTATGGCCCACTCCCTAATAAAATACTCTTTAATACCTTTCATTTGATACTCATGTCATACAAACACATTCCAAGGTTACCATCGGTTTATTTTCCTACATGGTTATTTTCCCTTATGTTGCCACCATAGCTCTCAACTGAGTATGTAATGTTCGGTTACACCCGAACTTAACCTTCCTTACTTGTTGTTTCCTATTTTTGAAACCGTGGATGTTGTTACGGTGATAAAAGTCCTGTCACAGTCAACACCTTTCACGGCACTTTTTCCTTCCTTTTTGTATATTTTTTTCTTTTTGCAAAATATCACATATCTATTTGTATATTCTCAGCCGCATATGAACACACTCCGTTTGTTTTTTTACTCCTTTAAGTCTAAGTTTTTTCACTTTCACATTTACCTTATCCATTTTTCTATTTCATTGAACTCTGCGCCTTTGTCTGCCAATCGAATGATTGTGCTTATAATTCCACGTAGACATATTTACGGTCTATATTTATTTATATCATACATTAGTGATGCTCTGTTAAGAGTATTTCAGGATTCGAATGGATAAACAAGTCGGTTATGAGATCGATCCCAAATCTCTGGTGCGACAGAAGAATATAAAGGTGAGTTTTATGAAAACATGCTAAATAGGTAGTGTCCAACGAGCTGCACTTGTGATGTGACCACAGGGAAGAATAGACCATGTCATACCCACACTATCAAGAGGAGCACGACGCAAATTGGAAGAGAAGCTCGGCCTTAGATCTCTTCCGAGGTTATCGCGCCTTACATTTATTTATTTTTTTTACAACCATGAATTTAATGATGCATGACGGGCCACTTAAGAAAACGCTGACTTGCCAGGATCTGATAATTTAGAGTCTTAAGTATCGTTACTGTGCCCAGAACTCAACTACCGGCTTTGCTATCATAGAAGATGCAGCAATTCTTTCCATGTCTCTTCTTCTTAAATGATGGTGACGTGCCGCTAGATGGAAGATCGAGAGGAGGGATCAAACAAGTCGTTATAACTAACTAACGAATATGATGTGCGAATCATCGCATTATCAATCTTTTCTAGGGACGGGCAATATGTATCGATGACTGTGATAGAGCATTTTTAGACCGTTTTAGTATTTCCAGAATCTTAATTCCCAAGGTAACCTTGGGATAAGAACGTTATATCGATAGCATGGGTATGACATGATCTATTCTACGCTACGGAGGCAATTGGCCAGCCGATTGCATGCTACGCTTCCCCGATATGGTCGCCAAGCCTAAAGACTACTCACTGGAAAAAGCTACAGGCCTGCTGAAATACTGCCCTTAGAACCGCCACGGGTTGTCTTCTTATGTCATCAGAACACCAACTACATAATAAGGTGATGGGAATACTTCCCATCACGGAGAGAAATGAAATGCTAACCAAACAGTTCCTATTGATTACTCAGATACCTGGGCATCCCAACAGACATCTGATTGATGAGCCAACACCGCCCAGGGGCTTAAGGAGTAATCTCCGTAAGCATTATGAGGAAATACGGCACCTGAGAACACGGCCGTATGAAGCCAAAAAGGACAAGCAGGTCCTCAGTGAACTCCACAAACAGGCGTCGGACATCTATGTCAGGAATTGCCTGGTGAATCCTGTACTCAAAGAACAATACCCTAAACTTGTAGAGGTGGAATGCACACTCCCTAGGGAAACGCTAGTCACTCTATCTCAACTTCGATCTGGATACTGTAACAGGTTAAACTCTTACCTATCCAGAATCAACCCCGGCATACAAAATGTATGCCCTTCATGTCCCCACATGACACCAACCATATTTTCCATTGTAATGTGGAACCAACGCCTCTAACACCCCTCTCATTATGGTCCACCCCTGTTGAAACAGCAAGTTTCCTTGGACTCCCGTTAGAGGATATTGATGACAATTTGTGACCGGTTACAACTATTGGATGGGGCGAAGCATTGCTACAACAACAACAACAATCAAATTAATAAGTAAGAAGAGACGCTTTCTGATCTGTTGGGGTACCCATCGGGTACTAAGCTTTTGTCGGTAAGCGGCATGAGTTCAATTGGAACACAATAGCTCCTGTCTCATCAAAAACTATAACATTTCTTGTAAACCCATTTTTCGAAAACCTCTCAGAACTCAGGAATATTAAAGATATTTGCCCAGGCGTGTTACGGGTTTGAACATACTTTCGGCAAGGCACTCATATTATCAAAGGCGGCTACCGGCCAGATTACCGTTTAGTACTTAACTGGCTGTAATTTTTTTACTGTCTTCTTGTCTACTTTTATGCTGTGAGGTGGATGATACGACTAAGCGTTTTCTGTACTCCAGCCTCGCCTTCGATAGGACTGGGTATGCTGCTTTAGAATCAGACGTGTAACAGTTGGCTTTAACTTTCCTTAAATCCTTGTGAAATATGGTAATGTGAAGCATTTTCTACAAGTATTCCCGGCACGTCAAACTAAGGTCTTATAGCTCTTTTGGGCGGCCCATTTCTGTCATTTGCAACAAAAACATTTTTTATTGCAACGGCCAAGTAAGCTCCTAAATGTTTACATAATCCCTGAGGAAGTAAAAACATTATGGAGCATTACGATGGGTTTCGTCGACTAAACTCCGTTTTGGGTTTGTGTAAGACCGAGTCCATTTCACTTAGTTGTTTACTGAAAGATTTTTTCTGGGTCCACATCTGTGCATCACTATCGCATACGTAAACACACGCTTGCATGTGAATTTCAACGGAAGGATGTACGCAAAGGAAATGGGTTCACATATGTTGTGTTTTTTTGCGATTTCAAAGTGGATTTGCTCTTATCAAAGCGTTATTTGTTATGACACACGACTCCGCATCCTTTTATTATTCGTGGTTTTTTCTTTATCAGTTTTTATTTGATGGTGTCATTTATTGCCATTTTATGAACTTAGGGGATTATCTAATCAAAGAAAATTGAATACCTTTGGATATTGGAATGTAGTGCACATCTTTGTCGCAAAGCCTTTTTTGCTTATCGAAGCTTCATTACAAATATAATAAAAATACACTAGTCCAATAAGATATTCAGGATTATTACGAGTAGTGTCTATTTGTAAGGCAATTTAAAGTTAAAGTCTTCTCTGGAAATCAAGCTCTTTGAGAAGCTCATCATATCTGATGAGGGGAAATAAGATGATTTTTAGAGTGTTTGAGAGAAAAGGGACTCGAAAGATAGCTCGCAGGTTTGAGTTGCCCGTCACTGTAGCGTCTTCCAAGCGGCAGATTCGCTCGCAGTTCTACTACGGTTAGGGTATTACACATCTAGCACCATACCCAAGCGGCGGATATTAAAGACTTAAGTTAGCTTAGGTGCGTTGGAACCATTTGGTGCGGACAAGGAACCTGCCGATATCTTTTACATAGCAATTACCTACTGCCTTAAGTTTCGGCATTATATCACTGCCCATAGTTAGAAACCTAGTGTATGCTAGAGCTGTCCATTCCCACGGGTAGTATGCGACTGTTTCTTTACTACCCTCCTCGCCGCTCTCGCATATGCTGTTAAATGGGATCCCCATTCTCTCAGCATGCAAGTCAAGTGGTAAGTGAGCCGTGATTTTGGCAATTATCATAAAGACTTCTTTCCTTGACCTATTCAGTAGGTAAAAACCTCTTTTCGTATCGTAGTTTGGCCACGTTTGTTTGGTTATCTTGTAGATGTTCGAGGAGTACCATTTGGAGACTGCCATCTTCATGAATCTGCTAAGTATGTTTTTTTTGATTGGTGCAAGTGGACTATGCATCTCGACCGCTTTCACAGCCTCCATCAGTGCCTCTGCCCTTGCAAATTCCTGTGAAGCGCATGTAGATGGCTGTAGAGAGTACGGCGTTCCCGTGCCAACCAGTGCAGGGAAGCGAGAACCCTCTGGCTGAAAGTGTATAGCAAGCGGCCTGATAAAGTTATCGTGTTCACCAAAGGTCCACCTATCAATGGTGATTGGGATTTTGACGCGTCACTGTCCAGTGCGAGTAAATGCGATACGTGTCAACATACTGGAAAACTCCTCTCCAGTGCATGGACGATGACGGGGTGGACTCGTCAATGTAATTCAAGTCCAGTTTTGCCAAAGCTAAATCAATCTGCAGTGAGAGTATTTACGTATGTCCTAATAGGTCATTGTGTCATTGCTCCGATTCTCTATGGGGGCTCATACCAACAAGATGCATGAAGCAGAAGCTGTTAGGAAGAGAAGGAAGAAGAGTCGATTCATCACTTTATCTGCCAGTGTCCAGGACTGCAAATAAGACGACTCAGATTTATGTGTGTCCCGTTTTTCGACAGCCTAGCCGATATTGGATATTTCCCTACTACTTAAGTTCATCAGAGAAAGCAAGTGGTTCGTTGAGGGCTACAAGGAAATAATCTGATTGAACGAATGTGCCGGCACTTATTGAGGCACTCACTGGCGGAAATTCACAATGGACAGAAATGTCTCCGAGTAACAGTGTAGGAAATTCACACGCACGCCCTCTCAACCTAACCTAACATAAGTAGTGAATGAGCAATATGCTTTCACTTATCGTTTATATTGATTGGTCGAAGATTGTGCTCTGCGAGCACTTGTGAGAACCGATTAAAGTTTCTATGAGCTGTCTGTTGTTTGCGTAGCTTATAAACAGCAAAGCTGAGATCTTGGGCTAACATCCTTAGCGAACATTCTTTGAGTTGGTGTTGGGCCTTGGAATAATGGGAACATGACGTAGAGCTATATCTGTAGTCCATCGGCAAAGCTGAGATTCGTTTGATAAAATCAATTCCCTCCTAAGAGAAATGCGGTTTCTGTGTCAGTAACACAAAAAGCGCCTAATTTACTATACCAAACTCACCAAATTTAGTTAAACATGTTTTTAATTACTGTTGGAAGTTATAACGGAAAAACACTATTATTTGGTACACTTATCATACGAAAATATATATCCACGCTCATATGGGCACAAACAAACTTTCTTCATTCCATGCTTTTACAAGCACTTTGGCCGTTCTGCCCATCAAGTACAAATAAAACTTTATATACAAACATACATAAAGAAGGTGCAACCTGTGTGTGAGCTGCCGCAAAGAGATAATGACTATAAAATATATATAAAACACTTGATAAATATTGTGAAGTGAAGTATTAAACCGCGCCCCGCCTAAGCAACTACGAAACGGTCCAACTATATCCACGCCCAAAAATCAGCGCGACCTTAAAACTTCACACGTCTTATACAATATTAAATGATTTAACAAACATACGCACATGAATGTGCTTATACAGGGTGGTTGAACTATGAAGGTCCTTATTTATCTGCAAACTAACGCTTATGG
Organism: Eurosta solidaginis; assembly: GCF_040869045.1. Lineage (NCBI taxonomy): Eukaryota > Metazoa > Arthropoda > Insecta > Diptera > Tephritidae > Eurosta > Eurosta solidaginis. The sequence continues at coordinate 232,598,112 of NC_090320.1, read as the reverse complement.
TAAACGGTTATCAGCCTTGAAGCCCAAAGAAAAAAGGTCTTGGCCAATTGCGCTACTTTGGATTAAGTAAGCCGACTATCTGGCTCAGCGGTATAGGTGGTTGCGTTTTCACCGTTCATCTACATTGGAAGACGGCGAAGTGCCGCTGATCAAGAACTGGCTGCTATGCGGTTCGCGTCGGAAAGTAACTGTGCCCGTACCTCAGCTAGGAATTGCTGAACCAACTTTGATGGTACGACCGAGAAGGAGCACGCAGCAGTTTTTCAAGAAGACAAGGAACGAGAAGGAAGGAAATGAGTCTGAAAAGACAAAAATGTAGATAAGAGTACAAAACAGCGAGAGCTAGAAAGCCGTGTTATAGTACTGATTTGCATTAAGAACTGCTCAGCGGTTGCGATAAGCACGCTTTTAAAGGCAGAAAGGAACTGGTCGCAGGGCCGTGAAATTGGCTACCGCATTAAGAAAGGTGGGTTCAAATATGTATTGGAGTCGCCAATAACAAGAGAGCAACTACCTCTAAAGCTGAATGTCAGAAAAAGGGAAAAGAGTGGTGCTATACCAACAACAGAGAACACATACTTAAAATTGGGTGATGAACCAAAGAGATGCAACATCAATACTATAGATTTCTCGGAGCCAAGATAAATAACGTATCGAAATAATCTATGGCTTTGGCACTAATTGATCGTAGCACTCCCTTCGGATAAATGCCTAATGAGAGGTGGACATCTGTAAATTAGGATTTTTTGGCTTCATAAGCAAGATGTTGCGGGATTGCTGGTTACGGCCCGATCACCGATCATACTTCATGGCACGGGGTATCGACTTTCTCTGGTGGATCCAGTTTCTTTGGCAGCCGAGGCTCTGGCAACCCCAAGTTCCTCATGGGTGGGGGCGTACGACCTAGAAGGTTCAATGTGGTCATATTAAATCGTTCCCGAGACGGTCGGGCTTGTACCTTAATGGTTTTTGTTACTTCGATAACGCTACCCAAAACCTTCGAACAATGTCTTTATCTGTACAACAACAACAACAACAACATGTCACTGCTTTTAAGGTTTGAGAATCCGACGTCCACTCGGATAGCCAATCGCCTATTAAGGCGATCGAGGGTGACTGAAAATTGGATAGGTTGCGGTTTGCTGAAATAATTTGGTGCGCCAAGGCTCTTCTATTAACATTGATTGAGGGTTTGAGGGTTACTGCCCTATAGAAGCCCATTTTGTATGTCTCAATGTACTGAAGACCTCTTCTTGCTGAAGTAGATGAAAGTATTTCGCTGCCGGCTCACTATAACCTCCAACGGAATTATCCAGGGCCAAACATCGGTCGAATTCCAAACTATTTCGGTGCTACATAAGGATTCTCTAAGAAGGTATAGCTTAGGTTGCCGTTATCTTGTGTTGTCTTATAACGGACCGCCATGTTGTCCAAGTGAGCTTCCCCTTCCTGAGTGCGGGTGGCTACCGCTCAACTAAACCTAACCTACCCTGGTTCTTTATAGAGGTTTTCAGTTCGGCCGTCGAACAAAAACGTCTGATAACACTACAGACACCGTCATTCTATGTGATGTTAAAACAAACCGGTCAAGTCCAGTTCAGTTCAACACAACTTTATCTAGGTCTGAAAAGCTTTCTCTGCTTTCATCTTTTATCAGCCACCCTGTACGTGCTCATAAAACGACTTGAGAAATAAGAAAGAATTGTGTGTGTAAGCATAATTGGTAATGTTGGCGGGGTGGGTGTATGGTGAAATCACACAACACTTTGTCACTATTTTAATGTTATTTTTCAATATTAGTTTGTGCTTGTTTTTGTTGCTTCGTATTGTTCATCACCGCCACCAGCACTCCGAGTCGTGCCACAAAACGGTCGCATAATTTTGTTTAGGGAGTTTTTATTGCACAAAAACAATAACATTTACTGCCTACTTTCGCCTCATATCCACTGCCCGGCCGGTGTGACTTTATCATAAGATATTTGTTTGTATGTTAAAGTGTTTGCGAGAGGAAAGTCATATATGAACCAAAGGCGCTATCATTTCGATTAAAGTTTTCTTGCAAGTTGTACCCACATTACAGAAAAAGCTTTACGTGCGTGTGGATGTTAAATCGTTTGCTTGTGTATGTGTATTTGTTGTAAACACATCTTTGTTGTTGTCATGTTGTCACTGTAGCAGCTAGTACATACTTAGGTGTAATAGCGCTTATTATTTTTGTTGTTGCTTCTAATGTCGGCAATATTGTCTTTGGCTTGCGCCACCCATCAAACTCTTAAACACATCCAACCAACTTAGAATTATTGTCTTACAAGTTTTCTTGGCTCATATTGGTATATTTTAATAGCCAGTTGCAATAACGAACAAGGGAGTATGCGACTATAGCCACTTCTAGTCTGTTTTTATACTCAGTTGAGCAGAGCTCACAGAGTATATTAACTTTGATTGGATAACGGTTGGTTGTACAGGTATAAAGGAATCGAGATAGATATAGACTTCCATATATCAAAATCATCAGTATCGAAAAAAAATTCGATTGAGCCATGTCCGTCCGTCCGTCCGTCTGACCGTTAACACGATAACTTGAGTAAATTTTGAGGTATCTTGATGAAATTTGGTATGTAGGTTTCTGGGCACTCATCTCAGATCGCTATTTAAAATGAACGATATCGGACAATAACCACGCCCACTTTTTCGATATCGAAAATTTCGAAAAATCGAAAAAGTGCGATAATTCATTACGAAATACGGATTAAGCGATGAAACTTGGTGGGTGAGTTGAACTTATGACGCAGAATAGAAAACTAGTAAAATTTTAGACAATTGGCGTGGCACCCCCCACTTTTAAAAGAAGGTAATTTAGAAGTTTTGCAAGCTGTAATTTGGCAGTCGTTGAAGATTTCATGATGAAATTTGGCAGGAACGTTACTCTTATTACTATATGTCTGCTCAATAAAAACTAGCGAAATCGAAGAACGACCACGCCCACTTTTTAAAAAAAAATTTTTTAATTCAAATTTTAAAAGAAAAGTTAATATCTTTACAGTATATAAGTAAATTATGTCAACATTCAACTCCAGTAATGATATGTTGCAACAAAATACAAAAATAAAAGAAAATTTCAGAATGGGCGTGGCTCCGCCCTTTTTCATTTAATTTGTCTAGGATACTTTTAATGCCATAAGTCGAACAAAAATTTACCAATCCTTGTGAAATTTGGTAGAGGCTTAGATTCTAGAACGGTAACTATTTTCTGTGAAAAAGGCGAAATCGGTTGAAGCCACGCCCAGTTTTTATACACAGTCGACCGTCTGTCCTTCCGCTCGGCCGTTAACACGATAACTTGAGCTAAAATCGATATATCTTTACTAAACTCAGTTCACGTACTTATCTGAACTCACTTTGTATTGGTGTAAAAAATTGCCGAAATCCGACTATGACCACGCCCACTTTTTCGATATCGAAAATTACGAAAAATGAAAAAAAATGCCATAATTATATACCAAATACGAAAAAAGGGATGAAACATGGTAATTGTATTGGTCTATTGACGCAAAATATAACTTTAGAAAAAAACTCGGTAAAATGGGTGTGACACCTACCATATTAAGTACCAGAAAATTAAAAAGTTTTGCAGGGCGAAATCAAAAGCCCTTGGAATCTTGGAAGGAATACTGTTCGTGGTATTACATATATAAATAAATTAGCGGTACCCGACAGATGATGTTCTGGATCACCCTGGTCCACATTTTGGTCGATAACTCGAAAAAGCCTTCACATATACAACTAAGGGCCACTCCCTTTTAAAACCCTCATTAGTATCTTTAATTTGATACCCATATCGTACAAACACATTCCAGAGTCACCCCTGGTCCACGTTTATGGCGATATCTCGAAAAGGCATCCACCTATAGAACTAAGGCCCACTCCCTTTGAAAATACTCATTAACACGTTTCATTTGATACCCATATCGTACAAACAAATTCTAAAGTCACCCCTGGTCCACCTTTATATTCCGAAAGGCGTCCACCTATATAATTAAGGCCCACTCCCTTTTAAAATACTCATTAACACCTTTCATTTGATACCCATAGAGTACAAACAAATTCTAGAGTCACCCTTGGTCCACCTTTATGGCGATATCTCGAAAAGGCGTCCACCTATAGAACTAAGGCCCACTCCCTTTTAAAATACTCATTAACACGTTTCATTTGATACCCATATCGTACAAATAAATTCTAAAGTCACCCCTGGTTCACCTTTATGGCGATATCTTGAAAAGGCGTCCGCCTATAGAACTAAGGTCCACGCCCTTTTAAAATACTCAGTAACAGCTTTCATTTGATACCCATAGCGTACAAACAAATTCTAGAGTCACCCTTGGTCCACCTTTATGGCGACATCTCGAAAAGGCGTCCACCTATAGAACTAAGTTCCACTCCCTTTTAAAATACTCATTAACACCTTTCATTTGATACCCATAACGTACAAACAAATTCTAGAGTCACCCCTGGTCCACCTTTATGGCGATATCTCGAAAGGCGTCCGCCTATAGAACTAAGGTCCACGCCCTTTTAAAATACTCAGTAACACCTTTCATTTGATACCCATAGAGTACAAATAAATTCTAGAGTCACCCTTGGTCCACGTTTATGGCGATATCTCGAAAAGGCGTCCACATATAGAACTAAGGCCCACTCCTTTTTAAAATACTCATTAACACCTTTCATTTGATACCCATATCGTACAAAAAAATTCTAGAGTCACCCCTGACCCACCTTTAAGGCGATATCTCGAAAAGGCATTCACCTATAGAACTAAGGCCCACTCCCTTTTAAAATACTCATTAACACCTTTCATTTGATACCCATATCGTACAAACAAATTCTAAAGTCACCCCTGGTCCACCTTTATGGCGATATCTTGAAAAGGCGTCCGCCTATAGAACTAAGTTCCACGCCCTTTTAAAATACTCATTAACACCTTTCATTTGATACCCATATTGTATACACGCATTCTAGAGTCACCCGTGGTCCACGTTTATGGCGATATCCCGAAAAGGCGGCCACCCATAGAACTAAGGCCCACTCCCTTTTAAAACACTTATTAACACCTTTCGTTCGATACCCATATTGTACACACGCATTCTAGAGTCACCCGTGGTCCACGTTTATGGCGATATCCCGAAAAGGCGTCCACCCATAGAACTAAGGCCCACTCCCTTTTAAAACACTTATTAACACCTTTCGTTCGATACCCATATTGTACAAACGCATTCTAGAGTCAACCCTGGTCCACTTTTATAACGATATTCCGAAAAGGCGTCCACCTATAGAACTAAGGCTCACTCCCTTTTAAAATACTCATTAACACCTTTCATTTGATACCCATAACGTACAAACAAATTCTAGAGTCACCCCTGACCCACCTTTAAGGCGATATCTCGAAAAGGCATTCACCTATAGAACTAAGGCCCACTCCCTTTTAAAATACTCATTAACACCTTTCATTTGATACCCATATCGTACAAACAAATTCTAAAGTCACCCCTGGTCCACCTTTATGGCGATATCTTGAAAAGGCGTCCGCCTATAGAACTAAGTTCCACGCCCTTTTAAAATACTCATTAACACCTTTCATTTGATACCCATATTGTATACACGCATTCTAGAGTCACCCGTGGTCCACGTTTATGGCGATATCCCGAAAAGGCGGCCACCCATAGAACTAAGGCCCACTCCCTTTTAAAACACTTATTAACACCTTTCGTTCGATACCCATATTGTACACACGCATTCTAGAGTCACCCGTGGTCCACGTTTATGGCGATATCCCGAAAAGGCGTCCACCCATAGAACTAAGGCCCACTCCCTTTTAAAACACTTATTAACACCTTTCGTTCGATAACCGTATTGTACAAACGCATTCTAGAGTCAACCCTGGTCCACTTTTATAACGATATTCCGAAAAGGCGTCCACCTATAGAACTAAGGCTCACTCCCTTTTAAAATACTCATTAACACCTTTCATTTGATACCCATAGAGTACAAACAAATTCTAGAGTCACCCTTGCTCCACCTTTATGGCGATATCTCGACAAGGCGGCCACATATAGGCCCACGCCCTCTTAAAATACTCATTAACACCTTTCATTTGATACCCATATCGTACAAACAAATTCTAGAGTCAGGCCTGGTCCACCTTTATGGCGATATCCCTAAATGGCGTCCATCTATAGAACTATGGCCCACTTCCTCTTAAAATACTCCTTAATACATTCCATTTGATACACATGTCATACAAACACATTCCAAGGTTACCCTAGGTTCTTTTTACAACATGGTGATTTTCCCTTACTTTGTCTCCACAGCTCTCAACTAAGTATGTAATGTTCGGTTACACCCGAACTCAGCCTTCCTTACTGGTTTTGATATGGGTTTAAGTGATCTCTTTCGTTTGAGGATGTCCTATGGAGATACCAACTGTACCTGTCTTTAATAAAATAGGGGTGTTGGAATGGTCCTCTTTATACCCCTACGAGTACTGTAAGACAGGGTCTCTTTCTACTATCCTCTTATGTTTAAAAGAACTGTCCGCAGGTCCTCTTTGCCCCCGTCTGTTTATGTTGCACCTATCCTCTTCGTATCCCTAGGAGTGCTATCGGATAGATCTTCTTTTTGCCTTTAGCTATGGTCTGACAAGGGTATACTAGTATTGTCCGAGTGTGAGTTGTTTGCGATGGCGTCGATTGATTTGGACGCGAATTCTTGTTTTTGATTGCCTATGGAATGGCAAAACGTTTTTGTTCGACGAATTTGAAGCGAAGTCTTTTTCCACCAAGAGCCCATGTGGGCTCTTCTCTACCTCTTCTGCTAATGGTGTATGCCGATAGAATTGTTTTCTTGGTCGGATATGTCAAATTTATTCGCATGTTCTGAGTCTAACAGAATCTTTGTTAAGTAGGACTTCACTTCCCAAGTCACAAGTACCGCTTGTCAGCTATTCTTTGTCAAAGTGTAAATGGGCTGACTTCTTTTGCAACCTATAGACTCGAGTTATCGAAATATTTAAAATTTTGTTTATCGTTTGATGACAAATGGAGTGAGAGCTGGATTTGGATTCGGGTTCTGGAATTCCTGTCCAGGGCAAAATAATGTGGGCTCCTTACATTTTCGAATCAGTTTCAGAGGAGTTAGAGGGATAGCCAGCTTCTTTTCTGCAACTTATCTCTCACCTGAGATGCGGCAGCCGCTTCGGCTCCGCCTATTAGGACTACCTATGAGAAAAGTGAAGTCTCTCACCGTTATCTTAAACAAATCAGCTTAGTAACTGATCCAAAGTCAGATGCGGATATGTCTGCGAAGATCCCAGACTCAGTATAGGAATTATGTCAATATTGTCCTATAAAGTCACTCGACCTTGAAGAACCCCTTCAGCTTTGCCAATGGTGGCATATAATACAGTGACACTGAAGTCCTCTCACACATCTACTTTACATCACCCCATGTTATTAGCAAAATTGGTTCCTTTGAGGGTTCTCTACGAAGGCGTACTTAGGGGGATAGTAGGTGCAACATTACATACAGAACTTTGAAAGCTTTTGGGGAAAAAGCTTCAAAGATAGTTTATTGAGGTTTGGGAAGCTCATTGCCCATACGCTTGATTTACTGGTTGCTCTACCATTCCACAAATCTAACCTTAGAGGCGTCATCTACATCTACTTGACATCACCCCGTGTTATTAGGAAAATTGCTACTTAAGCAAATCAGCTTAGTAACTGACCCAAAGTCAGATGCGGATATGTCTGCGCAGATCCCAGAATTATGCCAATATTGTCCTATAAGGTCACTCGACATTGAAGAAACTCCTCAGCTTAGCCAATGGTGGCATATAATACAGTGACACTGAAGTCCTCTCACGCATCTACTTTACATCACCCCGTGTTATTAGCAAAATTGCTTCCTTTAAGGGTTCTCTACGAAGGCATACTCAGGGGGATAGTAGGTGCAACATTACATACAGAACTTGGAAGGACTTTAGGGAGAAAGCTTTAAAGATAGTTTATTGAGGTTTGGGGAGCTGATTTCCCATACTTATGACTAACAGGTTGCTCTATCATTCCACAAATCTGACCTTAGATCATAGGATGGATCTAAGAAACATATGCATATTTGTTCACAAAGGGGACTGGTCTTCTTGTAGCACTTGTAAGACCACTGCGTTCTTTCTCAGCATAACTTTTCTCGACGCTCCAAGACTCTTCTAAGATCGTGAACAAATCATATAAAATTTAGCCGTCTCGTAATTTCAGCATAACCTGATTCATCTGCGATGTATTATACTAGAAGACTGTGGTCTCAGGAGAGACAAAATGCATCAGAGTTACTCCCTGGTCCTATCGGGTTTTGATCGAGTTTTTTGAAGATCTCATATTCCATCAACGTTTATTTAGTTATGCCAATCGATTTTTTCGTTTGACGTCACCTTTCGGTTGCACAGCTCAGTCACAAACACATGTACAGAAAATATATATATTAAAATATTCACATAGCTGATTGTTCAGATTTTATGAATTTTACAAGTTTCATCGGATTATTGTTAAGCTCCATTCATGAAAGGTATGAGGTATTAGGCACAGCCAAAGACAGTACCGTCCTTACTTGTTTAATGTTAATATAGCTTAGCAATCAACGTAGCTCGATCACACCTGTATACACATTGCCGTCGAAAAACTTCTATTTGGCCCATTTAGATTAAGTACACATTGTTAATTGATGCCATCTTATATTTAAGTTTTTGAACTTAGCTAAGTCATATTTTTTAATTTTTCTGTTTCACCACCAATGCTTAGCTGAGTCACAAATTAAAGGGCCAATTAATGGTGACTTACAACCATAAAACCATAACCAGATAAAACAGCTGATCTAACCTACCTTATCTAAGTCAATGTAATCGATTAATGGTGCCTTACCATAACGCTAACGCCATAACCATACCATAGCCAACCAATTGGTTTTTGGTTTTTCGCCATATCAATAACCTAAAAATATTTGAGTTAGTGAATTTAATAATTTTTTTTAGATTTTATTCATTGTTTTGGATACGTTATGACTAAGAGATTTATTTTTTGTGGAATATGTTTGTAATTTTTTGCATTTTCTTCATTTTTATGAAATTTTCACGATTTTTAGGTTAAGGCACCATTAATCGATCACATTGGAGATGGTTATGGATATGGGTATGGTTACGACTATGGCGTTAGGGTTAATGAAGCTTAATTAGCCCTTAAGGGCCACTTAATGGTGACTTATCCATAACCAGATAAAACAGCTAATCGAACCAACCTTATGGAAATCAATGTAATCGATTAATGGTGCCATACCATAACGCTTACGCCATAACCATACCATTGCCAACCAATTGGTTTTTGGGTTTTTCGCCATATCCATAACCTAAAAATATTTGAGTTGGAGAATTTATTAACTTTTTGTGGATTTTATTTATTGTTTTGGATACGTTTTGACTAAGAGACTTATTTATTGTGGTATATGTTTGTAATTTTTTGTGTATTCTTAATTTTTATGAAATTTTCACGATTTTTAGGTTATGGCACCAATAACTGATGCCAATTTGATACGGATAAGTAACAATATGGTTACAACTATGGCGTTAGGGTTTTAAGGAAGTTTAACTGGCCCCTTAGCCCACCTGTCAGCTGGCTTATTCTCGACTTTCAACAGTGTTGCTGTACAAATTTTGAGTCGAATTAAATGGCAGTATTGATACTTATTTCATTACGCAAATATAGCAAACCCCACTGTTGTGTGAATTCACTGGGTGGCGTGTAATTAAAACGTAGCCAAAAATACTACTATGTATTAAACAGCTGGCAGGGTTTTTGTATGTCAAATGGGTTTCGTAGCAAAGTTGGTGAAACTGAAAAAAAAAACTTTGCCTCAAATCTGTGCTAACTTAAGTTGCAACTAATTTTTAGCCTAAGTCGAGTTTGTGAAATCGGCCTTTAGAGCCGTAATAAATAAATAAATAAATAATTGTTTGGTAAGAGAGCGAATCAAGCATTCTTGCTGAGATAGCTTCAGAATTTTTATTTACTCGATGTAGTAGAGCTGAACCAATCTTGTTCTATATGAAATTCCGTGCACAAGTGTTAATTTTCTCTTTGTTTACAAACACCAAATAAAATTAAATAATAATAACAACAACTGAAGAAAACTGAATTAAATATCATACAAACAGATGAAGTCATTCCGTTCTAGTCAGTTCCTCGGAGTGGTCGTGCAGTGTCATCCTCGGCTCAACTGCAATTTGTCGGTCTTTTTTGGTTGAGCTGAAAATTTAAATAGGCCTCATGGTTGGCTTTGTGCTTCCTTCTGGCATTTTGGCGGAGTTGGGAGATGCAATGCTTTCCTGACCTGAAGTCAGGGTGGTGTTTTTGAACTCCTAACAGGATTCAGTGTGACAAATAGCTTTGAAATAAATATTGCTTATTTTGTGCCTGGCATGGTGCCATTTAAAAACTAAATAACTATTGATTTTGTGCCTGGCGTGGTGCCATTTAAAAACCAAAAAAATTTACATTTCGAGAAATAACGGAATTTAAATACTGAATAACGGAGCTACTGTGAATAACGGAGCTATTGTGAATATCGGAGGAATCGTGAAATGAAACGACAATCTAGAAAGACCATATTGATTTTGTACCTGTCGCTATGGTCATAGAACCCTGCCATTAATCCCAACTCCCAAAAAAAAAACAGTTGAAGTCATAGCCTAGAGACGACTCGAGTTCAAATCTCTACTCGGGTAGGATATACTTTGTAATTCAAAATACAATGGTAACTGAACACATCTTTGGCAGGATCGTAATAGCTATAATATGTAGTATGTTTAATTCTTTTCAGTTTTTTGTATCATAAAATATTATAAAACATATTAAATTTAGCGAATTGCTAAGATGAACAGACCATGATGCAATAAAACCAAACAGGTGAAGTCAGTAACACAACAACAAAAATTTCACGGGCCTCCTAATCTGGTCATGAATTTTAAAGTAGTAGGGAGGGAACATTTTTGCTACTCTTTTACCACTTTAGTAATGCAATGCGCGGAAAAAAGTCAAGCTCGATGTGTCTTCACATTCAAAAAGGGAAATCAAAAGAAAAAGAGAAAGTAAGAGGGAAGTGAGACAAGTAAAGAGAACTAGAGGAATAGGGAGAGTGAGAGTAAAAGTAAGAGTGAGGTAATGGTTTGAGAAAAAGTAGGAGTACGAGGTTAGCAGGTAGAGTAAAGAATAAATATAAGAGTAAAGGAGAGTTAGGCTTCGATATGAAAAAGAGCAGGTGGAGTAAGAGGCAAAGGGGAAGATTAACTGAAGAATGACGGAAATATAAAAATTAAATAAAAAAATAAAAAATTTAAGACGCGATAACTTCCGAAGAGATCTAAAGCCGAGGTTCTCTTTTCTTCCAATTTGCGTCGTAGGTAGGTAGGTTGAACTGGCCGGTCCATGAGGACCTCACATAGACTGATTGAGTCCGTAGTGTTACCAGAAGTTTGTTTTAACGACCAAACTGAAAAACCCTATCAAAAACCAGGACCTATGTTATAAAATAACTCCGTCCTCTTGGCAAATACTAGAAGCTTCCTAGGACTTAAGCCACTTGCTGCTTCTAGATCTGACAGCTGTATCACTCCTAATAGCTGGAGTCTTAGCCTGGCAAGTGCAGGGCACGATCACAGAACGTGCTCGATCGTTTCCTCCTCCAACCCGCACTTCCTACACCTGCTATCACTGACCAAGCCTAATTTAAAGGCATGTGACGCCAGAAGGCAGTGTCCAGTCAGAATACCCGTCATGAGTCTACAGTCCTCTCTTTTTAATGATAGAAGCAACTGTGTTAGTCTAAGGTTGTAAGACCTACACATAATCTTCGACACTTTACAGCCCCGCGCTTGAACCCACGCCTTTTCTGCTTGGTGGATCATGTGCACCTCTCGCCTTCGCTTAATCTCGCCCAATCTAATTGGGACGTCTACTGAGCAAGCTTCAAGGGATGCGCCCTTTTTAGCTAATTCGTCCGCTTTTTCATTCCCATCTATTCCCATATGCCCTGGGACCCAATATAGATGTATGCTTCTCCCTGTCCCGATTCTCTCCAGAGACTGCTTACACCCTAACACGCATTTAGATGCTGTGCTATGCGAGATTATTGCCTTAATTGCTGCTTGACTGTCAATATAAAAGTTAACACGGTTGCAGCTTAAGCTATTCTCTTCCAGGGTTTCTACTGCTTTGGTTACGGCTAATATTTCCGCTTGGAAAACGCTACAGTAATCCGGCAGCCTGTAGGATCTGCTTAATTCCGGATCAGCGCAGTATACCGCAGACCCTACTCCTTCCACTATTTTGGAACCATCGGTGTACACATGTATCGCCTCGTCCGCCATTTGCGCACCCTTGCGCCAACCGTCCACCTCTATTGTGGCCTTGAGATCTCCCTCAAAGTGCAGGTAGGGAATCATGTAGTCTGTTCGTCTTGTGACTGAGGACGCTATACTACTATGGCCATATGGTCGGCGCTCAAGCTGCCCCGAAGCATCGAGCCTGGTTGCGGTCGTTAACGCTTTGTTCTTTGCTACCAGGTCTACAGGTGGAATGTGCAGAATGGCATACAGTGCAGCCGTCGGGGTTGTTTTCAGGGCTCCCGTAATGCAAAGCATCGATAGTCTGCATACCCCCTCTAATTTTTTGAGGTATGTTGTTTTTTGTGTGGCTTTCCACCAAAAAAGAACTCCATAGTATAGAATAGGGCTTACAATCGCTGTAAAAACCCAATGAGAAAGAGAGGGCGATAGGCCCCACGTACACCCCAGCATTCTTTTACATGCATAGAGTGCCGTTGAGGCCTTTCTTGACCCTCTCCTCCACGTTGAGCTTCCATGACAGCTTACTGTCTAGGATGATTCCTAGATATTTTGTGCAAGGTTTCTCCTGTAAGGTCACCGCTCCTAACTTAGGCCTGGTCCAATTTGGGACCTTGTACCTCTTTGTAAACAAGACCATATCCGTCTTCTCCGCATTGACTTTCAGCCCGACATTAGATGCCCAGGTATGAATATCCCGAAGCGCCCGATCCATCAAAGAACTAATCGTTGGAAGGCATTTTCCACTTATGACAATTGCAACGTCATCTGCGTAAGCCGTAAGTTTTACGGGTCCCTCATCGAATTGCCTGAGCAGTTGGTTGATGACCAGTGTCCACAGCAGAGGTGATAGCACCCCTCCCTGCGGCGTGCCCCTGTCCACTGATTTCGTGGCCTCGTACAATCCCCATTGTGATGTAATCTTTCTGCAATTTAACATGCAGCCGATCCATCTGATTAAGGCAGGATGTACTTTAATGTAATTAAGACCATCCATAATCGCCCATTTTGCAACATTATTGAAAGCCCCGGCAATGTCCAAGAAGACTCCTAGAGCATACTCCTTATATTCCAAGGATTTCTCTATGCTTATTACCACCCTATGCAATGCGGTGTCTACCGACTTGCCTTTGGTGTACGCATGCTGTGTTGTGGAGAGCAGCTTTTCATCCACGTTGGACTTTATGTACACATCTATCAGCCTCTCAAAGGTTTTGAGCAGAAATGATGTTAAGCTAATGGGTTTATAGTCTTTGGGATACACGTGACCGATCTTCCCCGCCTTTGGTAGAAAAGCTACACGAGCAGTTCTCCAAGAGTGCGGTACATGATTCAGTCTTATGCACCCATCGAATATTATTTTAAGCCATTCCACGACCGCCCTACTTGAGACTTGTAGCATGGCCGGGAATATACCATCTGGGCCCGGCGATTTAAACTTAGAAAACGTCTTCACTGCCCACTCGATCTTGGTATCGGTCACCAAGCCCGGCACCACTAGCTCCGTGATCGAAGTGTGAGTGATGTCTGCTGGTTCTTCTAAACCGTCTCCCGATGGGAAATGTGTATCGAGAAGCACCTCAAGGGATTCCTCACTATCACGTGACCATTCCCCGTTCTCTTTCTTTATTAGTCCCTGGACTATGTTTCCCTTTGCTAGGACTTTTTTCAACCGTGCTGTTTCACTGGAGCACTCTATGTCCGTACAGAAACTTTTCCATGAGTTTCTCTTCGCCCTGGTAATTTCACGCTTGTAGATCCTCAGTAGATCCCTGTACTCGTCCCGACACGCTTCGCTTTCCGCGGTCTTTGCGAGTTTAAACATTTCTTTTACCTGTCTTCTTAGAAGACTCAGCTCATTGCTCCACCATGGCGGCTTTGCTTTTCCTCTGAATCTTCTTAGAGGGCAAGCTTTGTTATACGCAGTCATAAGCGTCCTTGTTAGGAATTCATTCGACTCCTCCAGTTCCTCTACATTAGCAACCTCTTTGGGTTGTCCCAGTTTCGTTTCTACATGTTTCTGGAATTTAGTCCAATTCGTTGCCCTAGGGTTTCTAAAGGTTCCTCCCTTCTCTACCCTCTTTAGTGGAATGCTAAACCTTATATATGCATGGTCGGAGAAGGATGGTCTATCGAGAACCATCCAATCATACCTTGATATATCACGCTCGGAGCTCAATGTAATATCCAGAACATTGCTGGATGTTGGACCAATGTATGTAGGAATATTTCCCCTGTTGGCTATCTGCAAATTGGTTTGCAGGATGTAACAAAATAGAGATTCGCCTCTCTCGTTCGTATCTGCTCCTCCCCACGCATTGTGGTGCGCATTTGCATCTGCGCCTATGACCAACCGCCCTTTGCGCCCTTCCTCCTGTACTAGCCTTTTGCACTCCATCGGTGGAACCTCCGCAGCATGGGCCATGTTGCAGGACGCCAGGATAAATGCCAGCTTATTCTTTTGCTCAACGGCCACCGCTACGAGATCCTCGGTGGTGTAATTAGGCAGCATATATGAATGCAGCTGTTTCCTTACCATTACTACAGCTCGCACCCGTCCTTCCGTTTGTGCGTAGTAAACGCCAAACCCGCGCGCGCTAAGTCCAGAAACCTTTCCTCCCGATGAGAGCCACGGCTCCTGGATCAGCGCCACGCCAAACGAACCCTCCTCAAGGGTTAGGAGGAGTTCGCTCGACGCCACCTTACTGTGTTGGAGGTTTATCTGTAGGACTCGCAGCACCATTGGGCTGTTTGTTTGGTTTAGAGTATTCGAGGCCCCCTTCAGCCTCTCGTGAATGTTGTGCCGTGTGTTCCTCTGTGCAAGTCACAGCACCATTTAGCGGTTGGTCCTCTTCTAGCACGTTCGTGGTGACGTCGGGGACCTCCACCTGTCTTTTTTCCCTTAGGCTTCTGAGGTCCTTTTCGACTTCGCCCACTTCCAGCGTGTTAGGATTTTTATCCTCGGGACTTCTTTTCCTGAGTCGCATGTAAATTTTGCCAGTGCCAAAGGACATTTTGCCAAGCTGCGTTTACAAAATATCCTCCGCCTGCTTGTTTATTTGGAAGATGTAGAACTGACCATCCTCGGTAGGCCGAGATACAATAAGTACCTTCCAATCCTGTGTCGGTATGTTCGGATTCTGATTCTGCAGAAGTCGCAGTGTATCCTCCGACTTCATCACGCATGGTATCCATACCTTAACTTTTGGTACCGTGGGGATTTGCGCTTTATCCACCACCTCAAACCGCGCGTTCGTGCCTTGCCTTTGGAGGTTTGGAACGACTTCCTCCAGCCACCGCAAGCTCGCGATGTTGTCGCACGCTATCATCTTCACACCATTATACCATCCCCCCGAATCAAAGGTTGGAAGGGGCTTACTTGGTTGTTCCCGCATCATCTTAAGCATTAAGCTAATAAGCTCCCTTTCCACAGATCTCCACCTTTCAGTAGTCATTTGTCAGAACGGACTGCTACGATCAACCAGCGCCACAGTCACTGACTGCTTTGCCACATCACTCATCTTCTCGGGAAAAGCAGGAGTCTTAGTGTTATCTCCCTTTGGAACCTCCGAGAACACCGGAGTCTTCGCGTTAACTCCCTTTAGCGCCTCCGAGAAAGCCGGAGTCTTAGCGTTATCTCCCTTTGGCTTATCTCCTACTTCCGTAGTTGGAACTTCCCTCTGACTGGCAGCTTTCGAGGTAGTTGCTACCTCGCTATTGGAACCCATCTGTCTTACAGCTTTGGGCCTACTTGTCTTGTCTATGCGACTGCCCTGCCTCGCGGCTCTAGGACTGGGTCCTTTCTGCCTCTTGAAAGCAGGCTTGTCGCCTTCTGCCGAACGTTGCCTCTTCATTCTGCCATTCGACGCTTCTTCCTCCTCGTAAAATTTGCGTCGTGCTCCTCTTGATTTTCCCTACAAATTGGCCGGACGGGACCTACATGTTTTATGCCGACTCCGAACGGCATCTGCAAAGCAGATGAGTTTTCACTGAGAGCTTTTCATGGCAGAAATACACTCGGAGCGCTTGCCAAACACTGCCGAGGGGCGACCCCGTTTAGAAAAATTTTCTTCTAATTGAAAAACCTTATTTCTAAAATTTTGATGTTGCTTTGCCCGGGGTAGGAACCCAGGGCATACGGTGTGGTAGGCGGAGAACGCTACCATCACACCACGGTGGCCGCCAAATATAAAAATTAATTGGACCGATTAAGGTAACCTGAAAAAACGAAGAGGGGAGAGAAAATAAGAGAGGAATAAGAGAGTTCGACAGAGGTGAGGTGTATGGATAAAGAAAGTCAGAACAACGTCTGTCGGGTTTGATCATATGACTGGGAGGGATCTCGGTTAGTGCTCTCACTGATGTTAATCAAATTAACAAAATACAACAGATGATTGCAAACGGGTAGTTACAAATAGAGGGGGAAAGAAAGGAAGAGTATACAGCACTGATGACCTGATATCATGGCGGAAACATAGAAGGTTGCAGCATGATGACATACCTACAAACATGTACATAATTGGTTTTTGTAAATTCGATGGTCTAATGTCCAAATTGTACTGCGCCGGAAGTTGATGTATCAAATAAAGTAAAAACAAGTAAGGAAGGTTAAGTTCGGGTGTAACCGAACATTACATACTCAGTTGAGAGCTATGGTGACAACATAAGGGAAAATAACCATGTAGGAAAATGAACCGAGGGAAACCCTGGAATGTGTTTGTATGACATGTGTATCAAATGAAAGGCATTAAAGAGTATTTTATGAGGGAGTGGGCCATAGTTCTATAGGTGGACGCCATTTAGGGATATAGCCATAAAGGTGGATCAGGTTGACTCTAGAATGTGTTTGTAAGATATGGGTATCAAATTAATACTATGTTCAAACAGAAAAATAAATTGAGGAAATTTCGATTTGAATTGAGTGCTGTTCATACAACTCGATTTAGCTTACACAATAGTAATTTGATAGCTGGTTGGCTCATCGCTACAGCAAGAACATACCTTTGTTCAGACTGTCAAAATGAACACGCAAATTATTAGGCGAATGAAATGGAATGAAAACATAAAACTTTGAAATTGTTGTGTGTTGTAAGAAAATGTGTTCAATGTTTTGGTTTCATTTTGATTTTGCCATCTTCTTTTGACAATCCCTACTCCAGTGAAATGAAAGACATAAAATCAGCTGATGAGATGAGCCAACCATACAGTTCAGCCATGCGTAACTGACGTTTAAGTATACTCAATAAACACACTTTACAATGTTGCATTTGCAGTTTGAAACAATTTATTACGCAATTTTGTTTAAATTGGCAATTTATTATTACAATTTATTATATGACAAATTGCGTAATAAATTGCCCAAATAGTATAAATTGCCAATTTGGTGTGTGTTTGAACCTAGTATAAAGGTATTAATGAGAGTTTTAAAAGGGAGTGGTGGTAGTTGTATATGTGAAGGCGTTTTCCAGATCGCGACCAAAATGTGGACCAGGGTGACCCAGAACATTATCTGTTGGATACCGCTAATTTATTTATATATGTAATACCTGCCAAGATTTTAAGGATTTTTTATTTGGCCCTGCGGAACTTTTTCATTTTCTTCTACTTAATATGGTAGGTGTCACAACCATTTTATAAAGTTTTTTCTAAAGTTATATTTTGTGTCAATAAACCAATCCAATTACCTCACCATGTTTCATCCCTTTTTTCGTATTTGGTATAGAATTATGGCATTTTTTTCATTTTTCGTAATTTTAGATATCGAAAAAGTGGGCGTGGTCATTGTCGGATTTCGTTCATTTTTCATACCAAGATAAAGTGAGTTCAAGTAAGCACGTGAACTAAGTTCATTAAAGATATGTCGATTTTTGCTCAAGTTATCGTGTTAACGGCCATGCGGAAGGACAGACGAACGACTGTGTATAAAAACTGGGCGTGGCATAAACCGATTTCGCCCGTTTTCACAGAAAATAGTTAACATCATAAAATCTATGCCACTACCAAATTTCAAAAGGATTGGTTAATTTTTGTTCGACTTATGGCGTTAAAAGTATCCTAGACAAATTAAATGAAAAAGGGCGGAGCCACGCCCATTTTGAAATTTTCTTTTATTTTTGTATTTTGTTGCACCATATCATTACTGGAGTTGAATGGTGACAGAATTTACTTATATACTGTAAAGATATTAAATTTTTTGTAAAAATTTTACTTTAAAAAAAAATTTTTTTTAAAAGTGGGCGTGGTCCTTCCCCGATTTTGCTAATTTTTATTAAGCGTACATATAGTAATAGGAGTAACGTCCCTGCCAAATTTCATCATGATATCTTCAACGACTGACAAATTACAGCTTGCAAAATTTTTAAATTACCTTCTTTTAAAAGTGGGCGGTGCCACGCCCATTGTCAAAATTTTACTAATTTTCTATTCTGCGTCATAAATTCAACTCATCTACCAAGTTTCGTCGCTTTATGTCTTTGGTAATGAATTATCGCACTTTTTCGGTTTTACGAAATTTTCGATATCGAAAAAGTGGGCGTGGTTATAGTCCGATATTGTTCATTTTAAATAGTGATCTAAGATGAGTGCTCAGGAACCTACATACCAAATTTCATCAAGTTACCTCAAAATTTGCTCAAGTTATCGTGTTAACGGCCATGCGGAAGGACAGACGGACGACTGTGTACAAAAACTGGGCGTGGCATCAACCGATTTCGCCCATTTTCACAGAAAACAGTTAGCATCATAAAATCTATGCCCGTACCAAATTATAAAAGGATTGGTTAATTTTTGTTCGACTTATGGCGTTAAAAGTATCCTAGACAAATTAAATGAAAAAGGGCGGGGCCACACCCATTTTGAAATTTTCTTTTATTTTTGTATTTTGTTGCACCATGTCATTACTGGAGTTGAATGTTGACATAATTTACTTATATACTGTAAAGATATTAATTTTTTTGTTAAAATTTTACTTTAAAAAAAATTTTTTTTTAAAGTGGGCGTGGTCCTTCTCCGATTTTGCTAATTTTTATTAGGCGTACATATAGTAATAGGAGTAACGTCCCTGCCAAATTTGATCATGATATCTTCAACGACTGACAAATTACAGCTTGCAAAAATTATAAATTACCTTCTTTTAAAAGTGGGCGGTGCCACGCCCATTGTCCAAAATTTTACTAACTTTCTATTCTGCGTCATAAATGCAACTCATCTACCAAGTTTCGTCGCTTTATCTGTCTTTGGTAATGAATTATCGCACTTTTTCGGTTTTACGAAATTTTCGATATCGAAAAAGTGGGCGTGGTTATAGTCCGATATCGTTCATTTTAAATAGCGATCTGAGATGAGTGCTCAGGAACCTACGTACCAAATTTCATCAAGTTACCTCAAAATTTACTCAAGTTATCGTGTTAACGGACTGACGGACGGACGGACGGACGGACGGACGGACATGGCTCAATCAAATTTTTTTTCGATCCTGATTATTTTGATATATGGAAGTCTATATCTATCTCGATTCCTTTATATATGTACAACCAACCGTTATCCAATCAAACTTAATATACCCTGTGAGCTCTGCTCAACTGAGTATAAAAAGTTTATAATCAGCTGTCCCGTGCTGCCACCTTGTATAGTGCCGCCATGTCTGATATGAACCATTCATTCTCTCTCAGTTCGTTTCCAAGAATGGGTATTAAGTATCAGATGGCTATAGAGTTGCCTAAAATATGCAAACAAAAAAACTCATAAATTAAACCTTTACCATGTAAAATAACCCAAAGTTATTCTGTAATGCCCAAATTTGATATTGAGGATGATGGCATCTATGGTCAATAATATTAAAATGAACCTTTTAACGCACTCTCAGAGAACGATAAGTTTCATATCAGGACATCAGTGGTACACAGTGGGGACAGGTTTATCGCTTCAACAACAACAACAACAACAACAACAACAACAACTTCATGATATTGTTCCATATAGCCAGTCATCCCATTGACGTCAACGGTTTGTTTGCATATTCATTAGTTGCGAACAATGTGATACTCTAAAGATCCAGCCATTCAGTTCCGTTGACTAGAACTTCGTAATTCTGAGACCTGAAAATTAGTTGTACATAATGGCCATGGGTATTCTTTAATATGCAAAAAGAAGCAAAGACCCGCTTACAAACTGAAATACAGACCGTATGCGTTATTTTTCTGTATGTCAAGGTTCGATTCGAGCTCCATGGCAGAACAATAATTTTTATGATAACACGGTGCTACAGTAATTTTGCACTTTTCAAGTGACCTAGTGTACGTTTTGGGCCTTGACGAGTACATCAAGAAAATGTGTTTCAAAATTCTCTAACACCCTCAAGCTTTCATTGTTTAAAACCCGTTTTTCGTCTACTACGCCCACTCCTACAATCATCAAACAATTTTATCATACGCGCGGTCGAAGAAATTGTTAAAAGCTTCTTTCACGGCTTTATTCGTGACGTTGCTTACCAACGAACAACCCACAGATATAACAAAACTTGTTACGATTATCACACATTTTATAAAAAATAAAACAGTCATGGACCTTTACACCAACGAAAACAACCACTGACTAAAGCCGGAGTCATTGGTGCCGTATGTCGTATCGCTGTATCCGTATCCCTAACGTAATCAGCTGTTTATCGTTACGACGGTAAACCAAAACGCAATTGGTTGGCTACGATACGGTTACGACCTTAGCGGCACCAATAATCGATTGCATTGATTCTCATAAGGTTGGTCGAATCAGCTGTTAAAAGGTTACCGATACGGTTACCGATAAAGCACAAGCTTAATGTAATTGTGCTAAAACTGCACGGTACGACATCGACTTTGGTGGCAGTGTAGTTTTCTTGTTTACAGTAAGCGTCGTAACATATGCCCGATTTCAGGTGAAAAATTTGAGTGTCATTTAACTTTTTTTCGACGAAAAACCGTTTTTAAACAATATCTTAAAAATTTTGGGGTGTTAGACAATTTTGAAACACATTATCATAATGTACTCGTCCATCATTCAATTACTACAGGTTTGTTCTTCAATGGTGACAGATCTTTGACACTCTCAAATTAAAAAATCTGGTCGGTTGCTTTTACGAAGTAAGGAAAACGAGAAATAATTAAATTCCCTTCAGGGAAATTGTAATAGACAAATATCTTTGGTAGTATATTAGTAGTGATAATAAATTTGTGAATGTCAAAAGTTTTTGGGGAAATAATTCATTTTCTACTAAATATTTCATGAATTGATAAAGTTATGTCGGTTCGGTCATTCTCTCAGAAATTGTTTGAAGAGTGCCGTACGTCAGAATTTTATTCAAAAATGCACTATCTCAAAATTTGTTTCCAAAATTCCCTACATGAGCATAAGTTCAATGCATTTTGTCATAAGAGGGAGTTAATGAAAAGCATTCTGAGATGAACCGTTCTACAATCTAACTCTAATATAGGGCGGTTTTGTGACAAATCCTGAATTGGGAAATTTTTGAAAAATATTTTGAGATAGCATGATTTTGAACAAGCAGTCGACATGGGGTGATACGATACTCAGCAGCCGCAATGAACTAACAAAAACAAAAATAAAAGAAAATGGCTTATTTTCTTAAAACTTTATATTCCTACCTTGAATTTGACAGAAGGGTTAAGCTTTTGTGCGGTCCTGCTACACAGGGCGTATTCACCTTTTTATTCTGAAATTTCGGAAAGCTTTTTCCTTTAAGTATTCATGAGAGCGTCCCGGATAAGCAGTTAATTTAGAATATTCCGAATACGTTCATTTGATACTACCTCACGACGTCCGAATATGCATAATATTCCAAATATAAACCGATTCTCCAAATTCTTAAATGGAGACGAATGTTACGAACATACGGAATTAATGGAACAGAAGGTCGACTTTTAATACGCCCCCAAAAATATCGACAGAAGTGTCAAAAGACGCGTATTGACCTCGATAACAATAGCTCGAAGGCGGAAATAAAAATTTTAGCTCGTTCAAAAGATATTGACGAAAAACCGAAAAATTACCCCGGATTGCGTTGCCAGCCTTCAGCCGAGCTTATAAAAAATTACCTGGCCGGTCCACAAATGAGGTGGGATCAAAATTAAATGCGTGCAAAATCCCTTTGTACACAAAATCTTTTTCAGTGCACAAAAACATTACAACAACCACATGAAAATTGCCAACTTCATCTGCAAATATCTCCGGACAGAGATACAATTTTTAATTTCCGCCTTAGAATTATTTTTGTAGAGGTCACCTCTCGATATTTTTAAACGCGTATTAGCAGTAGACTCCTGTTGTAGCCTTTTACCTGAATAAGTTAACATGCCCATTAACATGTACATTTCGTTATGGCATCTCCATTATTTACTAATGACATTTTTACGTGGATCGACTTAATAGTCGAGGTTTTGACGTTAAACGATGAATTGTGAATCGGTTTAGGCTTCGTATGTTCATAGGTTTATGAAAGTGTACGATTCCTTGGTGTCCGTACTTTTCATAAAACCTATGTTCAGCCACACTAATAGATCATGGCGTAGTTAATAAATTCATCATAAAATTAAAATAAATATTCTAAGGAATTATGCAGTTAAGTATTTATCGGGTATTTGTAAACTGATTGCTTCCTTTTTCTACTACTAATATTTTTCGAAAATTCGCAAAGAAACAACACAGTTAACGGATGTCAATTCGATTTGGGAGCAAATGGCTGCAATTGTCAAAAATGTGTCTTTCGAGCAAACCTCTTGTGATTGAATTATGATGTTCTCGTCAAGACCCACAACGTACACTAGGTCGCTCAAAAAGTGTTTTGAATTTTGAAAATTTCAGACGACTTGCCATAGCTGCGCATATAGATCCATTTCGTAGGGGGCTAAGCCTTCATCATCAGTACGCTTTAGGCACGCTCCGCTAACCATTTAACTATATAGCGATGGTTTGTTTGACTGATAAATTGCTACTTCTATTCCTCTTTACCAACTATATTTAATCAGCGTTGCGCCAACTGTTGCAAATCACTGATAATGCTGGATTTGTTTATTGTTTGACATTCCCATGTGCTCTTGGTTTGTTAACAATTTTTGTTTGTTTTTTCGGCCTATTTATACAGGATTACAATAATTTTTATGATAATTATTGTTTTTTGTTCTTTTTTTAATTTTTCTATAATGGAATAATTGAATTATAAATAATTAAATTATTATACAAATTATTGTTCTGGCTTTGAGCTCGAATGGAAACTTGAATTTTATAATTCAGAATGCCATGAATGTGATATTTTTGCATGATACTGAAAACATTAATCATAGAGAGAAAAACTAGAAGCAAAACTTCAATTAAGAGAGAGAGTATTGTCAAATGCTACTCCATTTTGTAATACGAGCCGGACCCGTGCGCATCTTGCGCAACTAATATAAAAGTCTCTTATCAAATATCAACAGAAATCAGCTGTTCTATCAATCAATTAAAAATTACAGCTTGCGCTGCCATCTGGCATATGGTAGCAACTGCCGGTAATGCAGTGCAAATATTCACAATAGTGCCATAGTACAAATAGATTTCTTTGTGTGCTCGCAATCGTTTATTTTTAACAAATTATTTTAATAATATATAGCTAAACAAAAGCACTACGACCAAAATTGCCCAAAGTTCGCTAATAGCCCGAATCTCCATCTTCACAGCCAAAACTTTATATATAGATTTGGATTCCAAAAAATGAATGAGCCTAAAAGGGACCCGTACATAAAAACAGCAATTAGAAATAATATATATGATTGAATTCAACAGTCTGTTTTTTTGTATCATGGATCAACGATTAATTATTTCATTTGACAGTTAACTCAGCTCAACATTCATAAAAGCAAATTTCTATCACTCAACTGTTGGAACATGTTTGAATCGTTTCAATAACAGTTGTGTTCGCTGAAAGTTTTCAATCAAATAAAGCGCAGAGTTGCATTTCTCAAGTTAAATATCAACAGATATTAAGTCTAAAACACTACTCGATCGGTTAAAAAAAAAAAAAAAAAAACTTACAATGTGGTATAAAAGTGCAGTTTCAGTTGAACTTGGTCTGCCTTCCATGTTGTTTTGTTAGCTTGTATTATAGCTATCGCTTGTATTTTATTTGTTTCGCACGTAGGTTTGTGTACTGTTTTGTAGTTGTAATTGTTTTCCTGCTGACGTTAACTCGAAAATAATTTCATCCATTCAATTAAGGTTTTTCTTCGTTCATTTGCTCATTCCCAACTAAGAAGTTCTTACCAAAATCTCCTTGGACTTTTACGTGATTTCTTCTCACTCTTCTTCTTCTTCTCAGCCTTATTTATGTTCTTAGTGTTTGGCAGTTGTTTGTAATTGCAGAGTAATGGATTTTATAATAGATTTAGTTAGCCATACTGTTTGCTGTTGCTTGGTTGAATTTATATTTTTTATCAAATTAATAAGTTTGCCATTCGACCATGAAAATAATTAAAAGTTTGAATATATGTATTTAAATACAGTTATATTAGTGTTGGTAAATGAGAAAACTGTCTGATCACGTTCAAGTAAATAACTAACAATCTCTGACTAGGCAAGTCGCTCGTAGGAATTTGAAATCGAAAAAGACTGTCATAAAGTCTAAGAATCACTATAGGGAAACAACGACGTCTGACTCACAAGCTTGGGAATTCGCTCTAAAAACAACGAACCCGAAGTTTTGGGAGAGTACGGTTTAAAGCGCTGACCTGTTGCCCCTATAGTCTTTGGGCCTTAGGCATTCTCCTTCCTTATTGGGGGTATCAAAGGGGCGCAATGTTTAATGTGGAGATTCTCATAGATCTACCCCTCCTTACCTAAGGGAAACCCCTTTCTATGCCTAAAATCCATCAAGGTAGATGGAAGGTTATTCTAAGAACTGCTTCTGCCGTTACCTGCGCTCTCACCATTACCGTCGCTCTCTCTCCTCCTCTCTCTATCTCGCTTTCTAGGAACTAATGCTGCCGGTAATAAAGAAAAAGGGTCGCGTTATGTCCGCGTGCTCCGAGTAAAAACTGACTGTGTTATTATTTTATAGGGGTTTTGTGTGTTCTCCCTTGACCCTAGTGCTGCTGAGCTTACCTCAGCCTTCGATGAAAAAAGGCACCTCCACACTATTTGCATTCTGTCTGAAACGAGACAGGTTGTGTAACAACTAAAGGAGGAAGGCTCTAGCTCAGATAAGTCTTACAATCGTTAGTGTATCACGCAACTGCATAATTTTTTAACTTGTGGCTATTTTTTAGACTTTACCTAATCTCGGACCAAATGTTTTTATCTCGAAATAAGAAATCCATCTTTGAACCCAAGTCAAGCAGTCATCAGCGCAGCATATTATTTAACTCTTCTTGAAGTTGTTGCAGGAAGTTTGAAAGGTACCTCTTGAGTCTAGGAGTATGGCATAAAGAATATTTTTTCAAAATGGGATCATATCCGCTATGATTTGGCTAATCCTCCGATTGTATCTCTACCAGGAAAAGCTGCACCAAAAAAAAAATCCTTTACTCGTAGCATAGACTCTGGTTTGTTGAAAAAAACTTCTGATAACGCTCGCAATACCTTCAGTCTATATGAGGTCGCACCGGTTAGTTCTACCTAACCTAATATCGTAGTAGATACCATATAGAGCCGGGATTCAAGCTGTTGTGTAATGCAAGAATTTTTAGCGGCTCACAGCGTAATTTACAGCTTCTCCAATGCAATTGCCTGTTTATTTTGCAGGAGAGGTTATAGCGACCCAAACTTCGGCACGGAAGCTGTTCCCGAGGTGGTCGCGCTAGTACCAGCAAAGGACCATTAACTCTCCAAAACCTTCGAGGAGTATCATTATCGCTACAAGAAGAAGAAGTCGGCATATAAACTGAAGGTCTCACCAAAACAAGAAATAAAACGACGAGTTGTAATAAATATATTCACTTCCTTCTGTTTATCAAATGGAGTTCACAATGCTCTGCTCGGGGCAATGTATGATGTGTGTACATAAGTATCTTCCATATTCCAAACAACTATACCTTTCCTTCAACAAAAAATAAGTATGTAGAATGGTTAAAGTTTTATGTAATGGATACCTTTTTAATTATGTGTGATCACGTTCGGTAACTACATTCATTAATAAGTTCTAATTTTCTTCCACTACATCTTGTGTACTATTTCTATTGTACTATTTGCAAGAATCTCATTGTTCTTCACTCAATTTATAATGTCAATTATTTATTTGGGTATTGGGTTCATTTACTACTTTTCTTCCATTTTAGTTTTCAAGGGGGAAAACTTATCTTTAATGCGCTCTTGGAAAATAGTTTTAAAAGAATATGCATGATATACCAGGGACTGGGTTGGTAGTCACACACATAAACATTTCTTTTATTAGCCTTTTATTAACTCAAAACTAATTGGCAATGAATTATGCGTTGGAGGGTTTATTTTTGTTAAGGTGGAAAGCGGTACGACTGTACTGTGTATATTTGCATGACATTTTATTAGCAGCAAAGGGACACAGTGAACTTATATTCCTTTTGTCTCATTTCAGCTTTTCAGTTACTAGATTACAATTGTTAGTCTGGAGAAAGAGAGTCGGAAGTGGCTGACATCAACCTTTATAACTCATGATAATTTGCAATATCACAGTCGAACGGGGTAGCTTCCAGCCATTATCAGCACTATCACAGGCGGAGAGGAGCTGTTCTAATTATTGACGAAGATACAAAGGCACGCCATAACATCTGGAGTATACCTCGGATATCCATGCCAAAAGTGAGTTTTTATTTACTTTTATTGAAGATTAGCGTTCCTGACAAGCGAAAATTGGTCTACCTTCATGTAAAAAGTAGACCTCCCTTTTGGTTATCACTCTCAACTCTTTATACCTTCGATTTCTTTTTATTATTTCTGTCCATCACTTGCCTCCTTTGTCCTCATAAATTCTTATCCTTCTTCTCTCTCCCGCTCTCACTCCCACTTCCACTCTCACTGCCATTTTTACTATCGTTCCCTCTACATCGCCCATTTCATTTAATGTATACAATCTAGTTATTTAAAATACTATACGTACTTCAAATAATTGCGGAGATATAGCGATTTAAAACATTTCATAATAGTGGGTTTAGCACCACCCCTTTTCCAAAATTCTGCACAGGTTATTATTTAAATAATACCGAGGGACCACGAGCACCTTGTGTGAAAATATCATCAAGATAGGATACAAACACATACATGCACCCATACATATTCCTAAGATTAACGGCTGTGCATACATATGTAAAAGGTGGGCAAAACGTAGGTTATAGTGATGAGGCAGACGTCATTCAGGTAATTAGGGAACTCAAAAATCGGGTCGGCGGTTCTTATCGAACACTCTTTGTGATCACCGATGTATTCTCTGTTAATGTTTTGCGTACTAGCAGAATATCTTTCAGAAATCCAGTTGGCACAAATTAGGAAGTTGTAAGAGTTATTGTCACGTCTTTCTACAATCTTGTCCTGGAAAGCTTATAGGGGGAGGAGTAAGCCGCCTCCATGGAGAAGGCCTTTGAGTATTTAGTAGAAGTTTAATCAATTGTGCTAGGAGAACTAAGTCACCAAAGGACTGCGATATCTACAAAGTTGGGATGGGAAAAAGCTTCTTCGAAACGTTGAAACCTGCAGCCTGCAGCTTATAAGCAGAGCTTGGAAAATATTTCTACGGAGTTATGCCTCCTTGAAACACTGCGGACTCATTCAGTCTATGTGAGCGCCTCATGGACCGGCCAGTTCAACCTGCCTCCATGAAGTACTTGATGGAAGTGAATGGTGGCTGGGTGATGCGTGGCAAGGAACCACTGTAGCTTTTGATGGAAAATAATGTTATGATAAACCGATGGCTGTGCTGCCGGAAAATATCGGCTTTATAACTATGAAAACCAACTTTTGTGGGTTATTTATTGATTGAAGACGAAGAAGTTTCATCGGCCTTAGTGCATTATTCCTGTGCATCCTCAAATTTTTTTGGGGATATCTTAGCGCAGTCTGCCACAATATACACCACTGAAACTGGCCTAACTATAAGACTAGGTAACCATGTATTTACCTATATTTCAAAGAGATAAGAGTTGTCATCTACTACCACAAAATTGAAAATTTTTCTGCTCCAGCATTCTTCTCAATTTCGACTTTAACATAGGCAGGACAGACTTTTGCGTCAGCAAGTACCCCATGTGCGGGTTTCAAAGTTAGTTGCGTGGTTTGCTGTCACGCCCAAGCTGCGTGATTACTATAGTGTCTCCCAAATACTTAACAATTATAAATATATGCTTAACATTAATAGCTACCATGTAAGGCTCAACCTCGTGGTGTCAATGACACGGATCTAATTGCGTAATCAGCAGCCCAACGATCAGTTCCATGTACCCTGCCAAACACTTCAGTGAACAATTGTTATAATCATAAGGTCTTACCTTGATTTGATACACGGTATATCTAAACACTTTTCCGTTTTATGGATGATGGCATCCGGTTGCAAGCCGGAACAGTCTTTTTTGATTGCCAGGATGTCTTGGATCACATTCAGGGGATGTGATAATAACCTTTTCGTCATATCCAATAGAAATTTTCGTTCGTTTTTGCATGAACAAATCCCCAGCTACTAATAAAATTTACACTAGATCCGAGCCGCCGTTCAGCGTAGCCCAACGCAGTTTCAAAGATTTCAAAAGGGCACATACCCCATTCTTACAATTATCAATTGTTATCAACAAACGATAAGCATCTGCTTTGTCAGCCATTTATTGACCCAGATTACTCCGCACAATTAAGGGAAGTAGTCAAGATTTTTTTAAAACTTCCACAAAAGAATTAATTGAGAAATGTATGCTTAGGTTAGGATAGGTAAAAATCGCTTTTCCCATAAGGGCGGATCAGGGGGAAACTTTTTTGCAACTTTCCAGCGAAGAGACCGCATTACTCCGAAGATAATGCTTTATTGTCAACTTCAGCGGAGAGAAGGATGCTTAGCTCCGTTCAGTATGTCAACTTACCCAAAAGTGAACTTCCCTCGCATTTGAGGTGAAACCACATCTCCCGCGAATTTTCCACGAGGGGGCCGATCCAAAGGACAGAAGCTGGTACCTGTATACAAGTATCTATGATACAGTACATACAGATTACAACTGACTTTTCTGGTCCGCGCGGTACAGTTTTTAATAAGGACTGTGATAGGGTTCATAGATGCTTATGTCTTCAATCATCCCTTTCGAGTTACATCACGAATGGATTGGATTGCCGTGGTATTTTGTTCACCTTCTACGACCGCTATACCTACCGCGTGAATATTCTAGGTCCCTTTCCCACAGGGGTATCTGAGTTTAACATTATGAAACCAATAAATAAATATAAAAAGCACCAAAAAATGAAATAAAAAAATTTCGAAAATTTGTACGTAATTTTCACGGGGCATTTTTGAAAACAGTTCTGATAGAAGAATATCCATGATGCAATAAACCAGACACGCGAAGCCAATTTTACAAAATGGAGTCGCATTTGACAATAACCGCCTTTATAAATTAAAGTGTTGCTTCTTGACTTATCCGCAGCATTGCTTTTTTCAGTACCATCAGAAACTACTACATCGATGCTTTTTGAAAAATGAAGTAACGTGCAGGGAAATAACGCCTGTGGTCTAGAAATGGAAAATGTATAGTCAACGGAATTGAACGGCTGGATCTTCGTCCAAAACAAAGACTACTTTCACACATGCACTAATCTACACATGTGTCCCATCCCTAAGTCCTTTTATTTAATTTCATGACAGCCCAGAAGTGGTCCTTTGTCTATGAAAATAAATCGGTGTCATTAAAATTTATTCATAATTACCGATTATCGAAGGAAAAAATTTCTATGGATAATCTAGTTATTTAATTAAACGAGCCAGACCCGTGCGCATCTTGCGCAACAAATATAAAAGTCTCTTATCAAATATCAACAGAAATCAGCTGTTCTATCAATCAATTAAAAATTACAGCTTGCGATGCCATCTGGCATATGGTAGCAACTGCCGGTAATGCAGTGCAAATATTCACAATAGTGCCATAGTACAAATAAATTTCTTTGTGTGCTTACAATCGTTTATTTTTAACAAATTATTTTAATAAAATATAGCTAAACAAAAGCACTACGACCAAAATTGCCCAAAGCTCGCTAATAGCCCGAATCTCCATCTTTACAACCAAAACTTTATTTATATATTTTGATTCCAAATAAGAGCGAAAAAGAGACCCGTACATAAAAACAGCAATTAGAAATAATATATATGATATTAGGAGTTAAGTACGAAAGTAAAGGCAGTCTCGTTATATGAAAACTAGGTGTAAGAGATATCGAAACATACTGCTGACGTCAAATAGATGATTGACAATCTGAAACAATATCATGAAGTTGCGGATGAGTATATGGGGGCTTGTAATACCAGAAATCGCGATTGACGGTATACGGTCTCAAGACCAAACATTTATCTTTGTAAATAAAGAATTGAGATAGGCTCATTGAGCAGAAATAGGTGCCTGGTGTAAAAACATATAGCGGCAGAGGTTTTGCAGGAACGATGCTTCAACAAACCTGTTGGTTAAAAACAAATTTTGGCTTATCAAAACTTTATTCTAAACAGTTCTGGCTAACTCTGCAAACATTTGGACAAACAAGAAATAACCCCACCGCTTGATAAAACATGACAGACACTGCTCTGAATTTGTTTATCTATTCACCTGTACCTTTGTCTTACCCTCTTCCATTTTTATTTCCCCTCCACACAGCATTTTCATGTTTACCTTAATCAGCTTTTTAAATTTCTCTATCCCTTATATTCTTCCTTAAATATTCCAGCTTTTCACTTACTCTTCCCGCTTTTGATCTTATCCAAGTCTAGCTATCGCTATTATTCTTACTCTCATCCTAATTCTTAATATTCCTCTTAACCTCTTTTTGCTAGTTTTTCTAAATCAAATACCCTTATTCTCCCTTTTACTTTCACTCTTCATCTTCCTCTTGTTCTCATTACTTTTCCGATTTCACTCCAACTTCCAATACTTTTTATTACCATTTCCTATGATTTCTCTTCTCTTTTCTTTCAAGTCGCTGTTTTCAAAATGGAAGTATAGAGTTTGGCTCTTTCCGAACACTGCATACCAAAGTAGTAAAAAAGTAGCAGAGTAGTACCGCAAATTTTCCCTCCATACTATTTTAAACGTGATGACCGGATTATGTTGTACTACTGACTTCACCTGTCTGGTTTTATTACGTTATGAAAAATATCAGTGATATAAAATTGATT
Organism: Eurosta solidaginis; assembly: GCF_040869045.1. Classification (NCBI taxonomy): domain Eukaryota; kingdom Metazoa; phylum Arthropoda; class Insecta; order Diptera; family Tephritidae; genus Eurosta; species Eurosta solidaginis. The sequence continues at coordinate 232,566,328 of NC_090320.1, read as the reverse complement.
TTGTAAAGATTCGTTGGTTATTTGGCTATTTTTTTAAACAGTTTTCAACAACAAAAAGTGAGTTTTTTCAAACTAGCAAGCGAGATTGTGCAGTTTTTCACTCAGTCATGGACTTCGCCCCAAAATAGTTCGGTCTCTAAGCGTTCTCCTAAAATATGTACATAAAAAGCTAAAAATAAAATAAACCAAATATTTTCCTGATAATCCTTGCAACAGAATTTTAATTTGTATAGTCCTGGAATTTTAAAACAAAATAAAAAACGTTGCAACGAAATACCAAATTGTATAAAAGAATACGTTTTTTTGCAACTTTTTTGGCGGACCTTCCTGACAGCCCACTACTCCTGCTGTCACTTGGCTGCTATTTTTGTTGTTGATTTTTTATTTGTTTATTTTTGTGTCAAGTGAAAATTTTTTGTTAAGAGCAAATCAGCTTAGGGGCTCATTATCCACGTTATTCATTTAATTTTTAATTAATTTTCAACCACCTTACGTAGCGCATACATACAATAACAACAAAATAATAATAACAACACCAATGCTATTTGATGGAAATAAAAAAAATCAAAATATCAAAAGAAAATAAGTTGAAAAGAAAATTGGAAAATATGAATATAAAAAAATAAAAAAAAAAGTTGGAAAGCGTTGCAAGAAAAAATTTGGTTTAAGAAAAAATTATGAAAAAAATATTAAACAATTATTAAAAGTTTCGAAAAAAAGTGTGCCCTGAAAAAGGATGGCGCTCCGTTAAAAAAAAAATTACGTCAAAAGCTTATAAAAATGGAAGGGTGCAGTGAAAACTTCACATAAAGCGATGCTGACGATGTGAGATTGTTGCCAAACATGCAAAAAGACATGCATGATTTGATGGATTCTCTGGATGTACATATAAGATGAAAATGGAAGCAGCAACTATTCGAATAAGCGATTGGTCGATTAGTTAAGGTTGTCTAATCGACTAGTTTTGTGCATTTGATTCGACTATTCGAATTTTTTTTTGTAATTTTCGTAAAGATTTTGTAGAGGTATTGTTTGCCATCTACTATTTTGCTCTTTGCTACTTTGACATCCTCTTGACTAGTAAAGAAAGTATAATAGTTTTAAACAGGAGCCATACAGAAAAGCTTTCCGAACTCAAGTACTAATATTTACAAATTTTCTGTTACAAATACGAGCACAAACTTGAAAAGCAGTATGAATACGAACAAGTATACAAATACGATTTGGAATGTTAATTCGAATAGAAATTCAAGAAGCAAAGCGAAAACTAAAACTTTTGCGAATAAGCTTACCAAAGCGAATACTTCAACGCTAGGCTAAAGCGACTCTGGAGATTCCAGAATAAGTGATTTGAATAGGAAAATAAAGACATGGATACAACATTAGGAGAAAAAGCGAAAGCTTTTCGATAACAAGCCAATTTCCTTCCGATAAAAATCCGATAATAATAGAAGCTCGATAACTTTTCGTATTCTTAAATGAACTAGTCGTGCAAGGAATCCCGATATGTTCTCTAACACATTCGCAAAATGATCTCGAAAAAACATTAAAACAATCGATTAAAAAATTTATATTTTTTCGATAACAAATCGATACATTTTCAACGACAATTCAATAACAAATCAATAACTTTTCGGTATTATCTCGTTATGTGTTCCATAACAAATCAATAACTTCTCGATAACAAATAACTTTTTTCCATCACAAATCGATAACAAACAAATAACATGCCGATAACGGTCCGATAATAACAACTACCAGATGACTTTTCGTATTCATAAATGAATTTTTCCGAACCCTACCAAAGTAACTCCAAAATCGTCGTGCAAATATTCCTGAAATTTTCTTTGACACATTCCCAAAATGATTTCGAAATAATACTTAAAACAAAGCTGAAAAAACACTCAAAATACTTATCTAAAATGATATTAAAATGGTCCCGCAATGATTCTAAAAATGCTTCAAGAAAGTCTCGAAATCATTATGTGGGGATAACACCAGATATTATCTCAAAATGGTCGCTATGCAGGGACTATGATACTGAAAATATACGATCGGGACCTAGTTTGATTTTTCTGGTATAAATATTAAGGAAAAACTAACTATTGCAGACCCTGATAATAAAATAATGTTAAGCTTACCTTATGTTAATTTTTACAGAGCAGACGAGAGATCTATTCCCAATTTACCATTCAGATTAAAAAAAAAACTTTAACAAAAAATCACACAAAACGATCCCAGTGATATAAAGAAATATTCGAAAAGAAAAATTATTTACTGTAAAAATCGAAAAATATTAAAAGATAGCATAACTCACTGAGAAAGCCCTTTTCGAAACTCAGCGTGCTTTGCACACAGAGTATATTAAGTTTGATTGGATAACGGTTGGTTGCAAAGGTATAAAGGAATCGAGATAGATATAGACTTCCGTATATCAAAATCATCAGTGTCGAAAAAAAATTGATTAAACTATGTCCATCCGTCCGTCTGTCCGTTAACACGATAACTTGAGTAAATATTGAAATGTCTTCACCAAATTTGGTGCACGAGCTTATCTGGACCCAGAATAGATTGGTATTGAAAATGAGCGAAATCGGATGATAACCACGCCCACTTTTTATATATGTAACATTTTGGAAAACACAAAAACCTGATTATTTAGTAAATAATACACCTAGAATGTTGAAATTTGAAGTGTGGACTGATATTGAGACTCTTGATAAAAATTTGAAAAAAAATTGTTTAAATGGGCTTAGCACCGCCCAGTTGTGATAAAATCAATTTTACAAATATTATTAATCATAAATGAAAAATCGTTAGACCTATCGTAACAAAATTCGGCAGAGAGGTTGCCTTTACTACAAAGAATGATTGGAAGAAAAATTGACAAATCGGTTAAGGACCACGCCCATTTTTATATAAAAGATTTTTAAAAGGGTCGTGGACCAATAAAATAAGCTATATATTTGCAAAAAAAAGTTTTATATCAATGGTATTTCAATTCCCCAAGTGGATTTATAACGATAAATAGGAAAAGCTTCAAATTTAAAAAAATGGACGTGGCAACACCCCTTTTATGACTAAGCCATTTTCTATGTTTCGGGAGTCATAACTCGAAGAAAAATTAACGGATCGTAATAACAAATTTTCCCTATAGTAGAAATATTTCTAGTAAAAATAGACGGGATCGGTTAAAGACCACGGCAACTTAGATAGAAAACAAGTTTAAAAGGGTCGTAGACTAGAATAATAAGCTATAACTTGGCAAAAAATAGTTTTGAATCAATCATATTTCACTTATCAAGTTTTATTGTAAGAGGAATTGAGGAGACATTTTTTTTTTAACGGGCGGTGCCACGTGCTATGTAGAAAAGTAATTTATCTGAAATGAAATGTACAATTGAAGCTCACGCTGAGTATATAATGTTCGGTTGCACCCGAACTTAGACACCTTTACTTGTTGTAATCTGAAATCCCTTACTATCCGCGATAAGCCGTATTGCTATTCTTGCTTAACTGCTTCAAACTTATCAGATTCGAATTGCTGCCAAATTTGATATTTTTAATATTTCAAAATTAGAACTTTCAATTTGGAACTTAATTTTTCTCTTCATATACATACTTGACAACCCTATCAGCTACCACCTACAGTGCAATCACAATAAAATGTACAGCAAATGGCATAGCATCGGTGCTCCAGAGCAAAAAGCTCCCTACGAGTAACCGCCCATCAGTGGAGCTTGTGTACCTTTTGTTAAACACACACAAGCAAACGGTAGCCAATGGCAAATGCCAAATTTGATTTTAACATACAATCATATTATTGTAGGAAGAAGTATACAAACATACGTACAAGGTATTGCAAACAAATTTTATATGGAAGCTGTAGTAGATTTAATTATCTACCTTTTTTTCGAACACTAACATTGATCGAAAAAAATTGAAGGATAACTTCGCAAAAGAAATTTTTAATTGATTTTTATATTTAGCTTTCATATTTTTTGTAACTCTGAGATTATGTTCATGAAAAAAAGTTGAATTGTTTGCGTTTTCTTTTATTTGACCGTTTTTTTGGGTGATTAGGATGTAACAAATTGTGTTTATATACATAAGCAGTCTCTCACAGTGTGAATGGAACAATGTATTTAAACAAATTTTTTTAATATCTGCTTAAATTTTTTAATTATAACCGAACATTATATACTCAGCGTGAGCTTCAATTGTACATTTCATTTCACATAAATTACTTTTCTACATAGCACGTGGCACCACCCGTTTAAAAAAGATGTCTCCCCATTTCCTCTTACAATAAAACTTGATAAGTGAAATATCATTGATTCAAAACTATTTTTTGCTAAGTTATAGCTTATTATTCTAGTCTACGACCCTTCCAAACCTTTTAAACTTATTTTATATCTAAATTGCCGTGGTCTTTAACCGATCTCGTCCATTTTTTCTAGAAATATTTCTTGCTATAGGAAAATTTGTGTATCCAATTTTATTAAGATCCGTTAATTTTTCTTCGTGTTATGGCTCCCGAAACATAGAAAATTGCTTAGTCATAAAAGGGGCAGTGCCACGCCCATTTTTTAAAATTGGGAAATTAAATAATATTGATATAAAGCTCTGTTTTGCAAAGACATAGCTTATTTTATTCGTCCACGACCCTTTTAAAAATCTTTTATATAAAAGTGGGCGAGGTCCTTAACCGATAATTAATTTTAATTTTTCTTCAAAGCATTCCTTATAGTAAAGGCAACCTCTGCCGAATTTTGTTACAATAGGTTTAACGATTTTTGAGTCATGATTAATAATATTTCTAAAATTGATTTTATCACAAGTGGGCGGTGCCACGCCTATTTTAAATTTTTTTTTCAAATGTTTATCAAGAGTCTCAATATCAGTGGTGTATTATTTACTAAATAATCAGGTTTTTTGTGTTTTCCAAAATGTTATATATATGAAAAGTGGGCGTGGTTATCATCCGATTTCGCTCATTTTCAATACCAATATATTCTGGGTCCAGATAAGCTCGTGTACCAAATTGGGTGAAGATATCTCAATATTTACTCAAGTTATCGTGTTAACGGACAGACGGACGGACGGACATGGCTCAATACATTTTTTTTTCGATACTGATGATTTTGATATATGGAAGTCTATATCTATTTCGTAGAGTTGGGTCGTTCGTTCTGAACTTGTTCAATTGACCGGGTCTCTCAACTGAACAAGTGAACTAGATCTTCGATTTTGGTTCTATTTGTTCTTCTAGTTCGTTTTATCTAATGTTATTCTTTCTCTTTTCTCGTTCGCAAACATTGTAAATTCATACATACATACGCAGAAATTCACAGTGAGCACGAATGTCGATGATGCCACTTACACTAAAGACATGTGTGGTCATCTTTGTGTGTGGCACTGCTACAACAATATATGTATGTACTTATTTATAAAAAACATGTTTTGTAAGAAACTAATTATTACATTTATTAAACTTGAAAAGTTCATATTTACAATTTGTGTCTGTACTCTTTCAATTTCCTGGATCTTCCGGAATTTTTAACTTTTTTGAAGTTAATTATACATATATATATTAACTTACTTTATTCATAACACATTTAAATACACCTACACAAAGCATTGCAGCATACACACCCCCACCCCCACCTTTTTCACGCGTGCGACCAGCAGTGAAAAAATTTGCTTGAAAACAAAAAAGAACAGATGAACAAAAAGAACAACTTGTTCGTTCATCAGAAAAAGAACGAAAGAACCGAATCTCTGAAATGAATGAAAAAGCACAACTCTACTACTTCGATTTCTTAATACCTGAACAACCAACCGTTATCCAATCAAAGTTAATATACTCTGTGTGCAAAGCACGCTGAGTATAAAAATCTGTGCATATATAGTCTATTGTACATACTAGAGCTTAATATTTGTTAATTAACTAAAACAGGTTTACAGAAAAAAAAAACGGTGGGGCACGTTTTGCGCACGTGCAATGTGCTCGCCCGGTTAAGATTCTGTCTATCAGATCTAGAAGCAGCAAATGTCATAGGTGCTAGAAAGCTTCAAGTATTTGCCTAGCGGACAGAGTTGTTTGTATAACATTGGTCCGTTTTTACTAACACTATGGAGTATAAGCAAATCTAAAAATTTTCGATAAACAATCCATACCCGTAACATCAACATCAATTAATAGAAAATGTGTAGATACCAAATCTATAAATTTCAATAAAAATGAATAACTCATCGATAACAAATCGATAACTTTGCTATAAACAATTGATTACTGTCTCATAACATATCGTTAATCTTTCTATAAATTTTAGATAACATAACGCGAATTTTTCAACATCAAATCTTTAACTTTAAAGTAAAATTATCGATGGCTTTTTAGTACTTAATCGATAACTTTCCAGTAAATATTGGTACATTTCTGGTACTAAATCCATAACAAATGGATAACCTTATGATAACATATCGACAACGGTTAAAAAAACCGATAACTTTTTGGACAGTATACTCGTCGATTGAAATGGATAAATATCAAATCTATAAATTTAAACTAAAATTATCGAGAGCTTTTTAGTACTAAATAGATAGGTTAGGTTAGGTTTAACTGGCCGGTCCGTTAGGATCTCACATATATTGAATGAGTCCGTAGTGTTACCAGAAATTTATTTAACGACCAAACCGGAATACCCTATCAAAAACCAGGACTTATGTTATATAATAACTCCGTCCTTTTGAAAAAATACTAGACGCTTTCTAGATCCTATGCCACTTGCTGCTTCTAGATCTGACAGCTGCATTACTCCTAATAGCCGGAATCTTAGACTGGAAAGTGCAGGGTACGAGTACAAAATGTGCTCGATTGTTTTCTCCCCCAGCCCGCACTTCCTACATCTGCTATCACTGACCAAGCCTAATTTAAAGGCATGTGACGCCAGAAGGCAGTGCCCAGTCAGAATACACGTCGCGAGTATACAGTCCTCTCTTTTTAATGTTCGTCTAAGGTTGTAAGACCTGCATATAATCTTCGACAATTTACAGCCCCGCGCTTGAAACCACGCCTTTCCTGCTTGGTAGATCATGTGCACTCCTCGCCTTCGCTTAATCACGCCCAGTCTAATTGGGACGTCTACGAAGCTAGCTTTAAGGGATACGGCCTGTTTAGCTAGTTCATCCGCTTTTGCATTCCCATCTATTCACATATGCCCTGGGACCCAATATAGATGTATGCTTCTCCCTGTCCTGATTCTGTCCAGGGACTGCTTACATTCTAACACGCATTTAGATGCTGTGCTATGCGAGATTATTGCCTTAATTGCTGTTTTACTGTCAATATAAAGTTAACACGATTGCAGCTTAACCTATTCTCTTCCTGTGTTTCTACTGCTTTGGTTACGGCTAATACTTCGGCTGGAAAAACGTTATAGTGATCTGGCAGTTTGTAGGATCTATTTATTTCCGGATCAGCACAATATACCGCAGACCATATTCCTTCCACTACTTTGGAACCATCTGTGTACACATGTATTGCATCTACCGCCATTTGAGCACCCTTGCGCCAACCATCCACCTCTATTGTGGCTTTAAGAGCCTTCTCGAAGCAAAGATAGCGAATCAGGCAGTCTGTTCGTCTTGCGATTGGTGATGTTATACTACTATGACCATATGGTCTGCGCTCAAGCTGTCCCGAGGCCCCGAGCCTTGTTGCAGTTGTTAACGCTATGTTCTTTGCTACCAGGTCTGCAGGTGGAGTGTGCAGAATGGCATACAGTGCAGCCGTCGGGGTTGTTTTCAGAGCTCCCGTAATGCTAAGCATTGATAGTCTGCCTTCGTTAATTTGCTTTAACTGATTTGCTGTCGACTTTTCTAATAACAAATCTGCCATGTTTATTTCGCCCATATTACGCTACAGTGTAGTGACTACACTTACGCTCATATTCTGTATTCTCCCATATAGCATACCACTTCCAAACACTTTGTTTATGCTTATTACTTTACGCTTACAATCTGGAGCATTATGGTGTAACACCGCGAGAAAGACGTTTGATCATAAAAGATATCGAAAAATTATGTGAAAATTGATTGTTCTATTTTGTCTTATAGTGACTGTAAGGAAACATTTTTTGAATGCAACATTTACAATTTTTCCTAGCCTCTTAACAATATTTGGTTACTTTTGGGTTTTCTACTTGTTTTTTGTTGCTTTTTTTTAAAGAATAAGTATTCGAACCCCGCGCTACTTCCAACTAACGTTTACTTTTTCAATTCTTTATCACTTCCTTTTGTTTTTATGCTTAATTAAATATTCATCAAACAAAAGTAAGACGAATGAAAAACTTTTAAATTCTCATCAACACCCCCGCCAAGAAATTGAGCAGCCACATAGCATTGCACTACTACCTCTTCATGCATATCACATTCACATATCGAATATGAAGAGCTCAGCTTTCAACAATAACCCACCAGATTCATTGTAACCTTTACGATTTTTCAGCATCATAATCATTGTGTATGTTGTTGTTTTGTTGCTTGACGGCAGTGCTTTGCTTTTGTTTACTTAAGCCACGGCAGACACACACACACACATGCACGGAAGCTAAATCTTACGGGAAAATCTCTTAACCCTTTAGCTACATAGTTGCTCATTTGCATGTGGGGATGAGTGCGGCTGGCGTCGAATGAGGATCTGCTTGAGAGAAAGTTTTCAGCATTTCTTATGCTTAGTTGATTGCAGAAGACTTACTTAATACTGGCGTACGTATGTTGGTAAGTATGTGTGTGTGTGCGTAAATCTATTTGATCCACACACGCATGAAATTCATGTGTCCGTTTTAATCAATAACAACAAATCACCGTTTTATACATATTTTGTATTTACAATCCGTCTGCGAGTTAACTAGCTTAAACCAAACACACGCACACATTCATATGATCATTTCTACTACCTCTTCTTTTATTTACTTGTTTATCTACGCTTCAACCACTCCACATATTAACGTCAACACGTTTCGTCAGCTACTTTTAAGACACTTGAGTATTCCCTTTTGGGACATTAAAATCCCATTTTCAACGCATACACATACACACAAACACGCATATGTGGCAAGGATATTCATATGTGTACACAATATCCTTAAGCACTGTTTTAGTGTTGCATACTTTTGGGGGTGGTTAAAGATTTTCTTATGATTTTAGAACATTACTTATAAGTATTTATGTTTGCTGTTGTCCACATTGTTGTCTTGCTTACGAACTTCAATTTCAATTTAACATATGCAAGGTTTTTACTCACCATATAATTACAAAAACAATAAAAAGCCGTTGTTACCAGCATGCTCGTGGTTTTATTGTATTGTAATTGTATTTAGTTTTTATGCTTATGCGAACAAACGACATAAATGAAGCTAAAGTTTGGATATTGCGATTTTTTTTTCAATTTTCAGTTTGACATAACAAAAAATAGGTAATTTTTATTTAATAAGAAAAAATAATTGCCTGGAGGTTTGAATAAAAACGTTGTTTTATGTAAACCAAACCAATTACATGCACACTTCTCCACGATGATTAAAAACACGAAGTTTCGGATCTAGCTTTTTTGAAAATGTGGCACTTTGCACTGATGGTTGTTTTATAGAAGGAGAGCGACAAGGGAAAGAATTTGATCCCGTTTTCAAAAAAGTACTGAAATTAGAAAAATATGTATGCTTAGAGCCTTCAGGGAGAATATATCACCCATTTCTTCAGTAAGTACTAGGCAAGGACCAAAGAAAAAGAAAAGAAAAAACAAGTAAGGAAGGCTAAGTTCGGGTGTAACATACTAAGCTGAGAGCTTTGGAGACAATATAAGGGGAAGTCGCGCTGTAGGAAAATGAACCTAGGTAACCCTGGAATTTGTTTGTATGACATGGGTATCAAATGGAAGGTAATAATGATTACTTTAAAAGGGGATGGGTCATAGTTCTATAGAATGTGTTTCAACGGTATCAAATGAAAGGTGGTAATGAGTATTTTAAAAGGGAGTGGGCCATAGTTCTATAGGTGGACGACTTTTCGGGATATCGCCATAAAGGTGGACCAGGGGTGACTCTAGAATGTGTTTGTACGATATGGGTATCAAATTAAAGGTATTAATGAGGGTTTTTAAAGGGAGTGGCCCTCAGTTGCGTTTTCGAGATATCGACCAAAATGTGGCCCAGGGTGACCCAGAACATCATCTGTCGGGTATCACTAATTTATTTATATATTTAATACCACGAACAGTATTCCTGCCATGATTCCAAGGGCTTTTTATTTCGCCCTGCAGAACTTTTTCATTTTCTTCTACTTAATATGGTAGGTGTCAGACCCATTTTACAAAGTTTTTTTCTAAAGTTATATTTTGCGTCAAAAAACCAATCCAATCAACACTTTTTTGTATTTGGTATAGAATTATGGAATTTTTTTAATTTTTCGAATTTTCGAAATCGAAAAAGTGGGCGTGGTCATAGTCGGATTTCGCCCATTTTTAATACCAAGATAAAGTGAGTTCAGATAAGTACGTGAACTAAGTTTAGTAAAGATATATCGATTTTTGCTCAATTTATCGTGTTAACGGGAGAGCGGAAGGACAGACGGTCGACTGTGTATAAAAACTGGGCGTGGCTTTAACCGATTTCGCCCATTTTCACAGAAAACAGTTATCTTCATAGAAGCTATGCCCTTACCAAATTTCACAAGTTATGGCATTAAACGTATTCTAGACAAATTAAATGAAAAAGGGCGGTGCCACGCCCATTTTGAAATTTTCTTTTATTTTTATATTTTGTTGCACCATATTATTACTGGCGTTGAATGTTGACATATTTTACTATTATAAAAATATTAAATTTTTGTTAAAATTTGACTTAAAAAAAATTTTTTTTTAAAAGTGGGCGAGTTCGTCATCCGACTTTGCTAATTCTTATTTAGAGCACATAACAGGAGTGACATTCCTGCCAAATTTTATCATGAGATCTTCAACAACTGGCAAATTACAGCTTGCAAAACTTTTAAATTACCTTCTTTTAAAAGTGGGCGTTGCCAAGCCCATTGTCAAAAATTTTGCTAATTTTCTATTCTGCATTAAAAGGTCAACCCACCTACCAAGTTTCATCGCTTTATCCGTCTTTGGTAGTGAATTATCGCACTTTTTTGGTTTTTCGAAATTTTCGATATCGAAAAAGTGGGCGTGGTTATAATCCGATTTTGTTCATTTTAAACAGCGATCTGAGATGAGTGCCCAGGAACTTACGTACCAAATTCATCAAGATATCTCATAATTTACTTAAGTTATCGTGTTTACGGACGGACGGACATGGCTAATTGAATTTCTTTTCTTCGCCCAGATCATTTTGATATATAGAAGTCTATATCTATCTCGATTAGTTTATGCCGTTAAGGGTACCGTTATGCGAACAAAATTAATATACTCTGTGAGCTCTGCTCAGCTGAGTATAAAAAAAAAACAAAGACAACATGATATAAATCTAGATCTGACTGTCACACTGACGGCTTAAAGGCCGTTTCACAATGTTCGGTTAAGGTTATCTGGCAGGTTATATAACAGATCAGCGAAGATTTCATTGAAATAAACTGTCGATCAGAGTTAGTCGAACGTTTAGAAACTATTTTTATACTGCTCTTCAAAAGTGGCTCTTTCATTTCCGTTGGGGTCACGAACCGTATGAAACTGTTCTTGAACTGTTACAAATATTCAGCAATATATTGCATTTGTCAAGCGTTTCTGCAGCATAACGAGAAACTCGTATTTCGGTATCTTCTGTTTTGAAAACAATAGAAAATATTATAGAGTCCTACTGCATAAGACTCACAAAGTGGCTCATATCTATGAAAGGCGAAGACTCGACTCTCACGATGGGCATACTAATTGGACACTGCCTTCTGGCGTCACACGTTTATAAGCTAGGCCTCGTCAGAAACGGCAGATGTAGGAAGTGCGACTTTTCGGAAGAAGCGGTTGAGCACCTTCTGTGTTCGTGTCTTGTGCTCGCCAAGTCAAGGCTCCGGCTGTAGAGGGCAACAGAGTTGCCAGATCACGAAACAGCAGTTAAGATTACTTACTTACTTAATTGGCGCTTAACTGTCTAAACGGTTACGGTCGTCCAACAAGGCGCGCCAGTCGCTCCGCTAACCGGCGCCAGTTGGTCACACCAAGGGAGTTTAAATGGTTTTCCACCTGGTCCTTCCAACGGAGTGGGGGCCGCCCTCTACCTCTGCTTCCATAGGCGGGTTCCGATAGAAACACTTTCTTGGCCTGAGCATCTTCTTTCATTGGCATAACATGGCCTAGCCAGCGCAGCCCCTGCGGTTTAATTCGCTGGACTATGTTGATGTTTTTTCGGATGATCTTCTTCGGTACTCGTCATCGCCAACGCGTAGAGGTCCATAAATCTTTCGAAGAACTTTTCTCTCGAACACTCCCAAAGCCCCATATAGCAGGACGGGTACGATAAGTGACTTGTAGAGTATGATTTTCGTTCGCCGAGAGAGGACTTTACTTTTCAATTGCCTACCTAGTCCAAAGTAGCATTTATTGGCAAGATTGATTCTTCGCTGGATTTCAGTGCTGATGTTGGTGCTAGGGTTGATGCTGGTTCCCAAATAAACGAAGTATTTTACTATTTCGAAATTACGGTTGCCAACAGTAGCGTGGTTGCCAAGGCGCGTATGCGCTGACTTTGCTCGATGACAGCAGGTACTTCGTTTTGTCCTCATTCACCATCAAACCCATCTTTACCGCTTCTTTTCCAGTTTGGAGTAAGCAGAACTAACAGCGCGGGTGTTTAGGCCGATGATATCAATGTCATCAGCATATGCCAGTAATAGCACGCTTTTATAGTATATTGTTCCAGTGCGGTTAAGTTCTGCAGATAGTATAATTTTATCCAGCATCAAATTAAAAAAATTGCACGATAGGGGGTCACCCTGTCTGAAACCTCGTTTAGTTTCGAACGGCTCGGAGAGGTCCTTCCCAATTCTGACTGAGCTGATGGGGTTACTCAACGTCATTTTGCACAGCCGTATAAGTTTGGCGGAGAAATCAAATTCAGACATAGCGGCATATAGGCAGCTCCTTTTGGTGCTGTCGAAGGCGGCTTTAAAGTCGACGAAGAGGTGATGTGTGTCGATTCTCTTTTCTCGGGTTTTTTCCAAGATTTGACGCATTGTGAAAATCTGGTCGATGGTAGATTTACCAGGTCTGAAGCCGCACTGATAAGGTCCAATCAGCCGGTTCACGGTGGGCTTCAATCTTTCGCACAATACACTTGAAAGGACCTTATATGCGATGTTAAGAAGGCTGATTCCACGATAGTTGGTGCATTTTGCAGTATCCCCCTTCTTGTGGACTGGGCAAAGAACACTTAGATTCCAACCGTCGGGCATGCACTCGTCCGCCCATATTTTGCTAAGAAGCTGCTGCATGCGCCTTACCAACTCCTCGCCGCCGTACTTGAATAGCTCAGAAGGCAATCCATCGGCGTCCACGGCCTTGTTGTTTTTCAATCTGGTCCGGCTCGCTATATAAACGTGCAAGTAATATTTTCACCCCCGCTGAGCAGGTTATGCGCTGGGCTTGGGACCCGCCACGTAAAACCATACTCCAATGAAATATAACAACAAGCATCGGATAAATACACTCTCTATTGATGACGACCATGGCAAGCGTTTGAAGGACAATGAATTGAGGGCATGCACCAGGAACGTCCGCTCCCTGAATGGGATTGGTGCAGATGCCCGGCTGATTGGTGTCCTCGTCAAAGCAAAATCTGACATCACCGCCGTCCAAGAAATGCGTTGGACGAAGCAAGGAAGAAAGAAGATCAAAAAATTGTGACATCTATTGGAATGGCCATACGAATAAGCGCAGTTTCGGCGTCGGATTCGTGGTGTGAGAGAGACTTTGTCGCCTAGTGCTGGTTTTCACGCCGGTGGACGAGCGTCTCGCAGCTATCCGAATAAAAGCAAATTTTTTTAATATATCATTGATCTAAGCGCCGAGAGAGGAGAAAGACGATGAGGTGAAAGACACTTTTTATGAACAATTAGAACGCACATACGAGCGCTGCCCCCGCCATGATATAAAACTCGTGCTTGGCGACTTTAATGCCAGGGTGGGCAAAGAAGGTGTTTTTGGCCCTACAGTCGGAAAGTTCAGCTTACACAATGAAACTTCTCCTAACGTACTGAGGCTGATTGGCTTTGCCGGTGCTCGAAACATGGTCATATCCAGCACGAGGTTCATGCATAAAAAGATACATCAAGCTACATGGCTGTCTCCTGATCGAAATACTCGCAATCAGATCGATCACGTTGTGCTAGACGGACGGCATGCCTCCAGTGTTTTAGATGTGCGCACGATCCGAGGACCTAACATCGACTCGGACCATTATCTCGTTGCAGCCAAAATATGCACCCGCTTCAACGCGGCTAAAACCAAGGAACAAAAAACACAAGGAAAGCTAGACGTCGAAAAGCTTCAATCACAACAGACTGCCAATGATTTTGCAACTCGACTCTCACACCTGCTCTCTGAGAGCACAACTCATCCTGAAGGAATACAGGAGCAGTGGGAGCATATCTCCAAAGCACTTCGTACTGCCACCGAGGAAAAAATTGATTACCGGCGGTCACGAAAAAACAACTGGTACGATGAAGAATGCCGCGTTGCAACCGAAAGAAAACACGCTGCCTACAGGGCTACGTTAAAAGCGAGCGGACAAGAGGAGCGTGTGAACGCTATCGTGAGTTGAAAAGTGAAGCGAGACGCCTTTTCAGGAAGAAAAAAGCAGAAGCAGAAAGGCGTGAGTGCGAGGAGCTTGAGTTGCTAGCCACCAGGAATAACGCCCGAAAATTTTACCAAAAAAATACGGCGACAGACGGAAGGTTTTAAGACCGGGGCATACTCCTGTAGGAACGAAAACGGCGACCTTGTAACTGATGTCCAGAGAGTACTTAGATTATGGAGGGAACACTTCTCTGCTCTCCTAAATGGAGGCAGCAATTCACCGCGCAGAGAGGAAGAACCCGATCCCGCAATCGATGATGATGCAATATATGTCCCCCGCCCGCATGACGAAGTTAGAAAAGCAATAACCAGCAGTTAAGATAGGTCATATAAAACGTCTAATATTTGCCAAAATTACGAAAGTATTCTACAACATAAGTTTTGGCAGCTGATTGGGGCTCTTCATTTGGCCATCAAAAAAATTCTAGTAACACTTTGGACACATTCAGTCTGCGTGAGCTCTTATTAGACCGACCAGTTCAACTTAACCTAACTCTAAGTTTTTACACAAGTTCGGAACTATGGAAATAGTGCTAATAAAATAAGTAGTTCTAAAGTGGAAATATGTATCTAGTTCGGAACTATAGAAAAGGTAATACAACGAGGACAATTTCCACCGCCTAGGCCATCGCCATTTTAAATTCGCCAGTTGAAAGAATTTAATTGAGATAGAGAGAGAACAAATTGTGGTTCTGTATGTACTAGATCTAGAGATTTTTCCTTCAGGGCGCATGCAAAATTAATAAATGAAACGATGTGTTTTTGACAAAATTTATTCATAACTTGCCTAGTTTTGAATGAAGAACACACCCTCGAATGTGGTTAAACAAAAATGAATGATGAACCAAGTTTCATTCAAAACATCGACCGGAAATTATGTTTAGGAAATTCTAATTGATGTCTTATCTCTTATGTAACCTTTCCTAACTTTTTTGTATAGTTTGAGCTAATTAAGAAAAATTCTAACAAATAGGTTTCTAAAAATAAAAACAACCAACACAATACCCAACAAGAAAAAAACATAAACTACAAATAAACTATTCGTAAAAGGAAGTGTCTAATGGAACAATGTGATCAAAATTTTACGTAACTAGCTTACCCGGAAGGCTTTGTGCGGCCCGAAAACTAGTTTGCCTGCATTTAAAAAGTGAGCCTCACTTCCCTCTGCACTCTCTGTTTCATTCTCTTGTACTATATCTTCCATTTTTATACCTTTCAAGAACATGAAATGGTATATTAACGTTGGTCCCATGTTTGTAACGTTGAGAAATATAGAAGACAGACACACCATTAAGTATACCGAATTGATCAGGGCGAAGAAGTGAGTTGATATAGCCATGTCCGTCTGTTCGTCCGTCCGTCTGTCTGTTTGAACGCAAACTAGTCCCTCAACTTTTGAGATATCTCAATGAAATTTGGCAGAAGGATGTATTTTTGTATTATATTAGATATTTGTCGGATCCGGTAGGATTGGACCACTATAACATATATCTCCCATACAACCGATCGTTCAGATAAGACGATTTTGGTCATTCCTGCTGCAATTTAGAAAGTATAAACGTGAAACTCGGTGATATATATTCTAATATATCATAGAGGATATCTTGAAAAATCACTTTGATCGGAGCTATATATAGTATATATCCCATACAACCGATCGTTCAGATAGAAAGATTTTTGGCAATTTCTCTCTTAATTTCCAATCTAAAAACGTTAAACTTGGTGATATTTATTCTAATATATCGTAGAAGATTTCATGCGAAAATCGTTTTGATCGCAGTTATATATAATATATATCCCATACAACTGATCGTTCAGATAGAAATATTTTTAGCCATTTCTCCCTTAATTTCCAATATAAAAACGTGAAACTTGGTGAAATATATTCTAATATATCGTAGAAGATTTCCTGTAAAACTCATTTCGATCGGAGCTATATATAATATATATCCCATACAACCGATCGTTCAGATAAGGGGGTTTTCTGCCATTTTTTTATATTTATCTTAAAATCGTTTAGGTATGTACATCTGTTCACTATGTATTTCTTATCTTATACAGCGCATTATTTGGAGATTACGAATGGGATAAGATTATTGTTCAGCCCCATTCATGAGAGGCATAAAGTCTTCGGCCCAGCCGAAGACAGTCCTGTCCTTACTTGTTTCTGCTTATTATGGTTCATCCCTTATTCCATTTATCTCTCTCCTACTCCCAAACCTATTCCCACTCTAACTCCAATTTAAATTTCCATTCCCATCGCCAATCCCACCCCTATTCCCATTCCAACTCCAGTCCCCACTCCCAATCCACCTCGGTATCCCAATTAAACTCCCACTTTCAGCCCCACTCTTTCTCTGTAGATGTTGAATGCATTTTAGGAAATGTTAAAAAAAGAGAAAGAGCTCTTTGACATTAGAATACTCTGCTGGATTTTCGATAGAGTCAGACACACTGTCCAAAACCCAATTTACATTTTATAAAATTCTATTGCTTGGTTTTCACTATTTCAAACTAGTTCACAAAAACACAAATTGCATTGGATCAGATTTGCTCTTTTTTGTTTTCTTTGATACCTTACGAAATCAAACTGACATTTCGAAAATCCAATTAACGTTTTCGAAAATCCAACTTACTATTCTAAATTCGAATTGACCCTTTCTAAATCCACCTGGAAATGGTGGAGTGATGCATCACAGAATGTTGTTTCCATTTTACTTTTGTTCGAAAATCATCAAGTTCGAAAATTATATGAAATTTGATTTGAAAATTAATTATTAATATTCCATTTCAAATCTTTTTTCCACATGTTATACATATATTAAATTTGAAATGGGTAATTCCAGCCATATAAGGGATTGTTATGACAATTCGAGAAATCGAGGACTAAGTTATTTAGGTCGAGTATCTTCATGCGCCGAATTATTAATTTCAAACATTTTTTACTTAGTTATACACAATGAAAGTCTCACAATTTTATTACATTCCAAAAACTTGTAAATTTCACGAATGCCAACTATCAGTTAGTTTAATTAAATGTCAACTTACTTCCCTAAGCGCCATCTGTTGGTAAGTAGTTAAATGGTAAGATGTCGTTTTCAAATTGAACATATGCCTCTAGTGTTTTACGCTAGCAAATTACCATAGTGAGATATCTTTTTGCTATGGTGAGAAATCTTTCTAATAGTAATCTGTGAGAAATTGCAATTATTCATTTCATATTTGCCAAAAATATGCATTTAAATATATTTTGCTAGAATTTGCCACGATGCCTTGATATGGCATTTCAATTTTATTAGCGTATGTGAAATTAGGAAAATTAAGTCGAATCATGTGTAAGCTTTTTTTACGAAGATTTTTAAGTTTAATGTTCACCTTTAAAGCTTTAATAGAATATGAGTAAGTAGAGTACTATTTCGTCTAACTACCCCAAACCTAAATGCCACCCTTACTAAAAAATGCCCCTATTGTAATGCGGAGTGAAATACCTTTCGTTTAATACCCATATCGGGATATATCATGCAATTTTTTTCAATTTCGAATAAATGGCAACCTTGTGAAACATTCTGAGTGGCAACACTTAGGTAGAAAGTCTTAGAAGGTGATACATTATCACTGTGCCAAATTTTATTTAAATCGTCTGAGCCGTTCCCGAGATCATTCGGCTATACAAATATACAAGAATTGCTCGTTTAAAGTTATATAAGATATAAGATAAGTAAATTAAATTTTTTCTAGGGTATTTATTCCCCTGCATCCACGTAGTACTGACGCTCATTATTATACTTATTTTTAAAAAATTTATTCAAAATCAGGTGACTCATAAGTATTACGTGATCTATTCGGAAAGATAATATTCAATTTTAAAACCAATGTTCTGTTTGTATTGTATGACTTTATGTTAGGAATGTTACGAATACTACGGTATCCCTTCTGAAGCGTTGGAATTTCTGGTTGATTTAGACTTCTGATTGCAATTTCGGTTTCGACAGCTAGGTACCAGTATTCCTAAAGGGTCTGGCAAAGTCATAACGCCATAGTCATAACCATATTTTTACTCAAGGGCCAGTTAATGGTGACTTAACCATAACCAGATAAAACAGATGATCCAACCAACCTTATGGAAATCAATTTAATTGCTCAATGGTGCCACACCATAACGACCTAGCCATAACCATACCATAGCCTACCAATTGGTTTTTGGTTTTTCGCCATATCCATAACCTAAAAATATTTGAGTTGGAGAATTTATTATTTTATTATTATTTTCAGATTTTATTATTGTTTTGGATACGTTTTGACTAAGAGACTAATTTTTTTTGGTATATGTTAGTAATTTTAAGCGTTTTCTTCGTTTTTATTAAAAATTCACGATTTTTAGGTTAAGGCACCAATAACTGATGCCAATTGATATGGATAAAGCACGTGTTAAAGTTGGCATAGTCATAACCCCATAGTCATAACCATATTTTTACTTATTATATGGATATGGATACGTCAAGTTTAAACGGCCCTTAAGCCTTTCCTTAAAGTATAGGAGTTAGGCTGTTCTTCGTGTGACTGCAACATTTAGTACCATACGAAATAACCGCTTAAGTCTTTCGTTAAAGTATAGGGGTTAGGCTGTTCTTCGTGTGACTATCTAGAACTAATTGTTTGCTTTTACTTGTTTCGATTGCATCTGATACGATTCTGGTTCCGGTTCCCATAAACTCACATCCGTAACATCTCTAGCATAATAAGCTAATTCTGGCGACGAGTATACAAACGATATCATCATACCCTTTCGACATTTGTTCTAAGGCTGTAATTAATTTCGGCTCATTTGAATTTACTTTGTGCATTTCAAATATCTTTGTCGCACGATACTTATTCAAATGCAAATAAACATTTACACAAAACAAAAAATAAAAACAACATAATTTTGAATCACTTAAGCTAAGGTGGATGGAGTACCTGTGTGTGTCATACACATGTTTGGCACTGCTCTTCATAAACTTGTTAGAGCATCTGTAAAATCAATGCCATTTAAACTGGCGATCGGTATAAAAAGATTTGCTTGGCATTTTTTGCATTTCAAATACACAAAGTCAAGTGTCTGGATAGCAGTTGTCGCAAATTTCACCTTAGTTTTTGTATTCCATATTCCACTTCAGAATTTTGTGAAAACCATATATCATGAATAAAGCTTCACTTTATCATAGAGCTAGTGCTGTACAACGTCGTGATTCGAAACAGATTTTTCAGGAATATATGCAAGTCATGCAATGGCGCACCGATGGACATGATACACTCATCGATATTGGTTCGGGCCCTGGTAATGTACTCATGGAATTTGTATATCCTATGCTGCCGCCACAATTTGATGCTGTCTTAGCTACGGATGTCTCCGAGCGTATGGTGGATTTTGCGCGTAAGAGCTACGGTGATTGTGAGCGTGCACATTTTGAGACATTGGATATTACGTGCGCGCAGCTACCAGCGCGATTGTCCGGGCAATTTGATCATGTCACTTCGTTCTATTGTCTGCATTGGGTGCAAAATCAACGGTAAGTTATCTTTTAAATGCGAGTTTACTCCTCTTATTGATCCTTCCTTAAAATTCGCTTTGTTTTCTAGACTTGCTCTACAAAATATTCATCAATTACTGCGTCATAGTGGTGGCGATTGTTTACTCGTCTTTCTAGCCAATAATGCAATCTTCGATGTTTATATTGAGCTTTCCAAAACCGAGAAATGGGGTAGATATATGACAGATGCTATGCAATTTATCTCACCTTTACACAATAGCAGCGATCCTGGCGCAGAATATAGTAAATTGTTACAGGAAACTGGTTTTGTGGACTTCAGCGTGGAGATACGTAATGAGATTTTTGTTTATGATGGCACGCAGAATCTAAAAGGTGAATGAAATAAAAAATTTGATTAGCTTATTTTCAAATAAAATCTACTTATATTCTAGATAACGTTGAGGCCGTCTGTCCATTTCTCGAGAGAATACCAAAGTTCCAACACGAGGACTTTCTGAATGATATTATTAAAGCTGTGGTTAATATGAAATTGTGTGATGGTGATTTTAATGCGAGAGATTTTAAATTTATCGCGCCTTACAAATTAGTCGTAGTCTATGCAAGAAAACCAAATAGTCTTTTGAGTAGCATGTTTGCAGAGGCAGAGAGATTGGCGAATGGACTTTTTTAATCGGAATATTGTAGGTGGAAAAATATATTCAAGGTGTGAATGTACGATCATCCAAATATTCCGATTAATTAAAAACTGATTATATTTTTAATCAAAAATATATTAGTTTTGATCAAAACTTAGCTTTAAAGTCTTAATTTGTAGATTAATCAGAATAGTGATTTATTATATTTCTATTAAACCGATTGAACGCACATGCCTTGTTAAAAGTTGGCTGAATATTGTGGATAAATTTAACATAATTATTTATTATTTTTGGCGGCCACCGTGGTGTGATGGTAGCGTGCTCCGCCTACCACACCGTATGCCCTGGGTTCACACCCCGGGCAAAGCAACATCAAAAGTTTAGAAATAAGGTTTTTCAATTAGAAGAAAATTTTTCTAAGCGGGCTCGCCTCTCGGCAGTGTTTGGCAAGCGCTCCGAGTGTATTTCTGCCATAAAAAGCTATCAGTGAAAACTCATCTGCCTTGCAGATGCCGTTCGGAGTCGGCATAAAACATGTAGGTCCGGCCAATTTGTAGAGAAAATAAAGAGGAGCGCGACGCAAATTGGAAGAGAAGCTCGGCCTAAAATCTCTTCGGAGGTTATCGCGCCTTACATTTATTTATTTTTTATTTATTATTTTTAACGACAAATTGTAGTTTAAATTAATCCCAAGCCGATGGTATTGACTTCTGACTATTTGACTAATTTCATGTTATGTAATCAATTTACGACTTTTATTTCAAACTAACATGAATTTATAAAAAAAACCGAATAAATCCGTTTTGCTCTATTCTTTAATTGATTCGGAAGGAGTACTGAGTTTACCTCTAGCTTACGGCATTCTATGTAATCATGCCATGAGTCAGTGTGAGAATCAATATCAGAAGCACTGTGTTGTTGTTGTTGTTTTAGCGACAAGGACACTCTCCGAAAGTCTTGGGGAGTGTTATCGATGTTGGTGGTCCTTTGGTGGATGCAGATACGGTACGTTCGGTACCAAGCCCGACCATCTCGGGAAAGAAATGTTACGACAACATGCGACCTTCTACGCCCAACCCTAGATCCATGAGGTGTTTGGGGTCTCCAAAGTCTCGGCTCTTAATGAGACAGGATTCGTCACGGATAGGTGAGATTGACAATTGGGTTGGAGAGGCTATATCTGTGGCCTCATGCAATAACCGCTTAAGTCGACTTAAGAAGAATTTGAGTTATAAGTGGTACGGTGTTCGCGAATTAAAGCTACATATTTGTGTCCAACCAGTATCCTTCTAGGAAAAACTAATAGAGAAGTTATTGGCAAGTGCATAACCGCCGAACTCGAAACTGTACTAATTTACATTTGCATAAGTAACTTATGTGTTCTTAAGAAAAAATGTAAACATTTATTTGTTTTGCCTATTAGGCTATCTCGAGATAAGCGGTTATGGCAAACAAAGTGGCATATTTTAGTATAAAGTAGAAATAGCTTAAATTATAGTAAGCAATTATTGCAAAATGGAAAACTTACAAAGTGGAGTGATAACTAAAATTAGGTTTTTATTGTAAATTTGTTATGCCACGAATAACGGACCTCTGCCGAGATAAGCGGTTATTGCACCCATTTTATAACACGTTTGAGTTCTTAAGTCTACTTAAGTAGTACAAACAAATAGCACACAGCCAGTGTATTTATCATAAACTTTCATAGCAGATGTTTCGTTAAAAGAAATACAAATGAATAAAAAAAACCGTTTTCTATCTCTGGATTTGATCTCACAACCTTTCGATCGCAAGCTAGTCACTTTACTCGTCGGCCAAAGGCTGTTCTCTCAGTTTTAAAATTGTCGGTATTCGAACATGATGTATTTAAATTTGTGGAAATTTGATTTCTTTAATGTAAAAGTTACGCACTAAGTATAAACGCATTAGTAAATTACATTTAAAAGTGTTCCATTTGAGTGAAAAGTGCAGTGTTAACTGTTTTTAATTTGGCGAGATGCTTAAATTTCCGAAGAGATCTAAAGAGTTGTGTATTTTTCAATACGAAAATAAAAAAAAAATTGGATTCGCCGAATTCGAAGTGTTTGCGTTTGGTAATGAGGATCGAGAATCCATCCTGATTATCAAGTTACTGACTTTGAATCTGAAATTGATAACCATGAAAATAATAAAATTAGTATCATTGAGTAAGAAGTGGATCACCAAGAAATCTATGAAACTATTTGAAGCACTGAAAAAGGTTCCTTATCGCGCTAAAACTCCAAATTAAACGGAATAGTGGTAAAACTTACGTAAACTCCAAAGGAGTAGCATCAGAAAGAGTTTTCCACCTTATAAATTACGAATGCCGCACAAAAAGAAATACTAAAATATCACCTTCTCTCGACAATAAAGTATTTCATAGCTTTTGCGCACTTGTTTCTCACAATGAACGAGTTTTATTTATTGAAACCCTTATAAATATTGATGGCAAGAAATTGGCCAAAATATATTACCACGCTAAAAAGCGCCGTCAACGTGACCATACCATTGTGTAAATTAAAAATTTGTTAGTTTAAATTATATTTAAATTGAAAAATACGATCTTGCCGTGATCGTCACAAATTTTATTCTGAATTTTCTTTCAAAGATTTTACAGTTTACATAATATCAAAAATCAATAGAAGTTTCTTAGGTTATATTCAGGCCTGTTCGGAATTCCGACTCATTTTGAAAAGTAAAACGAGGCTGATTCCGAGTCGATTTCGAATCGTTTTCATTACGAGTCGATAATCAAGCGAAACAACTGTTTTTATTTATTTTGGTTTTAGTTACATTAAAATTTTGCAAAAATTTGAACAAAATGCCAGCATCAATGGTTTTCGGAAAGGCAGAGGCAAGAAGACGTGCAATTGTGCATAAAAAACGCAAAAATCGATCGATCGAAATTGAGAACACGTCGGTTTCCTTTCGAACAGAATCACTTTGTTTAGCTTGGAAAATTTTTGATAGGAATTTTCAAATTAAGATTTGTTATACTAATACTATGTTCAAACAGAAAAATAAATTGGGGAAATTTCGATTTGAATTGAGTGCTGATCATACAACTCGATTTAGCTTACACAATAGTAATTTGCTAGCTGGTTGGCTCATCTCTACAGCAAGAACATACCTTTGTTCAGACTGTCAAAATAAACACGCACATTATTAGGCGAATGAAATAGAATGAAAACACAAAACTTTGCAATTTTTGTGTGTTGTAAGAAAATGTGTTCAATGTTTTGGTTTCATTTTGAGTTTGCCATCTTCTTTTGACAATCCCTACTCCAGTGAAATGAAAGACATAAAATCAGCTGATGAGATGAGCCAACCATATAGTTTAGCCATGCGTATCTGACGTTTAAATATACTCAATAAACACACTTTACAATGTTGCATTTGCAGTTTGAAACAATTTATTACGCAATTTTTTTTTAAATTGGCAATTTATTATTACAATTTATTATATGACAAATTGCGTAATAAATTGCCCAAATTGTATAAATTGCCAATTTGGTGAGTGTAAGAACCTAGTATAAATAACCAATAGTCCAGCAAAAAGTTGTTATAAACCTTCCAAATAAAATGATTAATTTAATAAAACTTATTTGTGGGAAAAATAATGTAATTATCTGTGCTTAATAGGCTAATTACTTTCGATTCCGACTGCTCAGAGGTAAAACTTTTCAAATCGACCAAGTCTGGTCGGAATCGATATTCAGAACACTAATCCATTTCGATTCCGAATAAATTAGTAAGAATCGCAATCCAGAACAGGCCCGATTATTTCTGTACAAAATAGTGATTATACAGATACAGTCGATTTTCTAATACTTCATGTTTGTAATCTGTTATTGATCAGTTATTATTATTATTTATCTAAATTAATATAAGTTAATAATAGGGGGACTCATGGAAGCATATAAACTTATAAGTTGTAAAATTATATCCATTTACACACGCTGTTATATGAACACATCTAGTAATATTCTTGATAAACTTAATTGTTTATCAGCTGTATTATTGCCAAAAAATAATAAAAATGTTTGATTGTTATACAAATTAAAAAATGCCAAGATTAAGTGAAAAATCAAAACTAAAACGTCTTTACTAAGATATACTTGTAAATGACTTGCTGATGTTGGAGATTTCTGATGGAAATGCTTGCTGTAATGTCTGCAAGGTTGCATTCCTTTGAGTTTACCGCGTTTAAACAATGAAATGTGCGCGTAAATTTATACAAATTGTGTGAATGATTTTTATACTCAGTTGAGCAGAGCTCACAGAGTATATCAACATTGATTGGATAACGGTTGTACAGGTATAAAGGAATCGAGATAGATATAGACTTCCATATATCAAAATCATCAGGATCGAAAAAAAATTTGATTGAGCAATGTCCGTCCGTCCGTCCGTTAACACGATAACTTGAGTAAATTTTGAGGTATCTTGATGCAATTTGGTACGTAGGTTCCTGAGCACTCATCTCAGATCGCTATTTAAAATGAACACTATCGGACTATAACCACACCCACTTTTCCGATATCGAAATTTTCGAAAAACCGAAAAAGTGCGATAATTCATTACCAAAGACGGACAAAGCGATGAAACTTAGTAGGTGAGTTTAACTTATGACGCGGAATAGAAAATTAGTAAAATTTTGGACAATGGGCGTGGCACCGCCCACTTTTAAAAGAAGGTAATTTAAAACTTTTGCAAGCTGTAATTTGGCAGTCGTTGAGGATGTCATGATGAAATTTGGCAGGAACGTTGCTCCTATTACTATATGTATGCTTAATAAAAATTAGCAAAATCGGAGAACGAGCACGCCCACTTTTAAAAAAAAATTTTTTTTAAAGTCAAAGTTTAACAAAAAATTTAATATCTTTACAGTATATAAGTAAATTATGTCAACATTCAACTCCAGTAATGATATGGTGCAACAAAATGCAAAAATAAAAGAAAATTTCAAAATGGGCGTGGCTCCGCCCTTTTTCATTTAATTTGTCTAGGATACTTATAATGCCATAAGTCGAACAAACATTTACCAATCCTTGTGAAATTTGGTAGGGGCGTAGATTCTGGGACGATAACTTATTTCTGTGAAAAAGGGCGAAATCAGTTGAAGCCACGCCCAGTTTTTATACACAGTCGACCGTCTGTCCTTCCGCTCGGCCGTTAACACGATAACTTGAGCAAAAATCGATATATCTTTACTAAACTCAGTTCACGTACTTATCTGAACTCACTTTGTATTGGTATATAAAATGACCGAAATCCGACTATGACCACGCCCACTTTTTCGATATCGAAAATTACCAAAAATGAGCTGTCAAGAGCTAAATTTAAGCCACAAGTTTAAGTTGGCTGATCACTGCAGTGTATTCCAAGCGGAAGTCGTTGCGATTAAGGATGCAGTTGATGGAATGCTATTCAGTGCTACTACGGTTAGGGAATTTAACATCTACTCTGATAGCCAAACGGCTATCAAGGCCTTGAGCTCAACTACAGCTCATCGCTTTCGATTGCATCGAATTATTTTACAATTAAGATTATCTGGGTCCAGGGCCATTGCAATATCCTGGGAAACTGTCAAGCGGATCTCTTAGCCCGCATCGATACAACTGAACCGGATGAGGATGGCTTTAGGGATTTCGGGATTCCGCTGGCCACCTGTGGATTGCTCCTCCATAGCTTGGCCTCGAGTCAGCTCAGCAAACGTTGGGCGGACACCACGCCTTGCAGGGTAGCAAGATCTTTCTGGCCGAAAGTGGATGGCAGGAGGTCTGCTGAAATAATTGGGTTCACTAAGGCTCAACTATCAATGGTCATTGGGGTTTTGACAGAGCACTGTCCCATGGATATACATGCGATACGTCTCAATATACTGGAAACTCCATTCTGCTGCAGCTGTATGGAGGATGATTGCCCAGGTTTTGCCAGAACTAGGCGAAAGTACTTCGGTCGGGTCTCACTTGGGTCTCCCGATGATTTATCCAAAGTTGGGATCGGTATCATTCGGAACTTTATCGTTGCTGTCCAACGATTCTCTAAGTAGCTAGATCTAAGTCACCGTTATTTTTGGTGTATGTGGTATCACAACGGACCTTCGTGTTGTCCAAGTGAGCTATCCTTATCAGGGCAGCTACCACTTAACCTAACCTAACCTAACTCGGTACGTTAATTTTTAGGAAAGAAAATTAAACTAGATAGTTGTCAAACATGTGATAAATTGGAGATAAATTGGAAGCAAAAATAGTTGTGCCTAATCAAGGCAACAATCAAGATCTAGTTCAGTAATTGCAGAATAAGCAGAATGAGCGGTCAGTGCACCAAGAAACAGCGGAGTTGGCTTGTAACTCCAAATGGGTAGATAAAGGACCTACTGGCATAATAAGTTTTACCTTCGACCTACAAAAATATTTGATCCTTTCCCGCGCATCTCCTTAAGCTATTATAAAAGACAATTGTGGACTTTTAATTTAAAGATTGCACAACAATATCTCCATATTGCTACATGTGGCACGAAGGAATATCAGGGCGTGGTAAAATCAGATCGCTTTTTGTTGATTCGAACATCTTAAGAACCTTCAGGGAGTGAGCCATGTTGTGTTCCACAGTGATAATTTCGTTCATTTGTGTTCGCAATGTTTACATCAGCAAATCGCATTCCCAATCTTATTTATATTATCGACCTAAAATTTATGGAACCAGGCCACACACACATGGAGTGCGGCGTAGATCACACGCTTATTGAAAGAAAGAAGAAAATCACAAATGCTACAATACACCATCCCCATGACTGGTATTATTTTGTTGGGCACGGAGGTACAAGAAATGTTTTTAATGTTATAGAAATGGATACAGTATACATTTTCCAATATACTTAAATCAAAATATAATTGGAGACTTAGTAATGAAGATAGCGAAAGATTTCTTTCGAAAAATGTTAGATGGTTACGATATAAAAAAGCAATTTCACCAAAATTTACTATAAAACTAGTCTTAAGGAAATTGAACCTGTGAAAGTTTTACATATTCTAAATAGAGGTTCAAATACAATTTATTTAAAAAAAATTCCATTGCTTAAAGAAAGGTTTATAATGAAACTTAGCTCACTATCACTATATATTTGTGAAAGTATGTCTGTATGTATGTTTGGACTTGCAGCCTAAACCGCAGAATGGAATCGAACGAAATTTTGCCATGGAATACCCTGAGTGCGTCAATCTATGGTAGGCTGCATAAAAAAAGTTTTCGACAAGGGGGCGTGGCACCTCCCATACAACTGGAAATTTTCGTAGTCAATATATCTGAAAGTGTTAAGGCGAGACGACTGAAATTAGGTGAGTGGTTATATGAGACCAATCCCTGCCCCCTCCAAAAAAACTGGGTGTAACGAAAAAGGGGGCTTGGCACCTCCCTACAACTGGAATTTTTCGTAGTCAATATATCTGAAAGTATTAAGGCTAGACGACCCTGAGTGCGTCAATCTATGGTAGGCTATATAAAAAAAGTTTTCGACAAGGGGGCGTGGCACCTACCATACAACTGGACTTTTTTTTAGTCAATATATCTGAAAGTATTAAGGCTAGACGACTGAAATTAGGTGAGTGGTTATATGAAAATCCCTACCCTCTCCAGAAAAACTGGGTATAACGAAAAAGGGGCGTGGCATCTCCCATACAAATGCGGGTTGGGATTAGTCTGATATATTAGTCTATTAGCTTTTATTTATACCCGAACGACGTCGGGTACTCTGCTAGTATTAAATATAAACATAGATATGAGTTCAATGACCCCGAATTTTTCCTTTTACTTTTTCTATCTTATGGAGTCAGTTTTTTTGTTAAAAATTTTATTTATTGTTAAATAAAACTAACAAATGAAATATTTAACTCGATACTATATATTTCCGTTTTGAGTTAAGTCGTAAGTTTTGTTTGGTTTTCTGTTTTTACTAAAAACCTGTTTCGATATAAGTTAGGCTGATATTTAAATTAAAATTTGCAATAAAGGCTTATATATATTGCGCTGGCAACGCCTTGAAAGGGTTGCGCTACACAACCCCCTGCATCTATTTGTTGTTTTAGTCCTACTGCGGGTATATTCTAATCCCCTAAGCCCTGTCCTTCGGCTTGGTTGCCATCTTAGAAGTCGATATAAGGTCCTGTGATGCGCTTTATGGAAAAAGTCAGGACGCAATGTTACCTGTAGTCTATATGTCAGACTCTCTAATGTAGGACTCCCTTCCTCCATTGGAGGGCTAACCGCTGATATCTATCCTTCTACAGCCCGCGCAGTTTAGCGTACCTAGGATCCGTACTTCGGGTATAGGTGCATCATACATGTGCTTCATGGCTACTCTTACGATAATGGGTAAGGCATCCATCTCCTTATTTGCTTAATCAATCGTAGGCAATCCGTGCGTCATGCAGATGTGCCCTTCGTGTCAGTTGGGTGGGGTTTGGAGGGTAATAATCCATTGGGTTTATTGTTATTGTTGGGCCCATCAAATGTGCTACGAGATGGTCAGCTGGCCCCCAACCATCATATTTGTTGATAGTAGGGATCCGACTGTTTGTGAATACCGGTATCTCAGATAGTCCCTAAAAATTTTAAAAGGTATTGAAGAACCCTGAAACAGCGTTCCAATGCCGCAAAACCTACATTTCTACCTGGCTAAACTGAGCGGGCGGAAACAGCGTTGCTGCGGATGGAGCGTTGGGGTCCCGTTTGACTTGAGAACTAAGAAGTAGCCATGATGTGCGTCATCTTCTGGTCGTCCATCAGCTGGTTCGGTAGATGGTGTTTTTTTTTATTACTTTTTTATTTCCTTGCGCCAGGGATCTCGATTTACTTCTTCGAAAAGTGCTTTCCAGCATCTAGTCTGCTTTGCTTGATGGCAGCGCAGTACACATTATTGCGGATAATATGTAGAAAAGTTAGATCTAAAATATTTGTATCCAAACATTTAAAGTGATTTCCCTTTCGTTTATGCAAAAAGAACACAATTATGCCATGGAATGCAGTCCCCTGATCTGGACGGGCAGTTATTATGTTATTATGTTGATAAACAAAACGCGACTACTGTATTCTATGTAAGATCTTGGGAAAGAGCAGCAGCTTGACTTAGGGGAGACAATGGTGACTGTGCTCAGAGTACACGACAACTCAATCTACCCTTACTATATAGAAGAAGATGTGACTGTTATACACTTCCTGCGCTTCTGTGTCGCACCTTCTAGTATCAGTTTTGAGATATTTCGGTACAAATGTGGTGCCCTGATTCTCACACAAACAGGACACAAATTTGTGATACGGAACTTATAATTTATCCAACCAAAGCATTTTTGTTGTTGTATCGCAAAGCACTCTCCGAAATTGTAAAGGTGTGCTATAGATACTCACAGACTCTGGCTTAGCAATACTGGCGTGGGTATGGGTTTTTTGACCCACACAAACTTTAGAACTGTGGGTTTTAATAGTTTCTTAAGACAAGCAGGTACTTAATAAGCCCCTTAATCAGCAGGGTTCCCCACTCAAACATACCTTGACAGTCTTACGGATGCTGGGCGTGGGATAAATCAGAAAGTTCGACTATCGACTGAGTATCTAAAGGCTTTAGTACCCGAGTGAACTGATTTTTATGTGGTAAAGGGCACGCAAGCCAACAGTACTCAAAAGCTTCGGGTAATATTCCTTTCGCTACTAAAATAAGGAAAACCCCAAATTATCTGGCGGTGGCACTAATTTTGCAAACTGACCTAGTATGATGGACTGCGAAGCTCAAAGTCTCTGCTGCTTACCATGTTCGTTTTGCTAATGCGCTTTCGGGTGAAAAGATCTGCTTTATATTTATCCGAAACTTCATTATAGGCCTTAGATGGTGAGATAATTGAGAGAGCGTTCAGGGTTTCGAGGGGAGCAACTTCCATCAGCGACTGCTGAACAACAACAACAACACTGCTGAGCTCAGGGGTTGCTTTTCTCTTAGCCGCCCAAGATAATCACCCCTGTTACGGTATCCGACGAATGCCATCCGCGGGGAATGCGAATCGAATTGAGAAGATCTGGTATAACCGATCGGCAATGCAGCTCGCGAATAAAATTTTGTAGATAAAGCAGTTCGGTGATTCCCTGCATTCCGATAACCGCAATAGAAACGCGATAGCTGTCATTTGCTCCAAGTGTCATTCGCTAAAAAACTGTTGCGGATTGAAAAGAAAAATTTGACATAACGCGCAATAAAGTTAAAATAGAGTGGAATTCAATAAAAGGTTAGTTATATTTTATATTTTTTGGTAAAATTCATGTAATAGTGATATTTTTAAACAGAAGTCGCACCACTAATCGCGAACAGTTTTCTTTAATGGCTGAACGGATGAAGCTCAACGAGAACATCGCCAAAAACATATCCAAGCAGCCGACAGACGTAATTTCAGTGTTTTGGACATCCCTAGGCAACGACTTAAATGCGTTGGGACCTCCAACAAAGTCCATTGCTGAGTGGAAAAAAATATTTTTTATATGTAAAAAATTTTGTTAAACTCATGTCAATTTCAGGTATGGTCAGATTTCAAATATTCCATTAAGAAGAAAATGTCACACAACCGCACCCAAATGATGGCAACAGGTGGTGGACCAAACACCACAATAAATTTGACTGCCTTGGAAGAGGAAGTTGCGCAGCTGGTATGTCTTGGTGACGCCATAGCAGTAGTTTCTGGCAGACAATTTGGCACACAGCAGAACCTGCCCCGCCATATTGAAAGCGGTGCTAGCGAAACATTCTTAAGTGTCGCGGTGAACAAGGCATAACTTGGCAACTGAATAGTTATTGCGGGACAAGACTCTAGTAAAGGGGCAACTCTTGCAAGTGGAGCTTGAAAGAGTGAATAGTGCGCTACTAAAACCTTCCCTTCCACATCCTAGCATGCATCAACCACCCCCTTCCCCCCAATATCCATCCCCACCTCTCTAGCAAAAAAAAAAATTTTTTAAAAATGATAAAAAAAAATTTCGTAATAAAGAAAATGAAATGATTTGAATATTAAGTGCAATAAAATTTAAAAAAAAATAGTATTAAAAAAAAGTATGTATGTAGTATAAAATGTTTGGCGTGGCCATGAAGGCAGTATTTTTATTTATAATGAAATTAATTTTTTTAATTGATGAAAATAAACAAAAAAAAAACGGACAAAATTTATAAAATTTGCAATGTACTACAGTTTAAGTATAGTAAATATTTTACATGGCCATGAAGGCAGTATTTTTTATTTATAATAAAATAAAATTGTTTACAAAAAAGCTTGAAGCATTTGATTTCGTAATTCAACTGCTTCACTATAATACCTTTCCGGTTGCTCAATTTCTTGAAAATGAGTTTCTCTGTCCTCCTCATTATTTACGTTATCGAGATACTTATCATGGATATTGTAATGAATGCGTAAATTGTGAAGTGCTGCAGCTACATTGATTATTTGCACAGCCTTTTCAGGAGAGTAGTGAAGTTGCCGTGCAGACAGAAGACATCTACACCAGTTCTTCCAAACACCAATAGTTCTCTCTATAATGTTTCGCCCAGAACTATGCCATTTGTTGAAGCGGCTTTGAGGAGTATTAGGTGCAGGGTTGCGAAAGTTATAAGACAGGGTGCAAGACCGTATCCTGCGTCACCTATGAATTTGATATAAAGTTATCGTTGAACAATAAATTATTATAAAGTTTCTTCTACCTAATAGACGTAGACTTTTATTTCCGCTTTCGTATTGAGCGTGGAAGAATTGTGATATGTCACTGTTAGACCAAACGAATGAGTCGTGTGTTGACCCAGGGTATTTCGCGTTAATATACCGTATACGCTGTTTATAATCATATATCTGAAAAATTAAACACATTGATTAAAAATATTACAATAAATATTTAGCACACTTACAACCAGTACGTTAAGACTATAAAAACCTTTTCGGATATAAAATAAATGGGAGTTCGCTCCTGAAGTTTTTGCTATCCTTACGTGCGTACCATCAATGCACATAACAATTCCAGGTATTTTGGATTTGTTGAAGAAGTAACTGCGGGATTCCATTTGCTCCTCGTCATTCATTTTCAAATTAATCCACTTTTCGCACAATTCCCTTTCCATAATTTCAAGAACCTCCGAAAACACCTTCGACACTGTTCGTTGAGCCATTCCTAGCATGTAATCTTTACCAACTGCATTCTGATAGCTTCCTTCGGCTAATATTCGCAGGCATAACGAAAGCTTTTGTTGGCGACTTATTGCTGTGGATTTAATCACGGGAGGAATATTACTGCAAATTATGCTTAAAAGATGTCTATAAGCGTTTTTATTGACTCGAAATTGTTTAACGAACCTTTAAATAAAAATGTACACTCGCATGTGTATTAAAATTTTCTTAATTTACCTACTTACTCTATGTCTGCCAGCTCGAAAAAGTCCGGTGCCTTATCCCTCACAGATCTTCTAACGCATGCGGTGTTGTTTTCTGCTTCATTTGTGTCAAAATAAAAAGAAATTGAATCCATACTTTTCTATTTTATATTTATATTTCTATTTTATATTTTTCACGCACAATTTAATCGCAACAAACAATTTTGATTTATTCAAAGAAATGTCAAACAGCTTTTGACACAATCCGCTAGGTGAGTGGGTAAATCAGTCGTCCGACGTTTATGAGAATGGCATCAATTTCAACAAGTGAGGGGAGTGCGAAACGAATGGCATTCGCGTGAGTGGCATTCGTCGGATACCGTAATAGGCATGAATATAGAACTTTTGGCCTGTACCTTAACGGCGTATCGGTCAGTGTGAATCTGCGGCTTACTTCTAGCGAAGAGATTTTAGGCCGAGATTGTCTTCGAATTTGTGTCGTGCTCCTATTAATTTTTACTACAAATTGGCGGAACGTGACCTACTTCTTTTATGCCGACTCCGAACGGCATCTGCAAGCCAGATGAGTTTTCACTGAGAGCTTTTTATGGCAGAAATACACTCGGAGTGCTTCTAATTGAAGAACCTTGTTTCTAAAATTTTGATGTTGGTTTGACCGGGGCGAGAACCGAGGATCTTCAGTGTGGGAGGTGTTCTACAAAAAGGATCCGCATGACCAATATTTTGTGCAGTCAGCGTAGCATCCTTGGTGAAAGAAGTGGAACCCTCCTATTCCTCTGTCAACATTATGAAACATATCTGCCTAGTTTAATACCTTACTCACAGTACTTTGGTACTCCTCCAAACGGGGAAGGTCTGTAAGTGCAGCTTGGAAAAGGTTTGCGAACTCAGAGTTTCTGATGCATCGACTTCTTTTCAGCTATTCAAGCAAGTGAGTAGACTGTACTTTAGGAACACGGACAGAAGCTCTCAAATGTAAATGGTAATTAAAAACCAAAAGACTGTTATTGCATAAACAAAATGAACATTTGACGAACTTCAAAGTATCTTGCGTGGAAAGTTATTTTTCATCACTTCGTCACACTTCAAAGCGCACAACAGCGCCAGTCACCAGCAGTCGCCAACAAAAGCCAACAAAAACAATTCGTTATAGTTTCAATATCAATTTTTCAATTTAACTACATGAATTGAGTATCTTATAATTGAAATGAGCAAATGATAGAGAAAATCGAAAACAACAAAAACAATAAATAAAAGAAAGCTATCCTACGGCCAGAAGTCGACAGCGCCAATGTTACAAATATGTACGTACGGAGATGGAGTGAGACTTGGTGGGCTTAAGAAATTAGCTAAAATGTAAGCAATGATGCGGAAATGAAACAAAACAAATTCCAACTTCCGGATGATGAGCCAATACAGGACTGGCCAATTAAATGCTTAAGAAAACTCTAAACACATTGTAAATACTTATTTACTTCAAGAAACTTTTTGAACTCCATCACGGCTATCGGTCGGTGAGGGTGGATGGCAAAAAATTCATTACAAACAAATTAGCGAATAAATCAAATTTCAATACGAAAATTGTTTATGTAAACAATTTTACAAAATTTTAAAGGAGTCTTAATAGTCTCAAGCAGCAGAGCGAGATGACATTGCAGCGCGAGTTGAGTGGGGCGGCGGGCAGCAATTAATCCAAACATCAGCTGGCTGACTTAAGCGCTGCCGCAGTTTGGTTGATTGGCTCAGAGGCTTTTCGTCGCATTTGATGGATAATACTGACAGGCGTGGAATACCAGCGATTGAATCGCAGCACAAGACTTCAAGCGCTCAACGTCTTCCACGCCAAAATGAACTTTTCTATTGACATTGCAATAAACACCCCGCTAAATAATTTGCTCTATTTACTCCTTTGTCTGAGTAACGGCAGCTTTTGGCTTCGAGTGGGAACGTTCTAGAGTTATCTTCAAAAATCATTTGTCTAAATTAATTCCTGTCGTTTACATTTGAAGAACAAATCAAAGATTAAGACAAACATTAGTTTTAACCTCTCCCACCACCAGCACCGTGGCACTGACGCAACGCACATTTGCACAGTTCTCACACAACGAAAGTTAGTGTCGAAGATATTGAGATTTAAGCATCTCGTCACTGCTCGATTTTGTCTGTTTTCTTATTTTTGATCTGGGCGTGAGTTGCGCTTCAAATTAAATACAGCAAGCGTATAATAAATGACATGCTCTCACATTTGATAAACTTTGTTATTGTTGGTTTTATTTAGATATCTTCCAAAGATTTCAGCAAAGATTTCTATCAGCATTGATGTTTGTGCTGTCAAAAAGTTTTTGTGTGTGTATGTCGGAGAGGTTTTGGTAATCCACATTTTGGGGTTAAACTATAGGCAAGACAACTCGTTGTGGTCGTGCAACCCTTAAGTGTAGTATATGTACGAGGGTGGTCCCAAAAAGAATTTGAAAACTGAAATAACTAGTTGTTTTAACATGAGCCGGGGGCAGAATAATATTTTGAACCCTCTATACAGTGTGAAGAATCTGAACTTTGGTTATAGCATTGGTATTGAAACCTAGTGTAGCCTTTCGGGATCACGGTCCTTGATGGTGATATTTACGTACTGTATAGATAAGATAATATAGATAAGATGTATAGATAGATAATTCAACATCGTCATTCTTCATGAACCGCTTAGCTGAGATTATCCAAAATATTGAGCTGCACCGAATGAACTCCGAACCGGTCAGAAGGTGCTCAATACATAGCAAAAGGTAGTGTCAACTTATTGCTTGCTTCATTAACACAAGGTCTGTCTCGACAAAACTAGACTACAAGTCGTCACAGAAGCTCCAAAGACCCTATTTTTATACTCCATTGGCTCGTTAGTTGCAATTAGTGATTGCTTGAATATTGGAAAAATGCTTAAACTTTCCTTTTGCTTCAAATTAGTTCAGCATTTCAAAAATATCTAAAGTTATCACAAAGAAGAATCATATTAAACAAGTACGGAAGGTTGAGTTCGGGCGTAATCGAACATTACATACCCAGTTGAGAGCTATGGTGACAACATAAGGGAAAATAACAATGTAGGAAAATGAACCGAGGGTAACCCTGGAATGTGTTTGTATGACATGTGTATCAAATGAACGGTATTAAAGAGTATTTTATGAGGGAGTGGGCCATAGTTCTATAGGTGGACGCCATTTAGGGATATCGCCATAAAGGTGGATCAGGGTTGACTCTAGAATGCGTTTGTACGTTATGGGTATCAAATGAAAGGTGCTAATGAGTATTTTAAAAGAGGGTGGGCCTTAGTTCTATAGGCGGACGCCTTTTCGAGATATCGCCATAAAGGTGGACCAGGGGTGACTCTAGAATTTGTTTTATTGTGCATTTTAAAGGGGAGTGGGCCTTGGTTCTATAGGTGGACGCCTTTTCGAGATATCGCCATAAAGGTGGACCAGGGGTGACCCTAGAATGCGTTTTTAAAATATGGGTATCAAGCGAAAGGTGTTAATGAGTATTTTAAAAGGGCGTGGGCCTTAGTTCTATAGGTTGACACCTTTTCAAGATATCGCCATAAAGGTGGACCAGGGGTGACTCTAGAATGCGTTTTTAAAATATGGGTATCAAGCGAAAGGTGTTAATGAGTATTTTAAAAGGGCGTGGGCCTTAGTTCTATAGGTGGACATCTTTTCAAGATATCGCCATAAAGGTGGACCAGGGGTGACCCTAGAATGCGTTTTTAAAATATGGGTATCAAGCGAAAGGTGTTAATGAGTATTTTAAAAGGGCGTGGGCCTTAGTTCTATAGGTGGATATCTTTTCAAGATATCGCCATAAAGGTGGACCAGGGGTGACTCTATAATGCGTTTGTACAATATGGGTATCAAACGAAAGGTGTTAATGAGTATTTCAAAAGGGCGTGGGGCTTAGTTCTATAGGTGGACGCCTTTTCGAGATATCGCCATAAAGGTGGACCAGGGGTGACTCTAGAATGTGTTTGTACGATATGGGTATCAAATTAAAGGTATTAATGAAGGTTTTAAAAGGGAGTGGTTGTAGTTGTGTATGTGGTCGCCATTTCGAGATATCGGCATAAAGGTGGACCAGGGGTGACTCTAGAATGCGTTTGTACAATATGGGTATCAAACGAAAGGTGTTAATGAGTATTTTCAAAGGGAGTGGGCCTTAGTTCTATAGTTGGACGCCTTTTCGAGATATCGCCATAAAGGTGGACCAGGGGTGACTCCAGACTTTGATTGTACGAAACGGGTATCAAATAAAAGGTGTTAATTAGTATTTTTAAAAGGGAGTGGGCCTCAGTTCTATAGGTGGTCGCCTTTTCGAGATATCGCCATAAAGGAGTCCAGGGGTGACTCTAGAATATGTTTGTACGATATGGGTATCAAATGAAAGGTGTTAATGAGTATTTCAAAAGGGCGTGGGGCTTAGTTCTATAGGTGGACGCCTTTTCGAGATATCGCCATAAAGGTGGACCAGGGGTGACTCTAGAATGTGTTTGTACGATATGGTTATCAAATTAAAGGTATTAATGAGGCTTTTAAAAGGGAGTGGTGGTAGTTGTATATGTGAAGGCGTTTTCTAGATATCGACCAAAATGTGGACCAGGGTGACCCAGAACATCAGCTGCTGGATACCGCTAATTTATTTATATCTATAATACCACGAACAGTATTCCTGCCAAGATTCCAAGGGCTTTTGATTTCGCCCTGCAGAACTTTTTCATTTTATCCTACTTAAGGTGTCACACCCATTTTACAAAGTTTTTTTCTAAAGTTATATTTTGCGTCAATAAACCAATCCAATTACCATGTTTCATCCCTTTTTTTCTTATTTGGTATAGAATTCTGGCATTTTTTCATTTTTCGTAATTTTCGATATCGAAAAAGTGGACGTGGTCCTAGTCGGATTTCGGCCATTTTTATACCAATACAAAGTGAGTTCAGAAAAGTACGTCAACTGAGTTTAGTAAAGATATATCGATTTTTGCTCAAGTTATCGTGTTAACGGCCGAGCGGAAGGACAGACGGTCGACTGTGTATAAAAACTGGGCGTGGCTTCAACCGATTTCGCCATTTTTTACAGAAATAAGTTATCGTCCCAGAATCTAAGCCTTTACCAAATTTCAAAAGGATTGGTAAATTTTTGTTCGACTTATGGCATTAAAAGTATCCTAGACAAATGGGCGGAGCCACGCTCATTTTGAAATTTTCTTTTAGTTTTGCATTTTGTTACACCATATCATTACTGGAGTTGAATGTTGACATAATTTACTCATATACTGTAAAGATATAAAATTTTTGTTAAAATTTGACTTAAAAAAATTTTTTTTTTTAAAAGTGGGCGTGGTCGTTCTCCGATTTTGCTAGTTTTTACTAGGCATACATATAGTCTTAGGAGTAACGTCCCTGCCAACTTTCATTATGATATCTTCAACGACTGCCAAATTACAGCTTGCAAAATTTTTAAATTACCTTCTTCTAACAGTAGGCGGTGCCACACCCATTGTCCAAAATTTTACTAATTTTCTATTCTGCGTCATAAGTTCAACTCACCTACCAAGTTTAATCGCTTTGTCTGTTTTTGGTAATGAATTATCGCACTTTTTCGGTTTTTTGAAATTTTCGATATCGAAAAAGTGGGCGTGGTTATAGTCCGATATTGTTCATTTCAAATAGCGATCTGAGATGAGTGCTCAAGAACTTACGTACCAAATTTCATCAAGATACCTCAAAATTTACTCAAGTTATCGTGTTAACGGACGGACGGACGGACGGACGGACGGACATAGCTCAATCAAATTTTTATTCGATCCTGATGATTTTGATATATGGAAGTCTATATCTATCTCGATTCCTTTATACCTGTATAACCAACCGTTATCCAATCAAAGTTAATATACTCTGTGAGCTCTGCTCAACTGAGTATAAAAACTTGGACAAATTTTGAAATTTTTTCTTTAACACGTTTTGCCTATCCAACTAACCGCACTAGCTACTTCTATTTTTATCAAGTTAGTGCTAATTGGAGATCCTAAGGGATGTTAGGTCGCTATACAGATGCACAGATGAGGGCCTCCCCCTTCCTCTTGCTCCAAAGGCAGGTTCTGGAGAGAATAACTTCTAGGCCAGATCATCTTAATTAATACGAACAGAATTGATGTATCCTTTAATCTTGTGTGGTAGGAAACAGGGCAAGTGTTCGTAGGAAACAGGGCAAGTGTTCATGACTCCCAATCCGACAAACTGGCTGGGGCCAACGAGTATGGCTCCCCGCTTTGTCCTTAAACAATAAAACCACAAGGTATGTGCGTGGAGTGTCCAGTCTTTGATGACTTTGATGCCTCTGGCCGGTGGGTTGATCTCCCCGCTATTGAAGAAATGTATTGGGCCGAAATATGGATATAGGACTAGTGGAATATGTGACATTTACTGTGGTTTTCATGCTTCTAAGCGATACTTCCGGTCGGATTCGCAGTGGGACAGAGATTTCATCGCAAAACACTGTCATTCACGTATGTGGATATACGTCTCTAAACTTTCCGTTTAAAGGCAAGATTCCTTAACATCTAATTCATCTGTGCCCATGCACCGAAGGATATAGTCCTTATCGACTATAGGTTGACCCACATTCGGAAAGTTCGTTCTCCACGACAAAGTCCCACCTAATGGATCTAAGCACAAAGATATGTATCAAGGTTCATGGCTCTCTCCTGATAAAACACCACGCATCCAGATCTACCAGGTTGCCAGTGCAGTATGCCTTGGTGTTTAGATCTGCGCATGAGGTCCAAACATACACACCATACTATTCCAAAAAGTTATCCCACAATCATATCTTTACGGTCTATGTTCTTAAACATGTAGCGGTATACTCTTCAGTGTCACAGACCTTATCGAATTTCAGCTGCAGGTAATACTGGCGAAGCTTCTGATCTTCCGTTTCCCTAAACTTTATTCCTGCATACTTCTGAACCACCCTAATGATGTATCTTTTTATGGCTCAATATGTGTACGCACTTCGTTTAGCTGAATCTCAATTGTCGAAAATTTGCATATCGCTTAGCGATAATAACTCATTTTGAAATTCCGCCGCAACATTTTCGAAAACAATTAAAATTTTTAGATCTGAACGGGCATAAACATACATGGTGTTTTTGCGGTGTACATGCATTGAGGATTGATGGAAAGACGAAGAGGTTGCCAATAAGTGAACACTTAGCGAAATAAAAGAAGTAAAATAAAGAAACTTTAATCCGGTCAATTCACAATGATCAGTCCACGGAAGAAACAAAAGTGGGAACAAGGTATTTATTTCAGAGGGTTTTGGAGGTTATGGAGGCGAGGAAGATAATTCGGTAAAAAAAAATTGTTAGCGCAATACGTTTGCTATGTTCCTACTCAGATGCTCAATTTTAAGTTCCTATGGTCAGATTTGTATAAGAAAAGGACGAGCTTGCTTCTCAAATTAAAGAAATCTACAGAAAGCATTTTTACAATGGCCATCACTAGTCCCTGTGCTAATACACCGCCGCCCCTACGAAGATGTCAGAATGAGGAGGAAAAGGAGTCGATTGATCACTTTCCTTGCGTTGTTCAAGGTGCCTACTTGATAGTCTATCGGAGGCAAGAGAAGTCACTGGAATTCATATTCCAATGTTCGTTGATCAATACGTATTAAGTAGGTACGAGCACCCAACAAACATTCACAGAGTATATATAAATGTGGAAGCTCAGTAAGGCATTGGACACGGAAGGCACGACAAAAATATTGGTGTCTTTACAATTGAAAGTTTTGGTGGACTACAGCAACGCTCTTAAAATAGCAGCCACCTTAGCACTAAATGTAGTGTTGAATATAATTTCGGTGAAAATGTTCTTGTTGTTGTTGTAGTAGCCACAAAACCCTCCACGAAAGTGGAAAGTGCAGCGGATGTGGGAAGCCCTTTACGGAATATTGGCACCTTCTTGTTCCAGCCCCGCATATTTTCGAGAAGAAATCCTCAGCCAAAAAAAAAAAAAAAAACCAAAAGTTTCTTCTCTATCAAATTCGACAAATGCTAAAATTCTAATTGCGAGTACCTCAAACGATATTAAGATTAAGGTCATGTGGATACCCTGCTACAGCAATATATCGGCAACAGTCCCGCGCAAATATCAGCCCGCATGGGTACAACTGAGCGGAATATAGATGTCCATATGGAGTTCGGTGGCTATGTAGTTTTCCATTCTATAGGGTAGCGAGGTAGAAAGTGGATGGCAGACAACCTGCGGCGATTGCTGCGACTACCAAGGAGCAACCATCGATGGCGATTGGGGTTTGTTTGTGTCACAGTCCAAGGCATCAACTTAGAGCACGATGAGATGAAATAACCGAGCCACTTCATGCTTAACTTTTCAGTTTGGTCAGAACTAGGCCGTATTTCGGTCTCAGCTCATTGACTTTCCGAAGGAATTATCCATCATCGAGATATGTATTATTGGAAGCAAGCCAAAAATCAGTAGTATCAAAAGCCGAACTGCAACAGCCTTTCCCGCTATATCTACCGGTTACCGCGCTTGCGATAAGGGGCTTATAATGTAAGATGCGTCTAAAAAGCGCTGACTCATAGACTCTGGAGATCAAAAAATCATTCTCGAGGCAAATTTTAAGCTCTAGGCTGACACTGTGGTGTGGTGGTAGCGACCCGGGAAAGCAACATCAAAAATTTAGAAAAAAGTTTTTTCAACCAGAAAACAGTTTTTATAAGCGCCTGTTATGCCCTTTGCTTTGAGTGTGCGCCACAAATTTTGGTTGATCCTGTTATTTTTGAGGAACAACGTGATCTGTAAGATACCCTTTTAGTCATACCAGCTTTTGTCGTGACTGTGACTGATTCAGAGTAAACACCACTACAATTGGAAATTGCCTAATGAAAGTTTTGTGAATAAGAACCGCCAGACGCCGTAGCTTCCTCAAACATTTAAGTCTGTGATTGCCATTATTGGTTGGCGTGATTGAGAATGGGAAGCGTCACAGTAATTCACGGTTGTTTCTTCCAAGCTGTCGCTGAAATTTACTGCGATATTTTAGTAGCTGGGATAAAATTACAGGTATACGAATATTTGGAAACTCTATGCGCCACAGAAAAATCAAAACAGTTTAAAGCATGCTGTGTTATTATTTTGTTGGTTGTTAGGAGCTAAATAGAGCCAAAGTGATGTTAAAGTGAGCAATAGAGTGCAACCTAGAGAGCCATAAAAGAGA
This sequence comes from Eurosta solidaginis, assembly GCF_040869045.1. Taxonomy (NCBI): domain Eukaryota; kingdom Metazoa; phylum Arthropoda; class Insecta; order Diptera; family Tephritidae; genus Eurosta; species Eurosta solidaginis. The sequence continues at coordinate 232,523,605 of NC_090320.1, read as the reverse complement.
TGTGTGTGCATCCTTGGAAAATTATATCAAAAAATTTTCTTTGTTAAAAATTTCTTACAGTGTACACATAAACGGAAACCCGAATTTTAAGTTTGCTGACAAATAATTACAATAATTCCGCGAGCTCTACTCATTCGGCAGTCTCGTGTTGTTCTTCTTATCGACTACCATGCAGTTATTATTTTCATAACGACTACATATTCCGCTTTCTCTCCCCGCTCCGACCAAGCAAATAATCAAATACTTCTCAAAACATAATTTCAGCGCTTCTAACCTTCAACCCTTTTCAATGAACGCCACCAACCGACTCACATCAAAAAAACATAAACAGTTTCGAAAATCTCTCCGTTCATTGCCATATGCAATCCTTTCGTCAAACGGCTTGTGCCCCTGCTCCCGCATTCAACATATACCCTCACACAATCAATTTTTAGCGCGCTTCGCAAGTTTAATGAATTTTTCAGCGTTGCTTCGACGTTTTTCACCAGATCTGTCAGAGTTATTATGTATAGGAAAATCATAATTTTCATTTCTACGCTCAGCAGCCGTCATACAACCCCCCCTCCTCGACTCTGCACGACTATTTTAAAACGGCTTGTAATTTTCATGTGCACTTAAAAAATTTGATGAGTTTATATTTTGAGTGAGGCGTTGAATTGCTCTTGTTGTGGTGTGGGGTGTTGGAGGTAACTAAATCGAATGCCATTTCGTGCGCTCAATTTTTGGGGGTTTATAAATTTTTTGGGTTTGATGATTCTCCACAATTTTGGAGCGCGTCATTTTGCTGTCGCTTTTTCAATAATTAGTTATGTCAAAATCAGCAATTATTCAAAGAGGGCAAAAGCGCTTAATGTTGTATTGAAAACAATAAATATTTATGTATGTATGTATATGCAAACATATTTACGGAACGTTATGACAGGCTGCTTCGAAAATCAGCATTCGCTAAGGACCAGTTAATGCCATCAAGCAATGAGATGGAATAGGATTGAAAGCATGATGACATGGGAAAATTTTTGAAGTCTATAAAGAGTTGGAGTGAAAAGGAATTATGTACAAATGAAATATTTTTGAAGGAGGTATAAATAAATGGGATATGTAAAATCATAAAAAGTGTTATTAATGCATATTTATTTGTAAAGTCATGGTCCTTCGATATTATTATCACAGCCGAGATCTAAACATTGTGGTAATACCAGATCTTGAGTGATTATGACTTTTGGGCAATGTAAGAACTGAAATTTGTTGACAGTTTTGTTGTTATAAGAAGGTTATAGAGCGAGGTATTGCAAGTCTCTGTAAGCCTTAAGAAGTCAAAAAATTTTCTCTCTGTGCGATGACTAAAGGTGCTGCACAGTTTGGTAACCTTAGAGTTACGGCTACACTCATTATGGTTTACGGTTACTACTGCTACTACGGCAACAAGTAATAATAACGGTGGCGTTTATAGTTTCGGTAATTGTTCCTTTTATGGCTACAGCTAGTGTTATGGTGTCAGTTGTGATTACGGCTACGGTCAGCATTATGGTTAAAGTGACAGTAACGATGAAGCCATTGCTACTGTTACGGTTTCAGCTACGGTGGGGATTATGAGAACACAAATGGTTAGCTTTGTGGTTATGGTAATGGTTACGGTTATTATTTCAGCTATGGTTATGATTTAAAGAACAGCCTAGGTTACGGTAACTGTTTTGACTATGATTAGTTTAAGGCTGCGATAAGGGTTACGGTTATGGATAAAGAATCGTTAAATTTGAGAGTACAGATATTGTTACGTTACCTTAACGGGTACAGGTACCCAAAAGCAACTTGCTAACATTTAACGCAACATAAGTACTGGATACTGCTTACGGTTAAGGTTACAGTTAAGGTTGCGGCTACGGTTATAACATAAGTTAGGATTATTTAAAAGTAAAAACACGGCTCAAATTCCAAGTACGCATTAAGTGTGATGCGTAAACAAACAGGTTTACGCTTAGAAAAGTATTTTCTCCAAGTTATTTAGAGCTTGCCAACAGGTTGAATTAAATCAAAACAGAGGAACTTTGTCGATTTTATATCGGTCACAATCGATACCGACAAGTCATTGTTTTATGAAAGGCTTATTATCCATAGCTGAAAATTATAATCGAATTATAGGTTTGTTATCGCCCTCTGATCGGGATCTTATTGGTTTTTTACAGCTTATAATGTACGTGTTAAAGATGTGTCATCGATTATATATTGAGGTTAGGTTAGGTTGCATAGGCTGGTTCGTGAGGACCTCACATAGACTGAATGAGTCCATGTTATTAGCAGTGAGCTTTTTTAGTGAACATGCCGGTAACAAATTGGAAACAATCTAATAACCTTTCGATAACAAATCTATGCACGCCGATGACAAATTGGTAGAACACTGTAACTTTTCGATAAGAAACCGACAAATTTCCGATCACAAATTTATAGCTTTTCGATTATATCTTTCTGACAAGAAATCGATAACTATGCGATTACAAATCGATAATTTTTCGATAATATTCGATAAAAAACTAAGACACTTTAATTGAAATTTCGATAACTCGTTGATAAAATCGATAACTCATTGTTAACCTTTCCTATCAATAGTATATTTCTTCGATAACAAATCGATACCTCGTCCTTACCTCGACAATAACATATTCATGTCTGCCGATAACGTCGATAAAAAACGAATAACTCACTTATAATGTACGTGTTAAAGATGTGTATTGAATTACATATTTAGGTTAGGTTGAACAGGCTGGTCTGTGAGGACCTCATATGTACTGAATGATTTCATAGTGTTACCAGAAGTTCTCTCAACGAGATTTCATAGTGAAGCTCTATCGGCATTTCTATAAATAAAAATTGGTAAAACTCTGAAAACAATGGGCTAAATTTTCAATAAGAAATCGATAACTTTCTGATAGCGAATAGATAAATTCTCGATACCAACTTTTCGATAAGAAATCGATAACTTTCCGATAGCTAATCGACAAATTTTCGATATTAACTTTTTGATAAGAAATCGATAACTTAGCGTTAGTAAATCGATACATTTTCGATAGTAAATTTCGATAGTAAACAGAGATATTTTCGTTAAAATTCCGATAACTCGTCGATAAAATCTATTAATTAGTTAACCTTTCTTATTGATAGTAGATTTATAACTCTTCGATAACAAATCGATAACTCGTTTTTACCTCGCCGATGACATACCATTGTCTGTCGATAACGTCAATAAAAAGAAAAGATAACATACCCACAACCCGTCGATAAAAAACCGGTAACAAATCAAAAACAAATCCATTGGGATAGCAATTTTATAACACGACGACCGGTTTCGGCTTTTAACTTCTAATGTTTCCTTCTCCTCACCTTCTTTTCTTACATACCCTTCTCTTGCCTTGCCTTAATTTATTTTCTGATTTGGCTCATACCAACTCTATCACGTACATTGTTTTTATGCGTTATTCAACAGTGTAGTTACTACACTACGTTTACGTTTTATATTCCCGCATATAGTTTACTACTTTCAAAGATTACCCTTATGCTTACAATTGCCTTACGCTTACGTTCTGGAGCAAAAATGTTTACACATCAAAAAAGTAAATTATTTACTTATCACAAAAACCCAATGCTGGAGTGAAAAATTAATTGCATTTGAATGGTTCAATTTGCTTATTTATATAGCATAATATACATATGTATGCGAATATTGATTGATAACCAATTCAACTCCCTAGATTCGCGCCACCAAATTTGTAAGCCCAATTCATTTATCTTTGCCCCATGTCGTATAAAATTCGAATTCAACCCTTGAAGTATTGTTACTTTACTACCACTCCTTTAATAAAAAAGTGAACATATAACAGGTTTTAATAAATCAATTTTATATTTTTATATGTATGTGTGTATGCATGTACATATCGTACATATCTCAAGAGATATTTAATAGTTTAGCAATTTGAGTTAGTTATATGCATGCATATATGTTTATGAATATTTTGTATGAGTTGGTAATGAAATTTCCCTTAGGAATAAGTTATATAAATTTTATATTGTTTTAATCACATTCTACTTGGATATACGAAATTCCAAATATTAACGTTTGCGTTTGCTTGAATTTTCTATTTGAAAATTACCAATGAAATGTTAAAAGCACGAAACTAGCCACATCCGGTAACGCTATACAAAGTCCAATAAAGAAAATGCTAAAGTTACATTGTTGTATATGAATGTGAGTACATGCCATTGCTTGTACGCCTGTAAGTATGCAGCAAATTTGTGTATTGCAGCTACAAGCAAGTGCAGCTATTTCAGAATGTTAATATGCATATATATTTGTAAGTTGAATATCTTGTAGTTACGTGGAGGAATTGCTTTCGAAATTTGTGCAAACACATCTGCTTATACATAGTTAGGTATATACATATCTATAGGACGAGCAGCTATGCAGCTCACGCTCAACACGTAACCGCCACCAAGAAAGGTAAAATGCAATCAACCCACAAAGACGAGAACGGCTTCCGAAATGTTACTGGACAGTAGCGGCTTCATATAATGGCATTTCGCTAGCATTGCAACGGACTTACACCTATATTAGCAATGTTGAGACACACGTACGTATGTATGTGTATCGATGTTTTGGGCTAGGTAGTGTAGGTTAAGCATAATTCGACTTCGGCTACGTTCTTCCTGGGCATGGTCGCAAGTGTGGTAAATAGTTTTACTATGCAAACAGGTTGAAGGTAGCGTACTTATATCATATAAAGGTGTGTGTGTGTATGAATATAACTTCACATACATACATACATATGCATATGTTACAATGTTTGTGTACACATTTACATATTGTAACATACTATTACTACTGCCATTTCTAGCAATATCATAATTAATGCAAAGCCTCAAATGAATGCAACACCTGCGGTTAGTTTAAAACGACCTCAAAGTCGGCCGCAAGTATTTTTGGCAAAAGTCTTATTACATTTATGGGCTGAGTTAGTAGAAAGTACTTACTTTGGAAGCACGATATCTAAATGTGGCTGTGAAATTTTGTTGGCTTAAAATTTCAGCGTAGAGAAACAAGTCTAATATTTATGCATTTATTTGAAAAGTTTCTGCTACCAAGAAATTTTGCGACTAAAAAAGAATAAGAAGTTTTAGTATGTGAACCCTTAGGGTTTTCAATGTAAACAATGCTAGTGTTGTTTTAGCAGTTCAATGAGTGATCGTTGGATCTCTAGATAGCAAGAGAACCATGGCCCATGAGTAACACGAGATATATGTGCGAGCTAAAGTACGGTGGGCACAGCAGAAATATGGGAGGCTATATGTTGACCTCGTGATCTCTGCTTATGCACAAGGCGAATGATTTAAGAGGCAAAATCGAGGGGAAGATAGGAGCGGTTCTGTCATTAATTTTGCTCCGCATCTGAAGATTACGATGAGGAATGTTTTACTAATTTAGTAAGGAAGCACACTGCATACAAACAAAGTGTGCCTAAAAGAAAATAAACGTGTTAAGTGAAAAAGTCAAACCGAAGGGCATCAGTAAGGAGAGTAAAATAGGTCCGGTTCCGTCCATTGCCAAGCAGATGGTTAAAACTCTCGGAAAGTAGGGATTTCTTTACCTCGTTCTTGTCTTAAATCTGTCTCTAGCCACTTTCGTCATCTCTGAAAAATGGAAAATAACAGGTTGGTACCGCTACTAAAGCGAAGGAGACTCATGTCGTACGATATCTCTCTCGCCAGTAGACAATACACTTGAAGCAGTCCTTCTCCTTTATTCCACCGCAAACCTCCTACTTGCCAACCACCGGTAAGGTATCAGAAAATTACAAAGCACCGTCAACTCACACGTAAATTGTAGACTTAACTGAAAACCCCACCACAGAACAGCACTTGTATATGAAAAGCTTTTGAGACGGTCAAACACAGCACGTCACTGCAAGACTAGGAAGGGTAAACCCTTCCATTTAGAGTCAAAACCAAGAAGAAATAAAAAAAGGGGAACTATACCCACGTTTGTTTAGTTATACATATTGAGGTTCTATTCCCCAACCGAAGGAGATATCATTGTTCCTTATGGTGATGGCTGCACGATAATGACAACAGGACCTGCCCTTACATTGATGAGCTGTAAAATAAACAACAACAATCTACTTCATCTTTTCAGTCCTTTCGTCTTGCTATAACTTACTAAGTCCTAGTAGACCTTATTTACAACTTGAATAAAGCAAATGTCAGCAATACTGAACAGCCACGTCGATGGCATTTCGCTACTCACAGTCTGGGACAAAAAAAAAACGGGTTGGTAACGAAATCCTGTTTTTGCAAAATCCCGAAAGCAAAATCCTGCTTTTTAAAATCCTGTTTTTTAAAATCCTTCTTTTTTAAAATCCTGCTTTTTTAAAATTCTGCTGCTCAGAATCCCGAATTAGAAAATTCTGTATTTAAATGTAATATAAACAATGTTAAAGTGGACATGTCATTACTTGAAAAGTGCGCACTTTTCAAAGTAATGACATGTCCACTTTAACATTGTTTATATTACATTTAAATACAACACTGTGCACACATTATTTTTTATTTTATTATTCCGCCCATATGAACATACATGTGGATGTATGTACACATGTTCATTGACGAATTGCTGGAACTAGAAATACTGTTATACATCGTAGACTAAAAGTCATTGTAGGTAAAAGTACCTCACAATTTTATAAACTCGTATCAAATTTACAAAAGGAGTTTTTTTATGCGAAAACTCAAGTACGAAGGAAAAATGGAGAAATAATAAGAAAGAAAAGAAACATAATTAACAAGTAAGGAAGGCTAAGTTCGGGTGTAACCGAACATTACATACACAGTTGAGAGCTATGGAGACAAAATAAGGAAAATCACCATGTAGGAAAATGAACCTAGGGTAACCCTGGAATGTGGTTGTATGACATGTGTATCAAATGGAAGGTATTAAAGAGTATTTTAAGAGAGAGTAGGCCATAGTTCTATGGATGGACGCCATTTAGGGATATCGCCATAAAGGTGGACCAGGGCTGACTCTAGAATGTGTTTGTACGATATGGGTATCAAATGAAAGGTGATAATGAGTATTTTAAAAGGGAATGGGCTTTAGTTCTATAGGTGAACGCCTTTTCGAGAAATCCCCATAAAGGTGGACCAGGGGTGACTCTAGAATATGTTTGTACGATATGGGTATCAAATGAAAGCTGTTAATGAGTATTTTGAAAAGGAGTGATCCTTAGTTCCCTAGGTGGATGCCGTTTCGAGATATCGCCATAAAGGTGGACCAGGGGTGTCTCTAGTTGTACGATATGGGAATCAAATGAAAGGTGTTACTGAGCGTTTTAAGAGGGAGTGGGCATTAGGTCTATAGGTGGACGCCTTTTCGAAATGTCGCCATTAGGGTGGGCCAGGGGTGACTCTAGAATGTGTTTGTACGATATGGGTATCAAACGAAAGGTGTTACTGAGCATTTTAAGAGGGAGTGGGCATTAGGTCCATAGGTGGACGCCTTTTCGAGATATCGCCATTAGGGTGGGCCAGGGGTGACTCTGGAATGTGTTTGTACGATATGGGTATCAAATGAAAGGTGGTAATGAGTATTTTAAAAGGGAGTAATCCTCAGTTCTATAGGTGGACGCCTTTTCGAGATATCGCCATAAAGGTGGACCAAGGGTGACTCTAGAATGTTTGTACGATATGGGTATCAAACGAAAGGTGTTACTGAGCATTTTAAGAGGGAGTGGGCATTAGGTCTATAGGTGGACGCCTTTTCGAGATATCGCCATTAGGGTGGGCCAGGGTGACTCTAGAATGTGTTTGTACGATATGGGTATCAAATGAAAGGTGGTAATGAGTATTTTAAAAGGGAGTAATCCTCAGTTCTATAGGTGGACGCCTTTTCGAGATATCGCCATAAAGGTTGACCAAGGGTGACTCTAGAATGTTTGTACGATATGGGTATCAAACGAAAGGTGTTACTGAGCATTTTAAGAGGGAGTGGGCATTAGGTCTATAGGTGGACGCCTTTTCGAGATATCGCCATTAGGGTGGGCCAGGGGTGACTCTAGAATGTTTGTACGATATGGGTATCAAACGAAAGGTGTTACTGAGCATTTTAAGAGGGAGTGGGCATTAGGTCTATAGGTGGACGCCTTTTCGAGATATCGCCATTAGGGTGGGCCAGGGGTGACTCTAGAATGTTTGTACGATATGGGTATCAAATGAAAGGTGTTACTGAGCATTTTAAGAGGGAGTGGACATTAGGTCTATAGGTGGACGCCTTTTCGAGATATCGCCATTAGGGTGGGCCAGGGGTGACTCTAGAATGTTTTTACGATATGGGTATCAAACGAGAGGTGTTACTGAGCATTTTAAGAGGGAGTGGGCATTAGGTCTATAGGTGCACGCCTTTTCGAGATATCGCCATTAGGGTGGACCAGGGTTTACTCTAGAATGTGTTTGTACGATATGGATATCAAATTAAAGGTATTGATGAGGGTTTTAAAAGCGAGTGGCCCTTAGATGTATATGTGAAGGCGTTCTCGCGATATCGACCAAATGTGGATCAGGTGATTCAGAAAATCATCTGTCGGGTACTGCTAATTTATTTATATATTCAATAACACTAACAGTATTCCTGCCAAGATTCCAAGGGCTGTTGATTTCGCCTTGTAGAACTTTTTCATTTTCTTCTACTTAATATGGTAGGTGTCACACCCATTTTACAAAGTTTTTTCCAAAGTTATATTTTGCGTCAATAAACCAATCCAGTTACCATGTTTCATCCCTTTTTTCGTATTTGGTATAGAATTATGGCATTTTTTTAATTTTTCGTAATTTTCGATATCGATAAAGTGGGCGTGGTTATGGTCGGATTTTGGCCATTTTTTATACCAAGATAAAGTGAGTTCAGATAAGTACGTGGGCTAAGTTTAGTAAAGATATATCGGTTTTTGCTCAAGTTATTGTGTTAACGGCCGAGCGGAAGGACAGACGGTGGACTGTGTATAAAAACTGGGCGTGGCTTCCACCGATTTCGCCCATTTTCACAGAGAACAGTTAGCGTCATAGAATCTATGCTCCTACCAAATTTCAAAAGGATTGGTAAATTTTTGTTCGACTTATGGCATTAAAAGTATTCTAGACACACTAAATGAAAATGGGCGGAGCCACGCCCATTTTGAAATTTTCTTTTATTTTTGTATTTTGTTGCATCATATCATTACTGGAGTTGAATTTTGACTTAATTTACTTATATACAGTAAAGATATTAAATTTTTTGTTAAAATTTGAATTTAAAAAAAATTTTTTTTAAAAAGTGGGCGTGTTCTTCATCCAATTTTGCTAATTTTTATTTAGCACATATATAGTAATAGTAGTAACGTTCCTGCCAAATTTCATCATGATATCTTCAACGACTGCCAAATTACAGCTTGCAAATTTTTTAAATTACCTTCTTGTAAAAGTGGGCGGTGCCACGCCCATTGTCCAAAATCTTACAAATTTTCTATTCTACGTCATAACGTCAACCCATCTACCAAGTTTCATCGCTTTAACCGCCTTTGGCAATGAATTATCGCATTTTTTCGGTTTTTCGAAATTTTCGATATCGAAAAAGTGGGCGTGGTTATAGTCCGATATCGTTCATTTTAAATAGCGATCTGAGATGAGTACTCAGGAACCTACATACCAAATTTCATCAAGATACCTCAAAATTTACTCAAGTTATCGTGTTAACGGGCGGACGGACGGACGGACGGACAGACGGACATGGCTCAATCAAATTTTTTCTGGATCCTGATTATTTTGATATATGGAAGTCTATATCTATCTCGATTCCTTTATATATGTACAACCAACCGTTATCCAATCAAACTTAATATACTCTGTGAGCTCTGCTCAACTGAGTATAAAAAAACAAGCAGCTACGAAGAGTTTTTAAAAAAAGGAATGAATTAAGTCAACCAAGTTATTTGAAGAGAGTTGCAAAAAATATTTCAATTTACTAGACTAAAATATTTACATACATATAAAAAAACATATTACGAATAAAGTTTATTTGATTTCTAAAATTGCTGTGTATGAGTTCGAATACTCTTCGCTGCGTAAGTCGGTTCATTTCGTTGTTCAGAAAGTTTATCTAAAGGGTAAGTACACTAAAAGTAGAATTTGTCAAGCCGGATTTAGCGAAAGCAGAATTTTGGAAAACCAGGATTTTGGAAAAGCAAAATTTTAGAAAACCAGGATTTTATCTATGCAGGAGTTTTTAACATTTTGCAGGATTTTGCGAGGTAGAATTTTCTAAAACAGGCAAACGTTACGCTCCCAAAAAAAATACTGATTGTGACTTCCGATCAAGACCGGAATTTTGGTGAGCACTTAGCCGCAGCATAAATATCAGAGCCGTAACAAAAGCTTGTATTTCGTCGCTGGCAGCACTTGGAACAAAGATAAAGGAACGCTCATAGCTATCTATAAGGAAATTGGAAGGCCGCTTGTATGCTAATGCGTCTCAAACATTGCCTCGAAGCTTTAAAGAAACACACTGGTGGCAATTGGGGGCCTCTCAAAATATGGCTCTCAGAAACTGCCACGGGGTGTTTTTTTGTTACTCTGTCCACAGAAGTATTCCACATAAAATAGAGAAACACATTAAGGAACAAATCGTTTTTTTTTTTAAATACTCAGAAAGCTGGGCATTTTAAAAGACATCTGATTGAAGCCTCCTCCCAGGGATAAAAGAAGTCCATTCCGCCGGCACAACGAAAAAATCCGGTACAGAAGAATTCAGCCATCTGAATGAAAACAGTATAAAAAGGCCCTAAGAGTCAAACACAAAATATCGGCAAAGGCCTATGCCGACAAATGCCCGGTGAACTACATTCTCAATGTCAAATACCCAGTTGAGTAAGGCAGTCATCAGAGGGCGACGCGCGTGACACTGGCACAATTGGTATAGGTATGCTATATGGGGAAATGCAGAATAAAGGAGGGGAAAAGTTTGTTATAGGTGTGCTATCGACAAGGCGTATGCTATTGATAACAAAGGCTATTTGATGGGTTACCTTGTTTTTTTTCGACGAACTTTCGATTTGTTATGGAAAATATATCGATTTAATATCGAAAGATTATCGATTGTTTATCAAAAAGTTATCGACTTTCAATCGAAGATTTGCCGATTTGTTATTAAACGGTTATCGTCTTGCTATAGAAAAAGTATCGATGTTTATCAAAAATGTAACGACTTGTTATCGAAAGGTTATTAATTAAGTATCGAAAAGTTATCGGTATGTTATCAGGAAGTTATCAATTTGCTCTCGAAGAGTTATCGATTCGTTATCGGAATATTAGCACTTTGTTCGCACATGATACATCCCAGAGCACGGGGAAAAGTGTCAATAAAATATGACACTATGGCATCATTGCCATGAAACAAGTCCAAATTCCACATCTATTCTGCAACAGATGTCGCAGTGCTGTTAATATAAATTGGCAAGAACAGAATAGAAGTAGAAATAATGAAGACAAACAAACAACCGCTGTGATAGCTGAATGGTTATAGCAGCGGCGCCTAAACGTTACCGATGATGGAATTTAGCAGTTCTCCAAATTTATCTATACAATGAGCTTTGGCAATTGTCTAAATTTTTTCTTTCCTCTACTTTAATTTAAAATTTTTTCAATTAAGAAAAAATTTATCATAACAATAATAATGAAAAAATAATTATTGTTAGGCCTTGAGCTCTTTTCAAACCAGCGATCTTACAAATCAGTAGGCCGATATAACAACAAAAATTGTTAATACCGACAAGACTTAAAAATAAAATCGATGCGACATCTGTAAACCGCAATAAGCCAATAAGTGCCAAAGAAGGCCGATGATGACTAGGGGATAAGAAGCCGGTAACGAACCAATAAGTCGACGTAATAATTCGCTATCGTCGAAGCAGCCAATGAAGCTTTTCTCATAAAACCCGAAATTATTTGTTTCTGGTAAAGTTACCTCCGTGGTGGCTTAACTTCAACCCCTAGGTGAGCTCTAGTTACGCACACATGTATGTTTATGCAACGAAATTCACGAGTATCTGGTACTCACGCCATTTTTTCATTTCATACTACGAATGGGAATGTTTATAAATCATTATGCTTTGCTGCAAAATGAAATACAGTACAGAACATTTAAAACCCACCTGCTGCTAATTTAGCAAAGAACAACCCAACTTTTAAAATAATACCTCCTCATCCCTTATCTATGGGTTTCTATTTGCAATAGTCGAAGATGAAAAATATTTATTTGTCCATTTAATGTCTAGACAAAGCCTCCAATTACCTTATCCGATTACATGAAGATTGTTGGTTTAAATTGAAACACCTCAAACAAAGCACTCAAATCATATCAAATAAAGCAAAACGATGAACTTTTCATTCATTCAGCTAAAGTAATATCAAATGCACGGAAATTGCTAAGTAAGCAAAAGGACAACAACGCAGGAACTTAAAAGTCACACAAAGTAATAACAAAATGTTACAGGAAAAATGGCCAAACTTTCAGCTGCTATGCTGTGTTTGTTGTACTCATATAGCATACGATATACTCGAGTAACACCGGAGAACTTTGTTGTTGCCTTTGCCCAAGTGGTACTTAAGTGCGTCAAAAGGGCTAAACAAAGGATTTAATTGAACTTGAGCCACTTGCCGCAGAGTCCATTTTCTACGTTCGAATGACGGCAGGTGTAAAGTTTAAATATAAAATGAAATTAAAGTAAAACAAAAAGGTAACAATCGTAATGAGTTACTTATATATGTAAATATGTGCGTAAGAAAAAACAAAAGAAAAAAAATGGTTGAGATTTGAGATGAAAGGGTTTCAAATCGAGTTGTTTAAAATCACTGCCGTTGCCAATGCCTGATGTTTTTTTTTCTCTTTTAGTTTCTCTAGCCTACCATTCATGCCCTTAGAGATTTCATCATTTTGTTTTGCTTTGAATATTTTTATACCCACCTGTAGTAGTACGCAGGGCATTATAACTTTGATTGGATAACGGTTGGTTGTACAGGTGTAAAGGAATCAAGATAGATATAGACTTCCATATATCAAAATCATCGGTATCGAAAAAAAGTTTGTTTAAGCCATGTCCGTCTGATGGTTCTAAAGTAGTAGGGTCTGCGGTGATGCGGAAATAAGCAGATACTACTGGCTGCCAGATCACTTTAACGTTTTCCACGCCGAAGTATTAGCCGTAACCAATTCAGTAGAAACACTGGAAGAGAATAGCTTAAACTGCAACCGTGTTAACTTTTATATTGACAGCCAAGCAGCAATTAAGGCAATAATCTCGTATAGAACAGCATCTAAAAGTGTGTTAGAGTGTAAGCAGTTTCTGGAAAGAATTGGGACAGGGAGAAGCATACATCTATATTGGGCCCAGGGCATCCCTTGAAGCTTGCTCCGTAGACGTCCCAATTAGATTGGGCGAGAGGAGAACATCGACCAAGCGGGAAAGGCGTGGGTCCAATCTGTAAAGTGTCGAAGATTATGTGTAGGTCTTACAACCTTCAAATTACAAAGTTGCTGCTCCCATTAAAAAGAGAGAACTGTAGACTTATGACGGGTATTCTGACTGGGCTTTGCCTTCTGGCGACACATGACTTTAATTTGGCTTGCGGGTGTGGGCTGGAGGTGAAATCAATCGAGTACGTTTTGTTCTCGTGCCCTGTGCTTGCCAGGCTAAGACTCCGACTACTAGGAGTCATACAGCTGTCAGATCTAGAAGCAGCAAGTGGCTTAAATCCTAGGAAGCTTCTAGTATTTTCCAAGAGGACGGAGTTATTTTATAACATACATAGGTCCGGGTTTTGGTTGTGTTTTTCAGTTTGGTCTTTAAATAAACTTCTGGTAACACTACGGACTCATTCAGTCTATGTGAGGTCACCATGTAGCGGCCAGTTCAACCTAGCCTAACCTATGTATGTCCGTCCGGCCTTCAACATTCTGAATGGAAATAATTAGATAATTAAAAACAAATACCGCTAAGCTAATGAAATTTGGCAGTGGATTGGTTTTATGACGAAAAACATAAATTCCAAAACAATTCGGAATATGGGCGTGGCACCACACACATTTAGAAGAAGCCGTTAAAGATATTACATTGAAATTTGGCAGCGACACTATGCTTGCTAAATTACATAGGCTGAGTGTAGATAATCAAACTCGGCTAAAGACCACGCGCACTTTTTTTAAAGGTTTAACCTTAACAAACTTTGCAAAAACTCTATGGTATTTAACTACATTTGCCTGATATTCTACCTCAGTAGTATGTTTGAGCTAAGAACAAAGCTTAAATAAATTTTGAAAATGGGCGGGATAAGCTCCAATTTTTTGTTACTCTTTCCAAAAGCGGAACAAAAATAAAAAAACCCAATATGAACGAAATTGGACATACAATTTTTTTTCATAGCTACAACAGTTAAACTGCATTTTTACACGCTCAAGTTCATCAGTGATAGCCTCTTTATTCTTTTTGCTTCTTTTGAACGAGTTTAGAATATAACCATATCATATTACTTTCAACGAGCAATTCTTGTTTGTTTGTATGCCGAACGATCTCGGGAACGGCTCAACCGATTTAAATGAAATTTGGCACAGAGATAATGTATCACCTTCTAGGACTTTCTACCTAGGTGTTGCCACTCAGAATATTTCACAAGGTTGCCACCTATTCGAAATTAAAAACAAGTAAGGACGGGACTGTCTTCGGCTGTGCCGAAGACTTCATACCTTTCATGAATGGGGCTGAACAATAATTTTATCCGATTCGTAATCTCCAAATAATGCGCTGCATAAGATAGAAATATATAGTGAACAGATGTACATACCTAAACGATTTTAAGATAAATATAAAAAAATGGCAAAAAAACCCCTTATCTGAACGATCGGTTGTATGTGATATATATTATATATAGCTCCGATCGAAATTATTTTTACAGGTAATCTTCTATGATATATTAGAATAATTCATTCATTGAATGAATCATTTATCAATAGGCTGATAAAAACAAAAACAATATATTAGAATATATATCACAAAGTTTCATGTTTCTATTTTTTAAATTGCGGCAGGAATGACCAAAATCGTCTTATCTGAACGATCGGTTGTATGGGAGATATATGTAATAGTGGTCCGATCCTACAAATGTCTAATATAATACAAAAATACATCCTTGTGCCAAATTTCATTGAGATATCTTAAAATTTGAGGCACTATTTTGCGTTCAAACAAACAGACGGACGGACGGACGGACCGATGGACATGGCTATATCAACTGAGTTCGTCGCCCTGATCAATTCGGAATCCTTAATGGTGAGTCTATCTTCTATATTTCTGAACGTTACAAACGTCGGACCAATGTTAATGAAAGTTATAAAAAATTGCATCAGATATGCCGATATGGGTATCAAACGAAAGGTATTTCACTCCGCATTACAATAGGGATATCTTTGAGTAGGATTGCCATTTAGGGTTGCCACCTATTCGAAATAAAAAAAAAAAGCATGAGATATACCGAAATAGGTATCAAACGAAAGGTATTTCACTCCGCATTACAATAGGGACATTTTTTAGTAGGATTGCCATTTAGGGTTGCCACCTATTCGAAATTAAAAAAAAAGCATGAGATATACCGAAATGGGTATCAAACGAAAGGTATTTCACTCCGCATTACAATAGGAAAATTTTTGAGTAGGGTTGCCATTTAGGGTTGCCACCTATTCGAAATAAAAAAAAGTTGCATGGGATATGCCGATACGGGTATCAAACGAAAGGTATTTCACTCCGCATTACAATAGGGATATTTTTGAGTAGGGTTGCAATTTGGGGTTGCCACCTATTCGAAATTAAAAAAAAAGCATGAGATATGCCGATATGGGTATCAATTACAATAGGGACAATTTTGAGTAGGGTTGCCATTTAAGGTTGCCACCTATTCGAAATTAAAAAAAAGAAACGTTGCCAGCACAACGAAACGTTGCCGAGCAAAGCTCGGTCGCACAAGTACTATGCCTTATAACTCTATTAACCACACGAAGCAAACAACAACAGCGTTTGAAGTACACAGCTGGGTAAGTATCAATCGGTTTCATCCGAACTTAGACTTGCTTACTTGTTATACTTAGTTGAGCAGAGCTCACAGAGTATAATAACTTTGATTGGATAACGGTTGGTTGTACATGTATAAAGGAATCGAGATATATATAAAAATAAAATAAATGTAAGGCGCGATAACCTCCGAAGAGATCTAAGGCCGAGCTTCTCTTCCAATTTGCGTCGTGCTCCTCTTGATTTTTCCCTACAAATTGGCCGGACGGGACCTACATGTTTTATGCCGACTTCGAACGGCATCTGCAAGGCAGATGAGTTTTCACTGAGAGCTTTTCATGGCAGAAATACAATCGGAGCGCTTGCCAGACACTGCCGAGGGGCGACCCCGCTTAGAAAAATTTTCTTCTAATTGAAAAATCTTATTTCTAAAATTTTGATGTTGCTTTGCCCGGGAGTTGAACCCAGGGACTACGGTGTGATAGGCGGAGCACGCTACCATCACACCACGGTGGCCGCCAAGATATATATAGCCGTCGAGATATATATAGACTTCCATATATCAAAATCATCAGTATCGAAAAAAAATTTGATTGAGCCATGTCCGTCCGTCCGTCCGGTAACACGATAACTTGAGTAAATTTTGAGGTATCTTGATGAAATTTGGTATGTAGGTTCCTGGGCACTCATCTCAGATCGCTATTTAAAATGAATGAAATAGGACTATAACCACGCCCACTTTTTCGATATTGAAAATTTCGAAAAACACAAAAAGTGCGATAATTCATTACCAAAGACGGACAAAGCGATGAAATTTGGTAGGTGAGTTGAACTTATGACGCAGAATAGAAAATCAGTAAAATTTTGGACAATGGGCGTGGCACCGCCCACTTTTAAAAGAAGGTAATTTAAAAGTTTTCAAGCTGTATTTTGGCAGTCGTTGAAGATAACATGATGAAATTTGGCAGGAAAGTTACTCCTATTACTATATATATGCCTAATAAAAATTAGCAAAATCGAAGAACGACACGCCCGCTTTAAAAAAAAATTGTTTATTAAAGTAAAATTTTAACAAAAAAATTAATATCTTTACAGTATATAAGTAAATTATGTCAACATTCAACTCCAGTAATGATATGGTCCAACAAAATACAAAAATAAAAGAAAATTTCAAAATGGGCGTGGCTCCGCCCTTTTTCATTTAATTTGTGTAGGATACTTTAATGCCATAAGTCGAAAAAAATTTACCAATCCTTGTGAAATTTGGTAGGCCCTTAGATTCTAGGGCGATAACTGTTTTCTGTGAAAAAGGGCGGAATCGGTTGAAGCCACGCCCAGTTTTTATACACAGTCGACCGTATGTCCTTCCGCTCGGCCGTTAACACCATAACTTGAGCAAAAATTGATATATCTTTACTAAACTCAGTTCACGTACTTATCTGAACTCACTTTGTATTGGTATAAAAAATGGCCGAAATCCGACTATGACCACGCCCACTTTTTCGAGTTTGAAAATTACGAAAAATTAATAAAATGCCATAATAATATACCAAATACGAAAAAGGGATGAAACATGGTAATTGTATTGGTCTATTGACGCAAAATATAACTTTAGAAAAAAACTTGGTAAAATGGGTGTTACACCTACCATATTAAGTAGAAGAAAATGAAAAAGTTCTGCAGGGCGAAATCAAAAGCCCCTGGAATCATGGCAGGAATACTGTTCGTTGTATTACCCATATAAATAAGTTAGCGGTACCCGACAGATGATGTTGTGGGTCACCCTGGTGCACATTTTGGTCGATATCTCGAAAACGCCTTCACATATACAACTAAGGGCCAGTCCCTTTTAAAACCCTCATTTATACCTTTAATTTGATACCCATATCGCACAAACACATTCTAGAGTCACCCCTGGTCCACCTTTATGGCGATGTCTCGAAACGGCGTCCACCTATAGACCCTAGGCCCACTTTTAAAATGCTCACTAACACCTTCCATTTGACACCCACGTCATACAGACACATTCCAGGGTTACCCTAGTTTCATTTTCCTACATGGTGATTTTCCTTTATTTTGTCTCCAAAGCTCTCAGCTGAGTATGTAATGTTCGGTTACACCCGAACTTAGCCTTCCTTACTTGTCTTTTCTTTACCTTTTGCACGCATTTTTTTCGCTTGGGCGGTTGATTTAAAAATTTCATTTTCATTTGATAATGAAGTGTAATTTTGTTCTAATTTTTTGTTGTTTTGTATTTGAGTTAATTAGCTGCGTGTGCCGTAAACAGTTTGCTCTTTGCTGGAAATATAACCGTGAACACATTTTTGGGGGAAAATGTATTAAAAATTTATGTAATTAAATGAATTTTGTGTGGAGTAGTACTTAGGAAATAAAATAAGTTGAAATTGAGCTAAATTTTGTGGGTAACGAATGATGAAAAATTAATTATTCTTTAGGCAATGGTTTTATAGAAAACTTGCTTGTTAATGTTATTTGTGATATTTGAAAAGGATGCACGCTAGGGTGGGTCAAATTGTGTGGGGGTAAAAAAACTTCAGGTGCGCATCCAGTTTCTGAATCTATGGGTCATACACAATACTTACATGAAGTTGTACGGGTCAAATTTCTATTTATAGTCATAAGTAAACCAACTGAACCTTAATCAGGTTATGCCACGCCTCACAGTTTTAGAAATTTCACGCGCCCAACGCTTTTATTTAATTGTCTGATCAACGCCCTAGATTGAGGAGGCGTGTGATGACTAGTACCTAGGACCTACCTAATTATTTTCTAGCTTTTAGTATTCTTATTACTTCATGCAAGTATTGTTTTCAATATAATCGTTTAACTCAAAAAATTATTTTTAATTATTTTATTTTAGTGTTTAGTCTTAACTGCTTATTACTTCTCATTCTACTTAGTTCATTTACTCATTATTACAAGGACTCTTTCCTCACAATTTGTTACAATCTAAAGCCTCGAACTCTAGAGTATTTTGCTGTCACTTCTACCGGACTGTATGTATTATGTGTTCCAAATCGGACCACAAATACGATTTTTTAAATATTTCTTTCCTATCGGAGTTTTTTTCTTATTATTGCATTGTCATTGGGTTCTGAACTATAGCCAAGTTTGAAGCTTGTAGCTTATCGGGAAGTTACTTAAGTTTTAATTACAAAATTCGTGCCACCCGGCCTGTTACATCAAGCTAAATCAAACCGTTTAATAAGTACTTGGGACGATGCACCTCCGAGTAGATTTCAGTCGATCTTCTCTTCCAGTTTGCATGCCGACGCCAAACGGAAGCTTCATGACAGATGAATTTTCACTGATACTTTTTCTTTTCTAATTATAAAAATTTGTTCCCCAATTTTTATTTATGCTTTTCACGGGACTTCAATCCACGACCTTCGGTGTGGTTGACGGGGAACGCTACCACCATACCAGAGCGACCGCGGACTAGTTCTTACCTCCAATAGAACTGAGCTGGCTCTATTAACTAGGAGGTATTCAGCCTAATGGCGGAGTGTCACAGAGCTTAAGTACACTGCCATTATATTTGTTCGTAAACTGTCAATGAAACCACATTATACTGCTCCCGCTAAGTCACTGGCAAAGCTGGCGGCTTTATCTAAAGGTTATTTACTGGCTGTATGCCATGGTGATCCATCCAATCCTCTTCTATGGGGTATTGGTGTGTGAACGTGGCGTGCACTACATCCAATTCTAAATTGCAAAACTTCTTTCAATTAGCTCTGACTGCAGCCAGTTGGTATTGATTGGAGGGAATATGTAGTTCGTGAAAATTGTTACGAAAGCACTCTCCGGTATTCTTACCAGCATCGACATCACCACAACAAGGAAAGATCGGTATGGACCAAATTTTGTCCTGGCTGTAAACTTCAGCCCGACCAGGTACATGCGAACTGGAGGTAAACTTCAGCAAAGATTTTAGTACACCGCCCTCTACTTGCATTCTGCTCTTAGAGAGGCGATCCTCTGGTTAGCTTAGAAAGTACTGCGCTAGCGTCACCTCTTTCCAGGCGTCAAAATCCTTCTGAGCGGTTGTTCATTATAAACCCTTCTGGACATTACTAGGATTCACTAAGACTCCTTTATCAATGGTGAATGAAGTTTAGACGTAGCAGTGCACCTTAGGAATCCATGCAGTGCAGCTTATTGTTCTAGAAACTGTGTTGGTTGCATGGAAGATGACGAGGTGGAGTTATTGTCATCAATTCTTGCTTCATTACCTAGCTTTTACAGGGACAAGAAGTCAATCAATTTATTTTTTGATAAAAAATCAATGTCGCAGTTAGTTATTATGGTATCACATTGGACTGTAAAAGTGTTCCAGTCAACCAAGTCGAGCAGCGGCCACTCAACCTAAACAAACCAAGCCTAGCCCAACCTCGCACAGTGGGATCAGGCTTATTGACTTCCCGCTGCTCAAAATATGGCAATCTATAGTACCAGGTTCTAGTATAAAAATATGCAGCAAGCTACCTGGCTATTTTCTGATCAGAGCACATGAAATCAAATCAATCAGGCTTTCTACCTATTCCAAATATCAACTCCCACTATTACCAAGGAAAGTATGCCAAAGAAAACTGCTCATGAAACAGGCCGCTGATGATAACTTCACTCGGCTCTCACTGAGCGCAATCTTCGACCTGGCGATGAAGCCGAGAAGTGGGAGCATATTTCTTGTCCATTACGTACCTCCGCTGCTGACACCTCAGATTTCAGCGAGCCTGCAAAAACAACTGGTACGATGAGGTGGGTGACGGAATTTCTGCATGAATGATAATGACGACCTGGTAGCTGACGTACAGAGCGTGCTTAAGTTGAGAGTGGAGAAAACAATCCCGATACCTAATTGTTGATGACGGAGAAAACGTTCCGCCTCCCGATTTTGAACAGAGAAATGAAAATAAAAATAGCCTGGTTGAAAAAACAAGAGACCTGGCAACGACGTACTGTTCACCGGAATGCTCAAATAAGGAGACGAAGAGTTGGTAAAGCGCAGATATCAGCTCCTATGTAAAACATTGTGCGTATCAAGACTCATATCTAGACGTTTTCAGGATAGTTTAATGAATTGTTTTAGATAAAACTTCCGGACTGAGACTCCTCATTTTTATAAAATATAGACAGAAAACAAAGACAGAATTACTAGCTATTCGTTTATCCGTTCTGGAGTGACTGAATGACAAAGACAGCCAATCATCCAAACCTTCACATTTATTATTGTTAGGATGGTTAATACAGATTTTGGCCTTAACAATTTTGGAAAAGTGGCAGTTTTGTCGATAATTTTAGGAATATTTCGGAATTGTTTTCATTATAATCTCCTGACTTTTTCTGTACTACTTTGGGCTAATTTCTGGGCTTGGGTATCATTTCGAGAGCATTTGAGAACAATCATTGGACTGTTATTGGGAATATTTCATGGTTTAGGAGATTATTTTTGGCTTTATGGTGACCGTATAGGGATCTATGGATCATTTCGGGCTTATCTGCTTATTGTGTTGTGATTTTATCCGGATTTTTGTTTCCGTCAGATCGAAAATCGATTATTAAATAATTTCGAGATTTCCTCTGTGTTATTGCGATTTATTTGTGTAAAAAATTACATTGTATGAAGATCAAAGGATAGGATTGAAATTTGCTTTGCTTAAATTAGTTATCCATTTGAGCTTAATACCAAAAAAAAAAAAAAAAATAGGTGTGAATCAATTGGAAGTAATAACTTTTCAATGTATGCAAAGCCATATGCGTGCTTTCGAGCCCAACAAACTCCAAAACTACGCATATGAATATTGAACACAGCGCAATGCCATTTGATCAAACAACCAACTGCCAAAGACCACGTGTCCAGCCGTTCAATCAAATAGAGTATGCACTTCGTAGCCAACACGTTGATGGATCGCTATGTAAATGAACGCCATTTCCGCAGAAAATTAAGGCAAACAAAATGACAAAAACAAAAATAGCACACGCACATATACATATACCTACATAGTTTACAAAAAAAAAAGTGCAGAAGTGACAAAAAAATTTAAGTAAAAAAAAGTTGACAAAGATTTGAATGGCTGCATAAATCCACCGCCGCGTAACACCAATTACAATTTAGCGGGGCGCCACACATAAGTGGCCGGCGCTCTGTAGCCCCCCTAGCGCTCATGTCAAACTTTTATTGCAACACAAAGTTTATGCTGATGCAACACAATTTTAAATTGAAGTGGATCAAAGTCAGCGAAAATTCATTTCGATTCACAGTGCCGCGCGCAAAGTGCTGTGATGTGTGGTGCGGTGCGTCATGACGAGTACATCAGTTGAAGATGAATGTGCGGGCAACTTTGTTATGGCAAGAGGGCGCCGCGCATCATCAGTAAATAAGCAAATATTTAAATGGCATCAGGTGTGAGCTGTGATATGACCACAAGCGCCACACACATACATACATGCATACAGCCAAAGGATAAACGCCCACATATAACGCGGTCACTTTATTAACTTCAGCCGCTGTGCATATAACGCGCGCGCCCCCAAATCGCTGCTCTGCTGCCTTCCTTTCTCCTTTCATCATTGAATCAACATCATACACAATCACGCCTTTGACTTGCGCGCCACTTTATTTGTTTGTATTTGTGCATGTTTGCTTTTTGTTGGAGTTTATGTTTATATTCGACGCTGTTTCCGATTTGATTGCGTATGCAAATGCCGTTTGACCATTGGTCGGGCACGTTCAATACGGATGTGATGATGATGATGATGGCGATGAGGTATAGCGGGCATAAGCAATATTTGGGGTTTGGGTTTGCATTTAGTTAGTTAGTACTCTATACTACTGCATTGTGAATTGTTGTTGGTGGTCTGTCAGTGTTCGTTAAATGTCTGTTTTACATACAATATATTGGTTTATTTACATACAACACATACGTTCCTACATTTGTGGGTGTTTTATTTACTTTGATGAAATTAGTGCCCACAAATAAACATTTGTACATATATACATATATACATACATGTGCTCAACCTTAGCCTTGTTTTAAGCAATATTATTGTAGTCCGCGGTTGATATGCAGTCATGCCTTTCCTTCAAAGTCCTTTACAACTCGCTCGCCTTTGTATAAAAAAATTTGTAAACTTTTTCTTTTTTCAATAAATATGCAAATGCTTGGGCGTTGTCCATTTCGCTGAAAATACAACACATATCGGTTCGAAAATATCGCAATTTAATTTATTCTCAGTTCATATTATTTATTTGAACACTTTTAATTACTTTTTTTTTTGCTCCAAAAAATATGTAAATTTATGTTGAAGAAAACCTTTCAAAAAATACTGTCTTTTTTAAGACGAACAAAAAGCAGCAGCCAAAATATTGATGCATATTATCATGTATCCTTACTTCTTCAAAAAGTGTTCTAGAATGCAGAGAAGCATTAGAAGAACTTCGCTCAGGCCGAACCATACATCTATATTGTGTTCCCGATCATAAAGTGATAGTAGGTAACGAAAAGGTAGATGAGTTGCCAATGGAGGGTGCAACATTCACTGAAACGACGATAGACGTCCCAATCCGTTTGGGAGAAATTAAATGGAAACAGAAGTTGCATATGATCCATCAAGCAAGAAAGGCATGAACAAAATCGCAGGGCTGGAAAATTTCTAAGACCATGTGCAAAACCCGCGATATTAGACTCACAAAGTAGCTCATATCTCTGAAGACAGAGCACTTAGGCTTTTTTGTTTTTTTTTTTTTTTTTGCGGGAGGTCTGAAATATGCCTAATGCACCATAATTGTTGCCGTCGCAGTAACCGCGTGTCCGTAGACTAAAAAAACAGCCCAGTTTTGCAACCGCCGCCCACCCTGGTACCACTTTGGCATTACTTAAGGGTGGCGTTCCATATTTCTCATTTTTTAAGAGTCTACTGTTGTCCCTGCGTCCAGGTTCCCTCTATTTCCTCTGAGTGTCGATTTAGTCGCCACTGCCTCGCCTGCGCATTTCTCTGCGCTCTCTCTTAGCATCCATCAGGCGTGTCACGACTACAAATGCCATTTTCCTCACCGCAGTCCAGCATTCCTTCCTGTTGCACATTTGTGAATCTAAATTTCTCGTGGTGGAAGACTTAGGCTCACGATGGGTATACTAACTGGACACTGCCTTCTGGCATCGCATTGTTATAAGTTAGGCCTCGTCAGTAACAGCACCTCGTCAGTGCGCGCTGCAGGACGAAACGGTTGAGCATATTCTGTGTTCGTGTTCTGCGCTCACCAGTCTAAGGCTCAAGTTATTAAGAGCGGCAGAGTGGGCAGATCTCGAGGCAATAATTAAGCTAGGTCCTAGAAAACTTCTAGTATTTTCCAGAGGACCTGGTAAGGGTTCTTCCGTTTGGTCATCAAACGAGTTCTGGTAACACTATGGATGCATTTAGTCTATGTTAGTTCTTTATTGACCGGCCAGTTCAAGCTAACTTATCATCTGTCAATTCTCAAATCAAGACCATTGGAACAATTTATATAAAGTAGTTCATCTTCTTCTTCTCGTAGCCATAAATACACTCCCCGAAGGTTGCGCGCATTTTAACGTACTGGTCCGGATATTAACACAACTTAGGTACTAGCCCAGCCATGTCGCGAAAGATTAGTCCCCTGCTACGACAAAGACCTTAACCCACTGTGTTCAATGTAAAGGTAGTTATCGGCGTTGCTGGAAATATTTTGAAATACCGGCCAAATTGGGAAAACAATAGACTGAAATCGGCAAAAAAATATTTCTTCAGTCTCTTCCCACTACTTAAGGTTGTAGAACTCTGGACGATATATGTACGAACTCGACTGGAATGGAGCAAAGGTAGGGGCATATGCAGACGAAGTAGTAATCACAGTTTCGGGGTCCTCTCTCAATATTAAACGAAATCCTACAACGTGCGTCAAGCAGGTTACACACCTGGCCTGAAGCAAGCGGGCTCAATAGCAACTCAAGCAAGACAAACGTATACTCTTCAGTAATAGAACCAAAATACCTCAGCTTCGAAGAACCTCGCTAAATGGCACCTTGACGTCGAAATAGATAAGAAGTTGAAACTGGAAATCCAATATAGATAGAAGAGTAGATAAGGCATACATTGCACAATACTCGTGTAAGAGCATAGTTAGCAGGAACTGGGACCTTAGGCTGAAGCTTATGATGTGGTTCTACACAGCGGTCATAAGACCCATTCTAGCTTACGGAGCGTTAGTGTGGTAGTCAGCACTGGCCAAGCTATACAACATTAAGAAACTAAACAGGATATATACAAGGGTAAAGGAAGCACTTAGGCCGAGTCAAACGGCGGCACTAAATGTTATCCTTAACCAGTCGCCATAGGACCTCCACAGACGCTAGACAGCTAACGGCTTACCATCAGACTTAGGGAGTCTAGAAGCTGGAGTGACAAGTTGTATGACCACAGCGGTATCTCAAAAATGCTCCCATACTTAGATCCGACAATAGACTACCTATCGCCTACCTTCAACTCTGACAAGTATTTCAAGGTGAGTTTTCCCTCAAAAAAAGGATTGGTCCGCCGACAATATCTACAAAGTGGGCGTAACCTCACTCTACACTGCCGTATTCAAAATAACCTGCGTTGGTGAGGGGATTTTCTTCGAACAAATAAAATAGCCGCAATATCCATCCGCATTCCAAACTCAGCTTTTATCTTCTAAGCAGAGATGCTACTAAACGCTAGATTCACCATATAAGGCTGTCGAAAACTGTAAGGAGCGTTACACGAAGTAGCAAACCGTACGCCCATCACACAGGCAGTTTTGTGCTGCCGATTTAGAGACGTGGTCAAATGGCGCCATAAAGAACATCAGAAAGTTTATTGATCTAACCAAAATGGCGACTAGAGCGCTACGTGGCCCCGGTCTCAACCCTCTTTGACAGAGCTTTCAAAGTTAAGGCAGATGCTTTGGGATCTCAAAGACGTATTAATGTGAGAAAGTGTGCTCCGAAAATGTTATTCAAAAATTTATTTCTATACCAAAGAAAATGTCTACCAAATCGAATTCATGTGAAATTGGTGCGGTCTTTTCCTTTTAGTGATAGAGACACTATCCGGAGGTCTTTGGGAGTTTCATCCATCTTGGTAGTACTTTGTCAAATAGAGATCTGGTGCGTTCCGTTAACAGGCACCATTAAGGTACTAGCTCGACCCACTCGGGCGCTTTGGGTCGCCAGAGCTTCGCTCTCTAAATGTTTTTATTATACGTCCATATTTGTTACGGTATTCGCCTTGGATAGCTGATACTGACAGTTGGGTTGTGGAAGCTGTGAAGCTATACAACTTTGTATTGGCGCTTAAAAACCCATTGAATGCCCTTAACAACCCATAGCCCTGGCGTCTTCTAACGTTGCCTCAATAACTAATCAATTAGCAACAGTAACGGAGGGTAACATATTTTTATCTTGGGGTTTACAATACAAATGAAGCTGCATATTCTTCTGTGCCATCTTTGAATGATGAGCACCAGATCTTCATTGGATACATCCTCTCATAAAGGGAAAACTTTCAAAGTTGTCGCAGGGCCAGTTCAATTGAGGCCCCATCTATGGATATGATAATTTTCACCTGTCTCACCCTTGATTTTTTCACGTCAGATGTCACTGTTAACTTCAAAACTCTTTTTGGATCTGATCAAATAAATCGCTCCCGATACAATTGGGTGAGCTTGCAAAGCCTTTTGTCCCGTGGCGTAGGGAACAAATATCCGGCAAATTACTGTCCATATCGATAACACCGCTGCAGCGAAGCGCACTAGTTCCGTACTAGCGCATCGTTATTACACTAAGAGACTATCACATCTAATAACTTCCCTCGCAGAGCTTTCAATTAACACTCTTTATACTCAGTTGAGCAGAGCTCACAGAGTATATTAACTTTGATTGGATAACGGTTGGTTGTACAGGTATAAAGGAATCGAGATAGATATAGACTTCCATATATCAAAATCATCAGTATCGAAAAAAAAATCGATTGAGCCATGTCCGTCCGCCCGTCCGTCCGTCTGTCCGATAACACGATAACTTGAGTAAATTTTGAGGTATCTTGATGAAATTTGGTATGTAGGTTCCTGGGCACTTATCTCAGATCGCTGTTTAAAATGAACGATATCGGACAATAACCACGCCCACTTTTTCGATATCGAATATTTCGAAAAATCACAAAGTGTGATAATTCATTACCAAATACGGATTAAGCGATGAAATTTGGTAGGTGAGTTGAACTTATGACGCAGAATAGAAAACTAGTAAAATATTGGACAATGGGCGTGGCACCGCCCACTTTTAAAAGAAGGTAATTTAGAAGTTTTGCAAGCTGTAATTTGGCAGTCGTTGAAGATATCATGATGAAATTTGGCAGAAACGTTACTCTTATTACTATATGTCTGCTTCATAAAAATTAGCAAAATCGGAGAACGACCACGCCCACTTTTAAAAAAATGTTTGTTTAAATTCAAATTTTAAAAGAAAAGTTAATATCTTTACAGTATATAAGTAAATTATGTCAACATTCAACTCCAGTAATGATATGGTGCAACAAAATACAAAAATTAAAGAAAATTTCAAAATGGGCGTGGCTCCGCCCTTTTTCATTAAATTTGTCTAGGATACTTTTAATGCCATAAGTCGAACAAAAATCTACCAATCCTTGTGAAAATTGGTGGAGGCTTAGATTCTAGGACGATAAATATTTTCTGTGAAAAAGGGCGAAATCGGTTGAAGCTACGCCCAGTTTTTATACACAGTCGACCGTATATCCTTCCGCTCGGCCGTTAACACGATAACTTGAGCAAACATCGATATATCTTTACTAAACTCAGTTCACGTACTTATCTGAACTCACTTTGTATTGGTGTAAAAAATGGCCGAAATCCGACTATGACCACGCCCACTTTTTCGATATCGAAAATTACGAAAAATGAAAAAAATGCCATAATTCTATACCAAATACGAAAAAAGGGATGAAACATGGTAATTGTATTGGTCTATTGACGCAAAATATAACTTTAGAAAAAAACTTGGTAAAATGGGTGTGACACCTACCAAATTAAGTAGAAGAAAATGAAAAAGTTTTGCAGGGCGAAATCAAAAGCCCTTGGAATCTTGGAAGGAATACTGCTCGTGGTATTACATATATAAATAAATTAGCGGTACCCGACAGATGATGTTCTGGATCACCCTGGTGCACATTTTGGTCGATATCTCGAAAACGCATTCACATATACAACTAAGGGCCACTCCCTTTTAAAACACTCATTAATACCTTTAATTTGATACCCATATCGTACAAACAAATTCTAGAGTCAGGCCTGGTCCACCTTTATGGCGATATCCCTAAATGGTGTCCATCTATAGAACTATGGCCAACTTCCTCTTAAAATACTCTTTAATACCTTCCATTTGATGCACATGTCATACAAACACATTCCAGGGTTACCCTAGGTTCTTTTTATAACATGGTGATTTTCCCTTACTTTGTCTCCACAGCTCTCAACTGAGTATGTAATGTTCGGTTACACCCGAACTTAGCCTTCCTTACTTGTTATCATTGTGATGCTCTATGAAATGGCACCTGTCCTTCTGCGGACCTTCAGAAATCGTTTAAATACATTAGCTGCAATTTGGCACAAGTGTGGCTACCAACTGTCTCGCTCTGCAAACTTTCGATTTGCGTGAATGTTTCCCATTATCTCTACAGGGACTCAATTACACATTTGGGATGTGTTCGTGCTCTTATCGCTACAAAAACAACAACATCCGTATGGCTTAATTGGGTTTGAATTCTGACCAACTACTATCAAACAAATTTCCAAATTCTTTGTTTTTTCTAACAACGGTTTCCTCTCTAAGCATTTACAAACTCTTCGGAAAGTTGTTTTTTACAGAAAATTTTGACGAAGGAGTCTTCAGCAATTCTTTGTCGAACCTTTAGAAAGTCTCTGAGGCATACCGATCACATTTATAAACCGTTTTCTAAAACTGAATTGTTTGCTTTATACACCATCCCCTAGTCAACCACATTTTGAGAGACATAAATAACCAGAAATAATGATAATTAAAACGGTACATCGGCAAAAAACTAATTTAAATATTAATTAAAATATCACCCATAACATCAAAAACAAATACATTTTTTTCGCAAAGTAAAATATTTGAACGAAAAAACTATGCAAGAAAAAATATTTTGATAATAAAATTAAATGTCCTCCATGAAATATACAAAATGCATGTAATGAATCTTTATGTTGTCCTAGAACACCACTTAACTCTACTACCCACCGCTGTTTGCAGTTAGAACCGACAACGAAGCTCCTTATCACATCTAGCTATGGGAGAACATAATACTTGCCAGACTTTTCAACCAACTTGATAATTTTTACTCCTCAACTAAGCAATGATGTCCACCACACAACTTAATTATGAATCTAGCTTAAACATACTTACATAAGAATATATTATATGGGTTAGGGATATAGCGAATATAGTATCTTAGTTAGATTAAGAAAAGAGCAGAGAAAAGCGGCGCCCATTATTTCTGCGGCTTCAATCATTCTCAGTCGTTTCTCGTCTCCTTATTTCGATTGTTCGGAAGTTCTCAGACAACAAATTCGATTCGCGTCACAAAAGCCCCTTATTGGCAAAGTGATGTTACGAATATTGACATTTGTACTCAAATATTAGAATAATCCATTCGTTGGTGATAACATTAATTTTCCACTTGGTCTGTGATTTCGAATAATAACGCCTTGAAAACCATAAAGCATATTTTTTTGCGGTGTTGCGTGATGTTGAATTCACTGAAACACGATTTCAAAGCACCAACTTTATTTGTCATGCATTGGCGGCCAATTCAAAATTACTTTTTATTTGAGATGCGTATGACTACTTTTAAAAGATTAATACCTTTTTTGATATATCTCTTATGAAATCAAATAATATACAAATGCATATTTAAGGACAAAATGGCAAATCAAATTCAAATTTGTTCCGAATTTAATTCTATATCAAAAAGTATTGAAAACCACACAACCCTGTGTTCTTTTAATAAGATTTAATTCGAATACTTTGGAGATATAATAAATTAGTCTGAATGGAGAATAAGTTTTTCAGCTAAATACAGAATTCAAAAATTTCATACAAAAAAAAACCAAGTGACAAATGAACGCCATCAAGCACGGTTTGTACACTCAGAGAAAAACGCCGTTCTAAAATCCAGCACCACAGGTCTCAATTCAAGATTTTCATGTTCTTACGTTTTTGTTCTTGCAACACGACCGACCTCTTTTCAAAACAATAACCTTGTTCTTGAACTGACAACCATTTTCTTCAAAAGAGAACGGCTGGTCTTAAAATATGAACAAATGTTCTATTAATGAGAACAAGGTTCTTAAATTAAGTTCAAGTAAAGAGAAACGGTAAAATTCGTTTGTACTACAATGTTAAATACAACATTTGGCGCAAGCTATCAAGCAGTCGTAGTGGCCCAGCGGTTATGATGTTGTGGTTGCGACCGCGTTGCGCGAGTTCGATCACCGTCAAACTATAAAATTTTTTAAAGCAATTTTTTAACTTTTATTTTTCGTTTAATTATTTTTCCATTCACTTATGCACAGATAATTGTCGAACTTGTTATGAAATATTTTAAATATATATGCAGATTATGTCTTCAAATAAGAATAACTTCTCAATAAGAGAAATGAATGAAAAATGCATATTATGCATTTTTTCTTAAATTTTTGGACTATAATACAATTTTAATAATACAACTTTTTTTGTTATAAATATTTTTTATTTATGACAAAAAAATTATTATTACTAAAAAATAAATGGGTACCTATTGAAAAAAATACTTTCCCCTCCCATCAAAAATCAAGCCCAAACCGTTCTTGAACTGAGAACGAAAACTGTTAAATCGACCACAAGTCGTTCTCGAAACATGAGAACGAAAAATTTTATTTCAGGCACAAATAGGGCTTGAAATGAGCACAGAAGGTTCACACATCAATACCAAACTGGTCATAAAATACGAACGGTGTGCTTGGAAAAACTGTTCTTAAAACAAGCCCATCGGTCACGAGTTAAGAAAAAACGTACTTAACAGACTTTTGTCAACGAATTTTCTTAATTTTGAACTTGTTTCGTTCGTTTTAGAACGATTTTTTCTCTGAGTGTAATTACCTTACAATTTGTATTTCCTTTTCCTTGAATTTGTTATTACTCCCAAAATTTGCAAACCAGCAGCAATATGAAAGTCATCATAAAAAACCAAAACTCTTTACTTATTGTTTTTGTTTTATCGGCCTATTGATAAAGGATTCAAGGTTCGATTCGAATTCAGGGTTAGAGCAATAATTTTTATGATAATAATTGTTTTTTAAATTTTTTTATAATTGAAATTTTTTAATTTTTTTGGGGTAAATTTCTCAGGCAACATGCCATAGCTGCGCAGTTAGATTAATTTCAAAGGGTGCTACTTCTATTCCTCTTTACCAACTCAAAATGCTATTACTTAGAAGAATTTTCTTTTGCTGACACAATGCATGCTTAAAACAAAAGTGCATTTACTGGGTTCTTTCAAATCTTGAAAGAAAGGGAACAGAATACTTTAGTGTAGGCGCTGGCAACTATGGCAGCCCTACTGGCCCTCCCTACTTCAAAGAGAAATATGTCGCAGTCTTTAGGAAGGCGTGCTGCAAGCGTTCTTGAGTTTTCTTATAGTTAGGCTTGCATTTGATGGAATTTAATTCAGTTAATTCGACCTACTTTGCCATCTCCCACCTTGAGAAATACAGTTGGTGAGTAATTAAACCTAAGCCTTTAGTTACACAACTTCTCCTAGAGTTTGTTTGAACGTTCACTTTCGGAATAGTTTTCTTAATTTTCGAATGCAAATATTCGCTACATCCCTAGTATGGATTGGCTCATACGCACATGCCAGCTTGCATTACCTTCGCTTATATCTGGTGCCTTCTAACCACAGATAATAATGACAAATAATTTCATGTTTTATTAAAAATTCGCCACTAACGAGTTTTGTTCTTTTACATTTTGCTTTTGTTTTTGCTCTGTAGTAAGTTGTGGCTCGGCTTGCATGTTGGTGTGTGCTAATTTTTTTTACCTCGAGTTCATCTGTTGTCTAATTTGTCGTTGCAATGTCCTTTCGTGAGGATACTCGTTGAAGGCAAAGAATTTTAATAAATAATTTTCATTTCAGCGAGAGAGTAACTCAATCTGCATACGGAAGACGGAAACTATGAAATAATTCAGATGAAATAATTAAAAATTGTTTTTTACGAGCACTGAATACTCAAGTTTTTACAGACCGGATAGTACAATCTAACCTGAGTATTAGCTACCATAAGCGGGCGTGATTATAAACTGATATTTTCTTGTTTTATGAGTCCTATGTATAACAAATCTCGTTCCGATACACCAACTCTTTTTTAAGGTCCAAAATTCTAAAGTAGTTGGATTTGTTAG
Organism: Eurosta solidaginis; assembly: GCF_040869045.1. Taxonomy (NCBI): domain Eukaryota; kingdom Metazoa; phylum Arthropoda; class Insecta; order Diptera; family Tephritidae; genus Eurosta; species Eurosta solidaginis. The sequence continues at coordinate 232,490,943 of NC_090320.1, read as the reverse complement.
CACTATGTTTTTGGTCAGTAGGTGGGATGTGCAGTCTGGTATACAGTGCTGCAGTCGGGGGATGGCTTTCAAAGCTTCCCTTGTACTTTTCATTGAAAATCTACATACCAGATCTATTCGCTTAGTACGCAATATTTAGTGTAGTGCTCTCCAAACCAGGACTTCATAGTATAGGACAGGTTAAATAGATGCTTTAAATACCAAATGAGAGAGCCGGGAAGTTAGGCTCCCTCCATTACATTGAGTTACCATGCTAGCTTAGGTCTAAATATATTGTTCTGTATGCTCCTTACGTTCTTACCAATTGCAGCTAATGTTTCGTTCAACTCGTGATATTATAGCTCCTCGTGAACAGGGTCAAATCCGTCTTCTTGGCGGTCGACCCGACGTCAGATGCCCACATAGGTATATCCCAAAGCGCTTGTGATATTGACGGCCTCATGATTGAACTGCTTGTTCAATCGATTATGGCCAGAAGTGAACGTACCCCAGCTTATTGCGGGCCCCTGTTCACTGATTCCATGACATCAAATAGAACCCGTTACGAAGTTACTTGTCTGCAACACAACATACAGTCAGTCCAAGTGGGATGTACTTAAATAGAATTAAGCGCTCCAAATCTGACAACTCAATCCAACGGAGAATAAGTCTTGCCAGCAAGTGCCATTGTGAAAGCAGCTGAGAAGTAAAGTCCTACTTCGGTGGACAACAAACTTCATGCTGGGCAGGTCGCACCCTGCAAAAATCCCGAGTACTCCATGCATGCATGTATGGAGTAATCGCTATGGACCAACCGAGTACTCCAAAATTAACCACAATTCATACAAAAAATATGGTCCAATTAACATTGCGATGTCCTAGGACTGGACCATATACTCCATCTCCGCATTACATCAGAGTAATCCATGGAGTACCCACAGTCCAATAAACATCGTGTAGTGATTACAATTGTTAAAAACGAGCAATGATCGGCTTACAATATGTTCGTGTAGAAACATGAGTTGGTCCATTGCTGCATTACTGTGGAGTATAAATGTAAGTACTCCAGTGGACCACATGATCCAACGATTTTTGCAGGGTTATAATACCTGTCCTGATGTATGGCTCGGAATCATGGACGGTGACGAGGGACGATAACATGACCCATTAAGGTTTTCTCTAGAAGTTCTCCGGAAAATGTATGGTCCTGCATGTGATGCCGACGATGCCAATGGATAACATTTTCCGGCCAAAACTGACAGCCCTGTTTGGAAGCAAAGTTAAGGATAGACCTCCAGTGAATTGCGAGGGTCAGATGGAGAAGGACATAATTCCCTGTGGTGCTGTCAATTAACGTCACTAATTGCGAAACAGGGGTAGCCGGCGTGAATTGTTACGAAGCGGCCGAAATCACTTAGGCGGTTAAGCGCAACTTAATGATAATGAAATCTTACAACCCTTTTATGTGTTTGCTACCTTCTCAGAAACAGCTGAACCGGTTTGGTACGTAGATATTGTATTACTATATCCGAAAAGGTCTATCAACTTCGATAGTACTCCCCAAAACCTTCAGGGAGTATCTTGGTTGATAATACAGCAACAGATGTCTCTAAAAGGTTGCACTTACTTACTTACTTAATTGGCGCTTAACCGTTTAAACGGTTACGGCCATGCAACACGGCGCGTCAGTCGCTCGTTCTCTCTGTCAACCGGGGCCAATTGGGCACACCAAGGGAGTTTAAATCGTTTTCCACTTGGTCCTTCCAGCGTAGTGGGGCCGCTTTCTAGCTCCGCTTCCATAGGCGGGTTCCGACAGCAACACTTTCTTGGCCGGAGCGTCATCTTTCATTCGCATAACATGTCCTAGCCAGCGCAGCCGCTTCGTTTTAATTCGCTGGAATATGTTGATGTCTGCGTAGAGCTCGTACAGCTCATCGTTAAATCTTCTTCGGTACTCGCCAACGCCAACGCGTAGAGGTCCATACATCTTTCGAAGAAGTTTTCTCCCCAACACTCACAGAGCCGCTTCATCTGATGTTATCATGGTCCATGCTTCTGCCCCATATAGCAGGATGGGTACGATAAGTGACTTGTAGAGTATGATTTTCGTTCGCCGAGAGAGGACTTTACTTTTCAATTGCCTACCTATTCCAAAGTAACATTTATTGGCAAGAGTGATGAAAAGGTTGCACCTATTTGAATTGAGGGCTAGATTATGAATGATGCCGTGACACTTTTCGTTCAAGTTACTGACTTTCGTATTCACCACTATATAATACCACAAATTTCACAAAGGCACTCAGGTTTACTGTCACTCACTTAAATGAATGAATGCATAACTTAAATATTTTGGTTCACACGAGAAAAAATAACTTGTTGCGCTATACATAATTTGCCCCACCACTGCCAAGGGGGGACCCGCTTAGAATTTTTTCTCTAATTGAAAAACCCCTTTTTTTTACATGCTGATGTTGCCTTTTCCCGGAACTTGAACCCATTGCATTAGCAGGCAGCTGACTTAGGGCACACACGCATGTTTCCAAACCACAGGCACCGCAACGGCAACGCCAAGGTGACGCAAAATTCAAAAACTTGTGTTTTGTCAAAAAAAATTTTATATATTTTCAATTACTTTTATTTAAATTACAAGAAGATTTTTATTTTTGAACCAAAAAGTTTGTTATATACTTATATACCTAGAATGACAATAAATCGCAATTTGAGTTTTCATTTTGTGTTCATTGTGGCAGGAAAACTTTCAACGTGCGTTGTTCAAAGTCACATCAGCGCCAAAACGACGCAAAAGTCGAAAGAGCTTGGGCCTTTATTGTAATCCGAAGCCTATTATGTACCATATATATGTGATTAGTATATTTAACATATCATTCATACTGGATTGAAAGGTTTGTCACCGTGACTTGTCAAAAAACTGTCTTTGATGACTTATTTATCCCTCTTTCTGACATTAAAATAACCTTAAAAAACCTGACTACTACTAAATTGCAGCAGCCAATACCACAAATGTGGCTAATTTCATTACAACTAACAAGGAAATTGCTATGCTCAGCAAACAACATGCAAATACAACAACAAATGTTGCCAGACAACCTGAAGGGATAATTGGGGGATTTGATGCAATGACAAGACAAATTTGTACAAACTACATACAAATTAAAATAAAATTTAAAACCAGAAAAACGAACTATAAAGCGAAGTGGTAAGTGATGAAATTAAATAAATTATAGTTGCAAAACTGAAAGCACAAATAAAAAAACATAAAAAAACATAATTAATGGACTACAAGCGAGCTGATGAATAATGTTGGAATGAAACATGTAAGAAAGTCTAACTTCGGGTGAAACCAAATATTGCATACCCAGCTGTGCACTTGAAACGCTATTGTTGTTTGCTTTGTGTGGTTAATAGTGTTATAAAGCTGCGCATTAATACCTTTATGGTTATATTCGAAACTCATTTTCGTTTAATAGTGCTTGTTACCGTAACGTACCGGATCTGCACCCGGCAAAGGACCATCAACATCGATAATACTCCCCAAGGCCTTCGGGGATGTCCTTATTGCTAGAACAACAACAACGTCCCAAATATCATTCCGCTGATGTGGTTCAAAAACGATGCTTCGAGGCTATACGTTTTACTATGCAAAGTTCACAGTACACCCCCAGTGGATGAATTGCTATTCAGACGACACATTGTGGGAACGTATTTGGAACCTGTAACTAGTTCGCTGTAATTTGTGATGTATCAAAAAACTACGGTCAAAATCCTGCACGCTTGACAAATCAACTGCGGTGCGTAGTTTGTCACTCTAAGTGCCACTGGAGTTGTGAATTGTGTAAAAAACACTTTTCGTTGAAAGCAAGTGCTTTGCTCAGTTCCATATTGAAACTATCCATTGTGCCCAGGTGAGAAGAGCCATTTTTATCGAAAAAGAAAAAAATCTAGTTTTTTTCTGTTGAATTTCTTTTTTAACCATGAATGAACTTTGTTTATATAATCGCTCAATTTTCAATCTGTAGCTATCAAAACCCTTCTGTAATTTCAGACTTGTATTTGGGTGTTAATGGGTTAAAAGAAGCAAACGAACTTGAGCGGATAAAAATGTAGTTTAAAAGTGCGTTCACACTAAGCGACGCGACACGTAGCAACACGTTCCACAAAATATTCGTGGCACTTTTGCCTAATTGGTCAACTTGGTAGTGTCGTGTCGTCCGACTGTCGCTATGTGTGCATGGTTCCATAATAATATATGCAAGGAATGTTTTGTCGCTACGTGTCGCTTCGCTAAGTGTGAATGCACTTTAACAGTTTTAGCTATGAAAAAAAAATGTTTATACCAAATTTCGTTAGGACTTGGCGATTTTTGTTCGACTTATGGCACTAAAAGTATTTTAGAAAGAGTTTAAGTTTTATTTTTAGCTCAGCCATATCACTACTGAGGTATAATATCAGTTAAATACCACTGAGTTATTGCAAACTTTGTTAGGGTTAGACCTTTAGGAAAAGTGGGCTTTAACCGATTTTGATTGTCTTCACTCAGTCTTATAATTTGGAAAGAGTAGTGTCGCTGCAAAATTTTAATGTAATATATTTAACGGCTTGTTAAACTTCCAAATTTTCTTCTTCTAAATTTGAGTGGGGCCACGCCCATATTCGAAAATTTTTTTGTAATTTATGTTTTGCGTCATAAAACCAATTTCATTTTTCCATTTTTCTAAATTTTCGATATCGAAAAAGTGGCCGTAGTTATCGCCCGATTTCGCTCATTTTCAATACCAATCTATTCTGGGTCCAGATAAGCTCTTGTACCAAATTTGGTGAAGATATCTCAATTTTTATTTGATTTACTCAAGTTATCGTGTTAATGGACAGACGGACGGACGGACATGGCTCAATCAAATTTTTTTTCGATACTGTTGATTTTGATATACGGAAGTCTATATCTATCTCGATTCCTTTATACCTACCTGTATAACCAACCGTTATCCAATCAAAGTTATAATACCCTGTGTACAAGTACAGCTGGGTATAAAAAACAAAAAACTGAAGTAAGGTAGCGCAAGAATATCGACTGTCATGATGGTAGTGACGGCTGTCAAAAAATGATGTATCACTATGCCATCATATATTATTTAAAAAGCACCAACCAGCAGTCAACACCAGACGTGGCGACGACTGCAATTGAAATGTAAGTTTTTGGAAAACTACAGTTGGTTGAGTTTTATAAAGTTCTGTTTTATTTTTTATATTTTTAATGATATTTAATTTTTAAGTCGTCGCGCCGGTAAATTGGCAATTTTCGATATAAAGTTGTTTGTGGAATTGATATGTCAGTTATGGCGTTTAATTGAAATGTTCACTTACACACATGTTTGGGTTTTGCACAGTCATCATTGAATGTTGAAGTTTAGAAATTATGAAAATTACATAGCTGCGCATACGAACTTACGTACATAGCAGAGAACACATTTCATTTAATACACAAACTTATTGCCTTTCGTTCCGCAGGCAATTTTTGCATTTAGGGTTGCTATTTTATTAAGCCTAACACAATTTGTATACTCAGTTGAGCAGAGCTCACAGAGTATAATAACTTTGACTGGATAACGGTTGGTTGTACAGGTATAAAGGAATCAAGATAGATATAGACTTCCATATATCAAAATCATCAGTATCGAAAAAAATTTGATTGAGCCATGTCCGGTCGTCCGTCTGACCATTAACACGATAACTTCAGCAAATTTTGAGGTATATTGATGAAATTTGGTATGTAGGTTCCTGGGCACTCATCTCAGATCGGTATTTAAAATGAACGAAATCGGACAATAACCATGCCCACTTTTTCGATATCGAAAATTTCGAAAAACACAAAAAGTGCGATAATTCATTACCAAAGACGGATAAAGCGATGAAACTTGGTAGGTGAGTTGAACTTATGACGCAGAATAGAAAATTAGTAAAATTTTGGACAATGGGCGTGTCACCGCCCACTTTTAAAAGAAGGTAATTTAAAAGTTTTGCAAGCTGTAATTTGGCAGTCGTTGAAGATATCATAATGAAAGTTGGCAGGGACGTTACTCCTAAGACTATATGTATGCCTAGTAAAAACTAGCAAAATCGGAGAACGACCACGCCCAATTTTTAAAAAAAATGTGTTTAAAGTAAAATTTTAACAAAAAATTTAATATCTTTACAGTATATAAGTAAATTATGTCAACATTCAACTCCAGTAATGATATGGTGCAACAAAATACAAAAATAAAAGAAAATTTCAAAATGGGCGTGGCCCCGCCCTTTTTCATTTAATTTGTCTAGGATACTTTTAATGCCACAAGTCGAACAAAACTTTACCAATCCTTGTGAAATTTGGTAGGGCCTTAGCTTCTAGGGCGATATCTGTTTTCTGTGAAAAGGGCGGAATCGGTTCAGCCACGCCCAGTTTTTATACACAGTCGACCGTATGTCCTTCCGCTCGGCCGTTAACACAATAACTTGAGCAAAAATCGATATATCTTTACTAAACTCAGTTCACGTACGTATCTGAACTCACTTTGTGTTGGTATAAAAATGGCCGAAATCCGACTATGACCACGCCCACTTTTTCGATATCGAAAATTACGAAAAATGAAAAAAATGCCATAATTCTATACCAAATACGAAAATAGGGATGAAACATGGTAATTGGATTGGTTTATTGACGCGAAATATAACTTTAGAAAAAACTTTGTAAAATGGTTGTGACACCTACCATATTAAGTAGAAGAAAATGAAAAAGTTCTGCAGGGCGAAATCAAAAGCCCTTGGAATCATGGCAGGAATACTGTTCGTTGTATTACATATATAAATAAATTAGCGGTACCCAACATATGATGTTCTGGGTCACCCTGGCCCACATTTTGGTCGATATCTCGAAAACGCCTTCACATACATATACAATTACCCCCACTGCCTTTTAAAATACTCATTAACACCTTTCATTTGATGCCCATATCGTACAAACAAATTCTAGAGTCACTCTGGTCCACATTTAGGGCGATATCTCGAAAAGGCGTCCACCTATAAAACTAAGGTCCACGTGCTTTTAAAATACACATTAACACCTTTTATTTGATGCCCATATCGTACAAACAAATTTTAGAGTCACCCCTGGTCCACCTTTAGGGCGATATCTCTAAAAGGCGTCCACCTATAGAACCAAGGTCCACGTACTTTTAAAATACTCATTAATACCTTTCATTTGATGCCCATATCGTACAAACAAATTCTAGAGTCACCCCTGGTCCACCTTTAGGGCGATATCTCTAAAAGGCGTCCACCTATAGAACTAAGGTCCACGTACTTTTAAAATACTCATTAACACCTTTCATTTGATGCCCATATCGTACAAACAAATTCTAGAGTCACTCTGGTCCACCGTTAGGGCGATATCTCGAAAAGGCGTCCACCTATAGAACTAAGATCCACGCGCTTTTAAAATACTCATTAACACCTTTCATTTGATACCCATATCGTACAAACAAATTCTAGAGTCACCCCTGGTCCACCTTTAGGGCGATATCTCTAAAAGGCGTCCACCTATAGAACTAAGGTCCACGTACTTTTAAAATACTCATTAACACCTTTCATTTGATGCCCATATCGTACAAACAAATTCTAGAGTCACCCCTGGTCCACCTTTAGGGCGATATCTCGAAAAGGCGTCCACCTATAAAATTAAGGTCCACGTGCTTTTAAAATACTCATTAACACCTTTCATTTGATGCCCATATCGTACAAACAAATTATAGAGTCACCCCTGGTCCACCTTTAGGGCGATATCTCGAAAAGGCGTCCACCTATAGAACTAAGATCGACGCGCTTTTAAAATACTCATTAACACCTTTCATTTGATGCCCATATCGTACAAACAAATTCTAGAGTCACCCCTGGTCCACCTTTAGGGCGATATCTCGAAAAGGCGTCCACCTATAAAATTAAGGTCCACGTGCTTTTAAAATACTCATTAACACCTTTCATTTGATGCCCATATCGTACAAACAAATTATAGAGTCACCCCTGGTCCACCTTTAGGGCGATATCTCGAAAAGGCGTCCACCTATAGAACTAAGGCCCACTCCCTTTTAAAATACTCATTAACACCTTTCATTTGATGCCCATATAGTACAAACAAATTCTAGAGTCACCCCTGGTCCACCTTTAGGGCGATATCTCGAAAAGGCGTCCACCTATAGAACTAAGATCGACGCGCTTTTAAAATACTCATTAACACCTTTCATTTAATACCCATATCGTACAAACAAATTCTAGAGTCACCCCTGGTCCACCTTTATAACGATATCTCGAAAAGGTGTCCACCTATAGAATTAAGGCCCACTCCCTTTTTAAATACTCATTAACACCTTTCATTTGATGCCCATATCGTACAAACAAATTCTAGAGTCAGCCCTGGTCCACCTTTATGGCGATATCCCTAAATGGCGTCCACCTATAGAACTATGGCCCACTCCCTCTTAAAATACTCTTTAATACCTTCCATTTGATACACATGTCATACAAACACATTCCAGGGTTACCCTAGGTTCATTTTCCTACATGGTGATTTTCCCTTATTTTGTCTCCATAGTTCTCAGCTGAGTATGTAATGTTCGTTTACACCCGAACTTAGTCTTCCTTACTTGTTTTATATTCCATTTTTATTCTGACAAACCGATAATTCAATTCAGCTGTGTTCAATTGACCGCAAAAACATACAAAAATACTCATATCGAATGTTAAGTTGATTGCTTGTTATCGACTTTTGAGGGCGCCAAGCCAAGCTAAAGCTGACATGACATGAGTGTGGTCAATCATATTCGACTGTAACAGGCGTTTAGTTAGTCCAATCAAGAGGGACAGTTTGGGTTTTGCGTTTTGCCTGCAGGTCTGAGTTGTAACAACTGGTTTTGTGGTATATAAATTGAAATGAAATTGCTAAAATATTGAAAAGTTAAATTTTGTAACAAAAATTTGATTGATTTGAAATTGAATTTCATTTTTGGGTCCAACGTTTTGACAAATGGATGCTGGTAGCGTTCGATTTATCTGCTGTGGACAGTTGTCAATTGAATTAAGCGCCACTGAAGCGTTGTTCAAATTCAAATTATGAAACTTATTTGCAAATATGATTTCCAAACCTTAAATAGAGAGAAGGAGTATTTAGCAAGTTTCCTATTTAAGTGTGACAGTAATTACCAACATTTCTCGAAACAGAGGATCTGAAAAGTTTAGATACGGTGCCAATAACTCGTTCCTGAATAGGTACGCCAAGCTTCCTTCATTGTTGACTTAAGTATTACGCTGGAATTTCTGCACTGCGGAGATCTCTGTATAAGACGAACTAAGAGGAAATCCCTATATTCCAAAAGCTGTGGGGCGTGTGTTAATGGGAGCGCACCACACTTTACTGTGTAAAATGTAGGGATATCCGCACCAACAATACCCTAATCCAAGGTGTAGAGGTTCCCCGTACCGATGGCTGAATGGTTAGCGAGCGTTTATTGAATAACTGACATCGAACGGTCTCCTCCGACGCCCGGGCAAAATTAGTTGTATAAGTGTCTCACCTCGGTATGCTGGCTCTGCCGGAACGGACGAACTCCTTGCAGGTTAGCTCGTGAGATTTTTTTTTTATGGATAACAAAGATTTAAAAAACAACAAAAGAAAAAGACTCCTTCTTGTCTTGGGGACGCTTTCGGAGGGCGATCTTCTGAGAAAAAAGTGATGAACATAACGTCTTGAAATGGGTTTCGGAGGACGATCTACTTAAAATGTATCAGAAGAGCGTCTTCAAGTCAGGGGATGGCCTTCTAAGGCAAACAATATCAAAAAAATGGGGAGAGCGCACCAGCACTCAGAAAATCGCAGAAGTCATAGGGGCTGAAAGCTAGTTACTTGAGGGCATTTTTATTTTAGAGAAGATCGTCAGTTATGAGAAGAGTAGCGTGGTTCATGAGCGCGATGCCAAGGACAGGGTATATTGCGCAGTGGTGGTCAAAGAGTACAGGACCACCCTCCCCCATAAACCTGCGCTCGCCCAGAAGCCACGACAGTAGCAACCAAAATCACAGCAGTCAGAAAAGCGCAATCGGTTACAAGAGGTGAATGAGAGCGATGTCAAGAATGGCAGGCCAAGCAGAATGAGGGCCCTTTTACTAGTGTCTCAGCATTGGCAAGGCATACTTGTAGCTACTGGGAGCAAAATAACCACATTCCGTCGCCGTGGAGGAAAACAAAGGCTGATCTTCATACCACAGTCGGACAGTAGTAAGCAGATATGTAGAAGCACACCACAAGGAACGATATTTTAGAAAACCTCGACACAAATGGTGTGAATATTGTGGAGCACGCTGACCACTTCTTTCAGTGATGAGTGAAAATTACTTAAAGAACGTTGGCAATACTATGTAGTTGGGCACTTGGATGGATCTACTACTCTTCACGAGGAAGAACAAGCGACATACTTTTAAATTACCAACGCTAAATGGCCAGCAATTAACCTTATCGAGTAGGACCGAATATATCTGACTGACAACTGGAAAACGTGCATCGGGGAACGAGTACGGAAGGCCTGCTTTCTAAGCCAGCAAGGCGATGTTCGGTAAGAAATAGAATCTTCAGGCAAAGATAGTGCTATGGCTGTATAAAGCGTTGGTGCGTTCAGTGCTGCCCTAACCTCTTTAGTAAGATGTGAAGCTCTTAGGAAGGACAACAATCTCACCAGCTTACAGAAAGTTCAGCGCACTGCGTGCGGTGCCACCGGAGCCTGCCACACCTGCCCCACGGCGTCTTCAGACACCATCTTAAACTTACTTCCGATGGACATGCACATATTATGTACGTCACCACAAACTGCACTGAGACATGGGGAATCCGGGTGCTGGAAGGATACCCAATAAGGATACAGCAGCATATAAAATTTACTTCCGCCAGGGACTTTGAATTATGAAATTGATTAATATCCCCGCAAATTGCAGTTTGAGGGCGGTAATAGCACTATCATTGTAAGAAGGAATGATTGGAAGAGGGTCTTGGTTCCAGCTTATAATGGCATACTAATCTACACCGATGGCTCAAAAATAGACTCAGATGTGGGGGCTGGAATCTATTCGAATTTCCTAGAAATTTTTACGCCATTCAAACTTCCGTATTGTAGTCTTTCAAGCAAAAGTCCTCGCGAATGTGAAAGCCTGAAAATCACTCGAGATACACTAGCTCAAAGCTAGTAGTGGTATGCAAACAACATAGGGGAATCTATGGAAATAAGATAGCTGATAAGCTGACACATAGTGGCTCAGCAGAAGGGGTGAGGGTTTGGAGCTAAGAATATACCCGCGGCAGGTATGCTGTAGGATGCGTCTAAAATACCGAAATAATTGAAGGGGTAGCTAGCGCAACCCTTTTCAGGGGGTTGCCAGCGCAATCTATAGCTTCTCCAACCCAACTGTCAACCTCACTTACCCGTGGCGAATCCTGTTTCTTTGGCAGCCGAGGATCTGGCTGACACCAAGTTAAATGTGGCCATATCAAATCGTTCCCTAGATGGTCGGGCTAGTACCTTTATGTTGCTTGTTACCGCAACGTACCGGACCTGTATCCGGCACGGGACCATCAACATCTACAACACTGCTGAAAACCTTGGGTAGGTGTCTTTATCGTTAATACAACAAAAAAAAAAAAAACAAGTATTAGAAATCGACTGCTACCAGCTTTAAGGAGCTTCCACTATGAATGCACCTTTTTATACTCAGTTGAGCAGAGCTCACAGAGTATATTAAGTTTGATTGGATAACGGTTGGTTGTAAATATATAAAGGAATCGAGATAGATATAGACTTCCATATATCAAAATAATCAGGATCGAAAAAAATTTGATTGAGCCATGTTCGTCCGTCCGTCCGTCCGTTAACACGATAACTTGAGTAAATTTTGAGGTATCTTGATGAAATTTGGTATGTAGGTTCCTGAGCACTCATCTCAGATCGCTATTTAAAATGAACGATATCGGACTATAACCACGCCCACTTTTTCGATATCGAAAAATTCGAAAAACCGAAAAAGTGCGATAATTCATTACAAAAGACAGCTAAAGCGACGAAACTTGGTAGATGAGTTGAACTTATGACGCAGAATAGAAAATTAGTAAAATTTTGGACAATGGGCGTGGCACCGCCCACTTTTAAAAGAAGGTAATTTAAAAGTTTTGCAAGCTGTAATTTGGCAGTCGTTGAAGATATCATGATGAAATTTGGCAGGAACGTTACTCCTATTACTATATGTACGCTTGATAAAAATTAGCAAAATCGGAGAAGGATCACGCCCACTTTTAAAAAAAAATTTTTTAAAGTAAAATTTTTACAAAAAATGTAATATCTTTACAGTATATAAGTAAATTATGTCAACATTCAACTCCAGTAATGATATGGTGCAACAAAATACAAAAATAAAAGAAAATTTCAAAATGGGCGTGGCTCCGCCCTTTTTAATTTAATTTGTCTAGGATACTTTTAACGCCATAAGTCGAACAAAAATTAACCAATCCTTTTGAAATTTGGTAGGGGCATAGATTTTATGACGCTAACTGTTTTCTGTGAAAATGGGCGAAATCGGTTGATGCCACGCCCAGTTTTTATACACAGTCGACCGTCTGTCCTTCCGCATGGCCGTTAACACGATAACTTGAGAAAAAATCGACATATCTTTAATGAACTTAGTTCACGTGCTTACTTGAACTCACTTTATCTTGGTATGAAAAATGAACGAAATCCGACTATGACCACGCCCACTTTTTCGATATCGAAAATTACGAAAAATGAAAAAAATGCCATAATTCTATACCAAATACGAAAAAAGGGATGAAACATGGTAAGGTAATTGGATTGTTTTATTGACGCGAAATATAACTTAAGAAAAAAAATTTTTAAAATGGTTGTGACACCTACCATATTAAGTAGAAGAAAATGAAAAAGTTCTGCAGGGCGAAAAAAAAAACCCTTAAAATTTTGGCAGGTATTACATATATAAATAAATTAGCGGTATCCAACAGATGATGTTCTGGGTCACCCTGGTCTACATTTTGGTCGATATCTGGAAAACGCCTTCACACCACTCCCTTTTAAAACTCTCATTAATACCTTTAATTTGCTACCCATATCGTACAAACACATTCTAGAGTCACCCCTGGTCCACCTTTATGGCGATATTTCGAAAAGGCGAACACCTATAGAACTAAGGCCCACTCCCTTTTAAAATACTCATTAACACCTTTCGTTTGATGCCCATATTGTACAAACAAATTCTAGGGTCACCCCTGGTCCACCTTTATGGCGATATCTCGAAACGGCGTCCGCCTATGGAACTAAGGATTACTCACTTTTAAAATACTCATTAACACCTTTCTTTTGATACCCATATTGTACAAACAAATTCTAGGGTCACCCCTGGTCCACCTTTATGGCGATATCTCGAAATGGCGTCCACTTATACAACAACCACCACTCCCTTTCAAAACCCTCATTAATACCTTTAATTTGATACCCATATCGTATAAACACATTCTAGAGTCACCACTGGTCCACCTTTATGGCGATATTTCGAAACGGCGTCCACCTATAGAACTAAGGCCCACTCCCTTTTAAAATACTCACTAACACCTTTCGTTTGATACCCATATTGTACAAACAAATTCTAGGGTCACCCCTGGTCCACCTTTATGGCGATATCTCGAAAACACGACCACCTATACAACATCCACCACTCCCTTTTAAAACTCTCATTAACACCTTTCGTTTGATGCCCATATTGTACAAACAAATTCTAGGGTCACCCCTGGTCCACCTTTGTGGCGATATCTCGAAACAGCGTCCACCTATGGAACTAAGGATTACTCCCTTTTAAAATACTCATTAACACCTTTCATTTGATACCCATAACGTACAAACGCATTCTAGAGTCAACCCTGATCCACCTTTATGGCTATATCCCTAAATGGCGTCCACCTATAGAACTGTGGCCCACTCCCTCATAAAATACTCTTAATGCCTTTCATTTGATACACATGTTATACAAACACATTCCAGGGTTACCCTCGGTTCATTTTCCTACATGGTTATTTTCCCTTATGTTGCCACCATAGCTCTCAACTGAGTATGTAATGTTCGGTTACACCCGAACTTAACCTTCCTTACTTGTTTCTTTTTTCCCTACACTTTTCCACCAGTTCGGAACTATCGAGAAAGGGGATAACATCGTATTATAAGTAGCATATAGAATATCGGCCCGGTTCGGGTCCAACGAAGTAGTACCAAGAAAAGAACTAGATCTTAGCTGTAAATTTTTATACTAGTTCGGAACTATCGAAAAAATGCCAATGAAGAACCACTTCTAAAATCGAAATTTGTATCTAGTTCAGAATTAGTGAAAAGGCAATACAGCGGGAACAATTTCCACCGCCTACAACAACAATTACAACGCCATATTAAAATCATCAGTTGAAAGCATGTAAAAGAGATAGATGGCGAACTAGTAGTGGTTCGGAATGCACTAGAAGCGCACTAGTTTTGAACTAGAGATTTTCCCTGCAGGAGACCTAGTTATCATTTTGTGTGAGAGGGTTTGATAAAATTAAATTGAAAATTTTGTACTTACAAAGTATGTATATTTCAGTATACTGAACGCGTCAAGCAATGTTATATAACTTCGAAAATAGACCTGTTTGCTATTGCTTGCCTCCAAGGTGCCTATAGAAATACTTTAAAAATGCTCATAAATTTAAAGTTTTACACCTAAACTATATTAAAGCTGAAAAATTAGGACGCCCATATATTTCCGTAATCAAATTACACTCAATACTTTTTTTTTGGCCCATTTGATTTGTAATTAGATTTTCTTTAAATTTTCAAAGACCTACTTATAAATACTTAACCACAAAGCATTAATGGCCAACATAAAAAAGAATATAATTTATTTGTATTTGGTGGTGGTAGTAATAATGGTGGTGGTATTGATGGTGGCGCTGTTGCTGGTGTCCGCTTCCCATTTAAGTGTAAGACAATATTAAATTATAAATATTATCTACAATACAGCAGTACTTTGGTGAACATTTGTGGTTTCAAATTTCGAAAATTATTGCTTAATGAGACAATACTTACAGTACATGGAGTGCTTCTTCTTACTTCTTATTATTACTACAAACATATAAAAAATGCGATGTAAAACAAAAGCGGAAATGCATAATAGCATCACCTCCGGTACGGTGGCGCTCGTGAAAATACCCTGCAAAAATGCGATTAGTCTAGAATGAATCCGGGATGAGTCGCAATGGAGTATGCGACCAACTGGCATTGGTTTGTATGAGTTGAACTGTTCCCTTTTGTTTGAGCATGTCGTATGAAGAGACACATTGTACCCATTTATACCCGAAAAGGATCGATAGGACCAATCCCCTTTGTCCCATATGGGAACATATGAAGACTAGGCAGTTTTCGATTCAATAAGGACTGAAATATGGGCCAGTAGCATTTTTAACCCCAATCGTAGTAGAATAGTCACCGATGTAATCCATTTTAAAATAAAACAATAATTAAAATTGTTTTAGTTTCATTTACGTTAATGCTACACATTTTTCTTCAATAATTCGATTCAATCCCCTGTACTCTTTTTTATTTTACTCATTTCGTTGCCATTTTTGTTTAATATTTCTTAAAATGGGCTATATATATTTCAAGCAGACTAATCCCAACTGTACCGGAAAGGGACTAAAGGGGATCAATTATGCCCGAATGTAGACAAAAGATATCAATCGCAGACCAATCTATTTAGGGATTAATCGCACGTTTTTGCAGGGTTATTTCAAATACACACATGTAGTCATCACCTAAGAGCAAAAGTTCCCTGCAAAAATGCGATAAGCCTAGGACGAGTCCGGGATGAATCGTAAAGGAGTATGCGGCTAATTTCAGTCTTGATCTCTTTGTATGCGTTGAACTGTTCCCTTCTGATTGAGAATTTCCTATGAAGAGAATAGTTGTACCCATTTATACCCGAACGGGAACGATAGGACCAATCCCCATATGGGAACGAATGGAGACTAGTTTCTTTTCTCATCAAAAAGTGTTAGTTTTATAATAATAATAATAATAATAATAATAATAATAATAATAATAATAATAATAATAATATTATTATTTTAGTCTTGAAATTATTACATTTCTTACAGACTAGTTACAGGTAAAGATATACTACCAACTAAGTTAACAGGTCATTTAGTAGCATTTTAAATCTTTTTTCACAGTAGGAGAAGTCCAAAACTGAAGAATTTGGGAGCAAGTTAAACTCTTTAAGAGCTCTAACAATAGGCGCATTGGCCGCATAATTGGTCCTCGCCAGACCAACGTAAAATCTGGCATGATTCCTTAAACAAATATTAGGAATAAGAAAGAATATACGTTAAAGTAAAAAGGGGCAGTCAACCACCCCAGATATTAAATAAAAATGAAAGCGAGGGATAGGAAGGTTCTCCTACAATTTAATGTCTTGAGATCAATAAGCATACATCTAGATTAATAAGCTGGAACAGGCAGATCAAAATGAAGGGGCGCAGAGCATACTTTATAAAGACTTTCTGAACTCTCTCCAAACGACTTATATGACAGGAATAATATGGACTCCAAATAATAACAGCATATTCAAGTATCGAGCGCACCAGTGAGGTAAAAAGAGTTTTAAGGTATACGGATCCGAGAAATCTGAGCTAAAATGTGTGACAAAAGCCAGCATAGAGTAAGTCTTAGCTATAATATAATTAAGATGGCTTTGAAACGAGAACTTCGAGTCAAAGACCACCCCAAGATCAGTGATTTTGGAAACAATGCTTAGTTGTGAGCCTGCAGTGTAATATGAAGTAGGGATAGGAGAGCAGGATTTGGAATAGGAGACATGGGAGCATTTTTTAATATTTAAGGGAAGCATATTTCTCTGGCACCAAGCTACAACATTGTCTAGATCACTCTGAAGTTTCAACGAGTCAGCGGAACACGTAATATTACTAAAAATCTTCATGTCATCAGCATACAAGAGAAATTTTGAAAATTTAAAACAACTAGTAATATCGTTGATGAAAATCACAAAAAGAACTGGACCTAAAATGTTTTCCTGAGTACGACGACACCCCGCCAACTACAACTGAACAAGATCGATTTGAGAGATACGATTTGATCCAGCTTAAAAAATTTGAGTGGAAGCCAAAACACTGTAACTTCGGTAATAAGATACGACGATTAACTTTATCAAACGCTTTCGAAAAATCAGTATACACGGTGTCAACTTAGGCCCGGTTACTAAAAGCTTCAATGCAGTATTCGGAGAAAACTACTATATTAGAGGTAGTTGATCTCCCGACATGAAACCATGCTGATCTACCGAGATGATACGACTAATGGCAAAGAAAATTTTATTTTTTATTATACATTCAAAAGTTTTGAGATAGTCGAAATTTTAGAAATAGGATTATAATTGGTGATATCATTTTTATTGCCAGTTTTCGTATGGTATGAGGTTATGTATATTTTAAACTTGCAAAAAATTGTTAGATACATCTATGTACAAAAATTATTAAGCCGCCAACTCATTCCAAGAGATATGGTTCGACGATAATGCAACATATGGTCCAAATCATTTAGGTTCGATATAGGGCTCCGCATTTTTCTTAAATAATTCGAATCAATCACCTATAATCTTTCTTATTTAACTCACTTCGTAGCCGCTTTCTTTATATTTCTTAAAATGGGCTAGACCGATTTAAACCTAACTAATCCCAACTCTACCCAAAAGAGACTAGAGAGGATCAATTATGCCCCAACGCAGACAAAAGAGATCAATCGGAGACCGCTCACTTTAGGGATTAGCCACACTATTTTTTGCAGGGTAAATACACAGAACTCTAACACACACACTCTAACAAAAAAGTTAAGCATTGTTGAAACTAAGAAACGTCAAATATAATTACAAAGACTTAAGTTGTGAAAATTATTATTTTAATTATTACTTTCATTTGCTGGTGCACGCAGCACGAAATAAAAGCTCCTCTGTAAGTTGGGGTGGAGTAAAAATTCTGAATGTGAATGTATGTATACATATGAAAACAGAGGGGAACGGGAACAAGAAGCGTGTACTTTTATCTTCTAAAGAAATATTGTAACAATATCTTTTATATTTTCACGTTGTTCCTTTTTGTGGCATAAAAATCTGAGCATTCGGTTTGCTTTAGGAAAATCAATTGCGCACAGCAGTAAATCAATGAGCTGGTCAAAGGCAAACGCTTATTTGTATTCGTGTATGTATGTATGAGTGTTGCACGTATTTTTAGTATTTATTTGTATATGTTTACGTGCTTGTATTTTGATAGGATTTATCCTATTTGGCGCAATATAACTTTTTTTTATTGCATTGCACACTCTGATAGCCAGCAATAAATCTTCATATGCCCTACTGCGTCTGGTGCGCGATTGACACTCAATAAAATCGGAAATGTGCAGCATTTTGGTTTTATTAACTCAAACGAAATTTGAAGGCGATAAATATTTGCAAAATGTATTAAATTATTTAGTTAACTTTACGATTGTTACGCACAATACTGTGACGAATATTAGCAACACTAAGGGATACTATCATCTCTAAGGCAATACTAAGCAGTGACTTGTATGCACATCAATAAATCAATCATTATGCCTATACATATGTCCATACAAGCAGCGGAGAGCAACGCACAAACACATGCATATATCTGAGATACTCCCAAAAGGCGGCAATAATTTGTGCAAGTATCACTCACATACACGCGCATAAGAGAAGCTATAAACTATAATTTTATAGCTGGTAACTAACTAGTAAATTCTAGAAATAGAAGCGCCTAGAAATGTGCAACGAAAAAACCAAACAGTATAAAAGTAGCAACAGTTGAGGCACGAAAATCAGTTTGATTTAAGCAAGCTATCAGTTGCGAAGTATAAGTGTTATTGTGAAGTACTCTAATAAAGGCCATTTTGCATTATTGAATAGTGGAGTTATTTATTCAACAGTTTAGTGATTCGAACGTTAGTAGAAGGTTGCAAATAAAAGGAATTGCACAAAATTCGTTACAATACCTTATATATAGGTACTAGATTTACGAACATTTTTATTATGGAATTTTTCGCAATACATCAGTTTTGAGCAGCTGAACATATTCATGAAAAATTTAAGCAAGTTTGAGGCTGCTTCACAATGATTTCGAATGGCGGCAAGAGAGACTCTTTGTCGGCTGTCCACCAGGTACACCCGGCCAATGTCTAGTCCGTAGTTTAAACCTAGTGCAGGGCTCTTCAAAACTGAAACTGTGACTGTATTCCAAAGAGTACTATGATCATGGTGGTGGTTCCCCAACGGGTTAGGGGGCTTAGAATATACCCGCGGTAGGTATGCCTGTCATAAGAGGCAACTAAACTACAAAATTGATTCAAGGGGTTGCCAGTGCAATTTATAGATTTTCCAACCCAATTGTGAGCATCAACTACCCGTGGCGTAATGACCTGGAGGGTTCCATGTGGTCGTACTTAATCGTTCCCGAGATGGTCCGGCTAATACCATAATGGTGATTGTTACCGGAACTTACCGGATCTTTATACAGCAAAGGACCATCAACATCAATAACACTCCCCACAACCCTCGGGAGAGGGGGGGGGGGTGGCCTTATCGACAACAACATTATCGTGGTGGTGGTGATTTAGTAGGTGGTCAGCGAGCAACGAAGCGGTATGGATACAAGTATTGTTTGCCTTATGACTACAACAACAACAGTATCGTGGTGGTGGTGAGTTAGTCGGTGGTCAGCGAGCAACAAAGCAGTATGGATAGCATAATTTTTTCGGTTGCAATGCAGCATTCTTCGTCGGACCAGAAGTTTTTCATAATTGCCGGCTTCCAAATTTTCTCGGCGACAGTATGAAATGCTCTAGAGATATGCTTCCACAATTCATGCATTCCGCCTGATTGCACTCATGCATGCATAGATATTCACTTATAGATCTAAAAAGCGATTAACTCGAAAACTCAGAATTTTAAAATTATTCTAATAATTCCGAAAGTTGACTCAAGTAGCGGCGGACACCTACCATACTTTGACATTTTTATTAAATTGGTTTTACTCTCAGCAGGGGCTCTACAAATTCTCCGAGAGGCTTCTCAGAAAAAATTCCTCTGCCTTAGTAGACGCCGAACGTCGAAATAAAATATGTAAGTCCTGCCAATTTCTAAGAAAATGAAAAAGCGCCAAAAGATAAAAGGAAGAGAAGCTCGGTTTTGCTCTCTAACCAGATATATTGCGTCAAATTATTGTTATTTATAAAGGAAGAGGGCGGCCCACTCCGCAGTAAGGGTCACGTGGAAAACGGTTTATTCTCCCTTGGTGTGAACGATTGGCGCCAGTTGGCAGAGCGGAACACCGACTGGCGCTTCTTCTTGAACGACCATAACCGTTAAATTAAATTCTGGTTCATTTTGTTAATATCTTCTTTTTAGTTTGGCAACGCTGCCTTTAATAAACATACTTTTTCAAAAGTAGATGTCGCTGCTTGGCTACGGCTAAAGCGTATATGTTTAACACGATGGCGACATCTGCCTATTACAACTCATGTGTACGAAATATCTTCAACTCTGCTTCCCAAGTCTCCCAATGATCCGAAGCATTCCTTTCCTTTGAGCTAGAAACCTCACTGGATGCTGGCTATTGTAACCTGTTTCGGAGATAGAAACTTTTGAACAGTCGAAATATCGCGCGGCGATTGAATGCGGTTCAAGTGAAAAAGGGTATATGAAGAGTTGATAGTTATTATGTTCGTATGTTCGATATGACGAATAAATTGAAGAATTCGTTACAATAAACAAAGTAATCAAATGTAATACTAGTAATAAAACTGTTATCCTGAGAAATGGGTGATATAGCTAAATACAAATAAAAGTGAACGGAAAAAATGTTGTAAATTTCTGTAATTTCATGCGTAATCATAATTCCCACATCTCTTCCTACTGATTTGGTGCAATTTTATGAGCTGTGATAATTTTTATTGCATATGACTGCATACAACGTAGGATATGTCACAAGACCGGCTGACTCACGCTCTCATAATACGCATATTTATGTTGCAATGTCCTTTTGCTTTGGCTAAGTTAATATTTATTTGAACATTTACACTTACAGTGTTGATATTTCTTTTGACAACAAAATGCGAGCGAAATTAAATAAATTTGCTATTTTTATTTGCTTGCTATAACCAGCAAGAGCTGCAGAGTGTTCACAATTTTTCTTCTAACTTTTCATGGTCTTTTACCAAGATCTACTTACTAGCTTAGTACATACTCGTGTGTGTGTATGTGTGTGTGTTTTTTTCGCACTTCCTTAAATGTATTATGGTAATAATCATCAACGAAATAACTATGACATTTATTATTTTGCCTGACCTTTGTGCTGTAAACACTTAGTTGAGAAGGCGAAGCTCCATTTTGTTTGTGCTCAAATAGCTTTTGACTTGTACTTCCTCTGCAGGTCTTAACTAATTATACTCAGTTGAGCAGAGCTCACAGAGTATATTAACTTTGATTGGATAACGGTTCGTTGTACAGGTATAAAGGAATCGAGGTATAGACTTCCATATATCAAAATCATCAGGATCGAAAAAAAATTTGATTGTGCCATGTCCGTCCGTCCGTCTATCCATCCGTCCGTTAACACGATAACTTGAGTAAATTTTGAGGTATCTCGATAAAATTTGGTATGTAGGTTCCTGAGTACTCATATCACATCGCCATTTGAAATGAACGATATCGGACTATAACCACGCCCACTTTTTCGATATCGAAAATTTCGAAACACCGAAAAAGTGCGATAGTTCATTACTAAAGACGGATAAAGCGATGAAACTTGGAGGTGAGTTGAACTTATGACGCAGAATAGAAAGTTAGTAAAATTTCAAAATGGGCGTGGCTCCGCCCTTTGTCTTTTAATTTGTCCAGGATTCTTTTAATGCCATAAGTCGAACAAAAATTTACCAATCCTTGTGAAATTTGGTAAGGGCTTAGATTCTAGGACGATAACTTATTTCTGTGAAAAATGGCGAAATCGGTTGAAGCCACGCACAGTTTTTATACACAGTCGACCATCTGTCCTTCCGCTCGGCCGTTGCCACGATAACTTGAGCAAAAATCGATATATCTTTACTAAACTCAGTTCACGTAGTTATCTGAACTCACTTTGTATTGGTATAAAAAATGACCGAAATCCGACTATGACCACGCCCACTTTTTCGATATCGAAAATTACGAAAAATCAAAAAAAAAAAAAAAAAAATGCCATACTTCTATACCAAATATGAAAAAAGGGATGAAACATGGTAATTGGATTGGTTTTTTGACGTAAAATATAACTTTACAAAAAAACTTTGTAAAATGGGTGTGACACCTATCATATTAAGTAGAAGAAAATGAAAAAGTTCTGCAGGGCGAAAAAAAAACCCTTGAAATGTTGGCAGGAATACTGTTCGTGGTATTACATATATAAATCAATTAGCGGTATCCGACAGATGATGTTCTGGGTCACCCTGGTCCACATTTTGGTGGATATCTGGAAAACGCCTTCACATATACAACTACCACCACTCCCTTTTAAAACCCTCATTAATACCTTTAATTTGATACCCATATCGTACAAACGCATTCAGAGTCACCCCTGGCCCATCTTTATGGTGATATCTCGAAAAGGCGTCCACCTATAGAACTAAGGCCCACTCCCTTTTAAAATACTCATTAGCCCCTTTCATTTGATACCCATATCGTACAAACAAATTCTATGGTCACCCCTGGTCCACCTTTATGGCGATATCTCGAAAAGGCGTCCACCTATAGAACTAAGCCCCACGCCCTTTTCAAATACTCATTAACACCTTTCATTTGATACACATGTCATAAAAACACATTCCAGGGTTACCCTCGGTTCATTTTCCTACATGGTTATTTTCCCTTATGTTGTCACCATAGCTCTCAACTGAGTATGTAATGTTCGGTTACACTCGAACTTAACCTTCCTTACTCGTTTTCAGTGAATTTCTTCATTATATTAATAATCTTGCTATCGTGGGTCAGTGCCATTCAAATGATTGTCAAAGTTGTATTGGCACTTGACATTTGGACAATTTTTACTAATGAATGTAATGAATTTAATTAAGAGCATAATTAATCTTGGAGTGAGTCTTTTTTGTTATCAAGAATCCATACATCGTTCAGATGCGGCAAAAAGGTCATATTTTGTTTGAAATTTTTTTTGGTATTTTGATGGTTGGTAAAATTAGGTTGATCACGCCCTTAATTGCTTCCATCCACCCCTCCTAAATCTGGTGGCCAATCCAAAGCCGCTTTACGATTCAATCTCTCTACGCACTCAAAGGCTGTTGGTTATCTTATCTCAACTAAAGATATTGTCTTGAGAGCGTTCTGACTGTCGCTGAGTATAACAAATCTCTCATTAGTGTATACTCGTTGCAGGTTGATTTCTGCCCACCGGCTAATGGCGACAACCTCGCCTTGATAATGCTAGGATATTTCCCGATATGGAAATTTTGGTTCCGCGCTAGAAAATTTCTGCTTCAGTGCCCTCTGCTGTCTTCGAACCATCGCTGTATCACCTGAAAGTGTAATCTTGGTTTAGGTGGTGCTCCATATACTTAGACAAAATCATTGTATTGGAAAAGAGCTTAGAGGAGCACCTAAAGCACTTGCAGAAATTTGTTCAAATAATAGCTGGTCTTGGTTTTAAATTCAGTTGCAAAAAGTTTTAATTGTTAAGAAAGGAAGTAAGTTACTTGTGTAACAAGGTAGGGTGCAACAACCCTAAGTCAGATGTTATGGTGAAAGGATTCAATACATAGCTCTTTGGAGGAGGAACTTATGAAGGTAGTGATTAATTTATATATAAATATTGGGACACCACACACCTTTTTAGCATTGCTGGCCTACCTATCAACAGCACCTGAGATTTCTGCAAAGATAATTGGCTATACGGAAAGCAATGCAAAGAAATCGTTTAGTGTTTTATAGGAGATGGCAGAAATACATGAGCTTGTGTGCCATTGTATCAGAATGAGAAGATCTCGTCATTTGTTGATGGTACGAAAATTGGTGATGGTTAGGTTAGGCTGAACTGGCCGGTCCATGAGGACCTCACTTAGACTGAATGACTGCGTAGTGTTACCAGCAGTTTGTTTTAACGACCAAACAGAAAACCCTTATCATAAACCAGAACCTATGTTATAATAAAATCAAAGAAAAAAAACTTTTCTAAAAATTAGCTTTTATTATTGGTTAATAAAATTAACTAAAAAGTAAAAAATAAATTGACTGTAAAGAAATATAACACTTTATAAGTTCATTGTAACCTGCGACAAAAAAATTCCATATTGTACATAATTATATATTTTTAACATTAAAACTTTACACCTAAATTATTAAATCTTACAGTTTATATCACAGTCCTAATTATTCTAATAAAAAGCGTGTTAAATTTTGATGGTATAATTAAGAACATTTAGGACCTCCTTTTCTCGCTATCACAATGCTTGTTCTTAGAAACGCATTTTTCTAAACGCATTTGTCTAATTTATATATGTTTTATTTTTTATTTTTAGTAGGGTAAAATATTGTTTAAATTAGTTATGTAATCTTTTCTTAGTTATTTGTAACGTTTCGCATCCTATCCATTTCTTTTAATGCATCAACATTAGAAGGTTTCTTCGCAGTCAACTTTGAACATTCAAGTTCTTCTATTCGAGTGTTAACTAACTTAAAATCATATTTTATTGTGACTTTGCCTATGTCGCGTTCAGTTTACAACTACTCATTACAGATCTCTGCTCTGTTCCATCGCCAAAAATCTGTAAAACAAAATCAAGTGCGCAGAAAAGTATGCAACATTGAAGAATAACAGCCTAACTTCTCTGTTGTTGCATACACAAACAAAGCGAAGTTAACTGCGTTCTTGAGAACTTAGGCTTTTTTCTCTTGCGAATAAAAATCTTTACAGATAACTCTGTTATCGATTAATTTATCGAATTCTCGCAAAGTAATATTGCATTGTCATAGAAGTTATATATGTGTGCAAAATTTCAGATCAATCGGACACCGGGTTAGGCTAGGTTTAACTGGCCGGTCTATGAGGGCTTCACATAGACTGAGTAAGTCCGTAGTGTTACCAGAAGTTTGTTTTAACGACCAAACTGAAAAACCCGTATTTCCACCTGTAGGATCTGTTTATTTCGCCTCGTCCACAATTTGAGTTCCCTTGCGCTAACCGTCCACCTCTATTGTGGCTTTAACATCGTCCTCGAAGCGCAGATAGGGAATCATGTAGTCTGTTCGTCTTGTGATTGATGACGCTAAACTAATAAGGCCGTGTGGTCGGCGCTCAAGGTGAGCCGAGGCACCGAGCCTGGTTGCAGTTGTTAACGCTATGTTCTTTGCTACCAGATCTACAAGTGGAATGTGCAGAATGGCATACAGTGCAGCCTTCGGGGTTATTTTCAGGGCTCCCGTAATGCTAAGCATTGAAAGTCTGCATACCCCTTCTAATTTTTTAAAGTAGGTTGTTTATTGTGTGGCTTTGCACCAAACAAGAACTTCATAGTATAGAATAGGGCTTACAATCGCTGTAAAAACCCAATGAGAAAGAGCGGGCGATAAGCCCCACGTACACCCCAGTATTCCTTTACATGCATAAAGTGCCGTTGAGGCCTTATTCACCCTCTCCTCCAAGTTGAGTTTCCATGACAGCTTACTTTCTAGGATGATTCCTAGATATTTTGTGCAAGGTTTCTCTTGTAGGGTCACCTCTCCTGACTTAGACCTGGTCCAATTTGGGACCTTGTACCTCTTTGTAAAAAAGACCATATCCGTCTTCTCCACGTTGACTTTCAACCCGACATTAGATGCCCATATATGCATATCCCGAAGCGCCCGATCCATCAAAGAACTAATCGTTGGAAGGCACTTTCCACTTATGACAATCGCAACGTCATCTGCGTAAGCCGTAAGTTTTACGGGCCCCTCATCGAATCGCCTGACCAGTTGGTTGATGACCAGCGTCCACAGCAGAAGTGATAGCACCCCTCCCTGCGGCGTGCCCCTGTCCACTGATTTCGTGGCCTCGTACAATCCCCACTGTGATGTAATCTTCCAGAAATTTAACATGCAGCGGATCCATCTGGTTAAGGCTGGATGCACTTTAATGTAATTAAGGCCATCCATAATCGTCCATTTAGAAACATTATTCAAAGCCCCGGCAATGTCTTAGAAGACTCATAGAGCATATTCCTTATATTCCAGGGCTTTCTCTATGCTTATTACCACTCTATGCAATGCGGTGTATACCGACTAGCCTTTGGTGTACGCATGTTGGGTTGTGGAGAGCAGCTTTTCATCCACGTTGTTCTTTATGTACGCAGATGTTGATGGTTACTAAGACAACATTATTTAGGAAGCCTTTCCTCTTTCAGGTACTAATATATGTATGTATTCGTTTTTGAATTTGTATTTCTTGCGATTTATCTATAACGGTATAATAGCTGATAGTATCTAAGTAAAATAGGAGATTGATTAGTGCC
Source organism: Eurosta solidaginis (assembly GCF_040869045.1). Classification (NCBI taxonomy): domain Eukaryota; kingdom Metazoa; phylum Arthropoda; class Insecta; order Diptera; family Tephritidae; genus Eurosta; species Eurosta solidaginis. The sequence goes on along the minus strand of NC_090320.1, from coordinate 232,464,232 downwards.
TAGACAATCCATTAAAGCTACAAACTCTTCATTGTTCGAATCTTCTAAATTTTTCAATTAAAATCGCATCGAACTGAAAGTAAAGGCTAATCGCCTTATAATTCATGACACACATTCGCACATATGTACATATATGTATCTATAGATGTACCGGTTAACAGACCGAAGTCTCAATAAAGTTAGTCCAAGGAAACCTCATACATATTTAGCTAAAAAGGCGCACATACATATATCATATCCATTCTTCATGCTACTTAAAAACTTATATCGCCGCCGAGAGCCAGCCAGAGGGTATATATACATATATATATATACTCCACTTCGTATGCTAATAACAAAGTTAAATATTTCGCTTATTTTTCCACTCCATAGCCACGAAATTGCTTTCCTGACTGACTTCCGTTTGCAGATGTGTGTATATGTACCATGTATGTATGAACTTGTTTCCACATACATATGTATGCAAATTCCTCGGTTTCCTTTTTTATTTTTATCAACAAACAACAAACTGAAACCGAAAAGACTAAATAAAAGTAAAGAATTTGTAAGGAAATAAGCAAATCACAGACTTGCAAGAAATATTTAGAGCAAAAGATGAACTCGGATGAAAGAAAAATAAATTCGTTGGAAGGAATATACATAGAAACAACAAAAGAAAGGAAGGGGCAAACAATCGAAGCTAAACAACCACAAGAAGTGTGCATGTGTGGATGAATTGAAAAAGCAAACAACAACACCTACGCGTTATGTAAGTGATCTAAAAAAGTCTATGGAAAAATTGGGTGTGAGGGTTGTAAAATGATAGTCCTCACTGCGGGTGCAGCATTCGTATTGTGTGCGTGTATTGTGATACGGACAATTATTTTGTATCAAGAGCATATTTTCATTCTGGTAGAACGAATTTTATGCTTTTTCAATAAACATTAACCGATTTCGTTGGTATTTTCATAAAGCCAATCATAAGCAAAAACAAGTAAGGAAGGTTAAGTTCGGGTGTAACCGAACATTACATACTCAGTTGAGAGCTATGGTGACAACATAAGGGAAAATAACCATGTAGGAAAATGAACTGAGGGTAACCCTGGAATGTGTTTGTATGACATGTGTATCAAATGAAAAGTATTAAAGAGTATTTTATGAGGGAGTGGGCCATAGTTCTATAGGTGGACGCCATTTAGGGACATCGCCATAAAGGTGGATCAGGGTGGACTCTAGAATTTGTTTGTACGATATGGATATCAAATGAAAGGTGTTAATGAGTATTTTAAAAGGGAGTAATCCTTGGTTCCATAGGTGGACGCCGTTTCGAGATATCGCCATAAAGGTGGGCCAGGGGTGACTCTAGAAATCGTTTGTGCAATATGGGTATCAAACGAAAGGTGTTAATGAGTATTTTAAAAGGGCGTGGGGTTTAGTTCTATAGGTGGACGCCTTTTCAAGATATCGCCATAAAGGTGGACCAGGGCTGACTGTAGAATGTGTTTGTACGATATTGGTATCAAATTAAAGGTATTAATGATAGTTTTAAAAGGGAGTGGTGGTAGTTGTATATGTATCGACCAAAATGTGGACCAGGGTGACCCACAACATCATCTGTTGGATACATGTAATACCTGCCAAGATTTCAAGGGTTTTTATTTCGCCCTGCAGAACTTTTCCATTTTCTTCTACTTAATATGGTAGGTGTCACAACCATTTTACAGAGTTTTTTCTATAGTTTTATTTCGCGTCAATAAACCAATCCAATTACCTTACCATGTTTCATTACTTTTTTCGTATTTGGTATAGAATTATGGCATTTTTTTCATTTTTCGTAATTTTCGATATCGAAAAAGTGGGCGTGGTCATAGTCGGATTTCGTTCATTTTTTATACCAAGATAAAGTGAGTTCAGATAAGTACGTGAACTAAGTGCAGTAAAGATATGTCGATTTTTGCTCAAGTTATCGTGTTAACGGTCATGCGGAAGGACCATATTTTTGTATTTTGTTGCACCATATCATTACTGGAGTTGAATCTTGACATAATTCTCTTATATACTGTAAAGATATTAAATTTTTTGTTAAAATTTTACTTAAAAAATTTTTTTTTTTAAAAGTGGGCGTGGTCCTTCTCCGATTTTGCTAATTTTTATTAAGCGTACATATAGTAACAGGAGTAAGGTTCCTGCCAAATTTCATCATGATATCTTCAACGACTGCCAAATTATAGCTTGCAAAATTTTAAATTACCTTCTTTTAAAAGTGGGCGGTGCCACGCCCGTTGTCCCAAATTTTACTAATTTTCTATTCTGCGTCATAAGTTCAACTCACCCACCAAGCTTCATCGCTTTATCTGTCTTTGGTAATGAATTATCGCACTTTTTCAGTTTTTCCAAATTTTCGATATCGAAAAAGTGGGCGTGGTTATAGTCCGATATCGTTCATTTTAAATAGGGATCTGAGATGAGCGCTCAGGAACCTACGTACCAAATTTCATCAAGATACATCAAAAGTTACTCAAGTTATCGTGTTAACGGACGGACGGACGGTCGGACATGGCTCAATCAAATTTTTTTTCGATCCTGATGATTTTGATATATGGAAGTCTATATCTATCTCGATTCCTTTATACATGTACAACAAACCGTTATCCAATCAAACTTAATATACTCTGTGAGCTCTGCTCAACTGAGTATAAAAAAAAAAAAAAAGTGGTAAGAAGCGAGTAAAAACACCAAGCTTGCTTGGGGTGGAACATTATATACCCAGCTGTGGGTTTGAAAAACTTTACTCTTAACTTATAACTATGTTCAACAAAGAATCATATGCATCATTCAAAAATACATACAACCCTATTGTTTAGGCCAGCATACTAACCCCAAAGTAAAATTAAGGGCCGGCGCTCCTAATGGAATCTAATACAAAACCGCTTATTTGTTGCGGCCGTTAGCACTTATACTAAAAAAAAAAGTGATGTTTCGTTAAGTTACCCCGCCAAATGCCTGTTAGCTTTGGGGGTAAACGGAACGCGTGGAATGGGACTCGCTCACTTGGATTAAAGCCGCAGCAGTATACGCACGCGCGTAAGTTGGATCAACGAGTTTTTAACCACTATTAAAATATCACACCGCCAGAATGCAGAGTCCCTGAATATATATTAAAGGTAGCATTGTAGCAAATGCATGCTTGCTCCTTTAAACTCTCCTTTTGTTTTCTCCACTGCATATTTCTTGAAATAAAATCTATTGAAATTTTAATATTAATCACTGCCTTTCCTGCCTAACTTCCATCGAGAGAAATTATTCTAGAACCCGCCTGATCAAGTTTTCACCTATGAAACTCGAACTGTGACTCGAACTGGCACTGGGACTAGGAATGGAACTGGGTCTGGGACTATGACTAGGACTGGGACTGAAATAAGTAAATAAAAGGATTAAGAAAAGGGAGAGATGGGTCCCCAACGAACTGAGGTTGCACAACTGGTAAATCTAGTATCGAGAAAATCTTCACGATACGCCAGATCCAGACGAAGACTCACGGTAAGGGAACCTACTCGGATCATTTTTTGTCGACTGCAATGTAGCCCTTGACAGTGCGAAAGGGAATTACTATGCTCCTATGTCTCCACCAGCTCCACAAGGATTCGGAAGGACTTATCCGAGCAATTCGAATACCAGTCTTCAGACAAGGCGATTCTCCCCATATTTGATTTCTTTAACCTGCCTGTGTCTAAGATGTTATACTCGCCTTTTGACACCCATTTCATTGTTGATGGATATAAATTCGAGATCGTGAAGAACCTCGCCTTTACTCTTGCAATTGAAAAGTAAAGTCGTCTCTCGACGAAAAAAAATCACGATCAACAGGTTGCTCATCGTATCTGTCCTGATATCTGGCTGGGAATAATATACGGTGTTGTCGTTGTAGCGATAAAGACACTCCCCGAAGGTTTTTGGAAGTGTTATCGATGTTCCGGTAAAAATCAACATTAAGGCACAAGCCCGATTATCTCGGCAACGATTTAATATGACCACATTGAACTTTATAGGCCCCACCCCTAGTTCTATGAGGACCTTGGGGTCGCCAGAGCTCGGAAGCAGGATTCGCCACGGATAGACGAGGTTGACAATTTAGTTGGAAAAGCTATAAATTGCGCTGCAGATCCTTGAAAGGGTTGCACTACACAACCCCTTTGATTCATTTCGATATTTTATTGCCATTTACCACAGACATACCTGCCGCGGATATATTCTAAGTCCCTCTAACCCGCTGGGGGATAATGCACGGTGTCGGGAAAAGATGAGATTGCCCTTGGAGTATTCGAAAGAAAAGTTCTGCGGAAGATTTTATATTTGAAACCCTCTTAGTTTTATGAGCTCTTTGCCGTGTTTTGTAACTTCTTCAGATCTCTAATTGATACGATTTTCTGGAAACCTTGAACTATTTTAATTTATTTTCTGATATTCTATCGCAGATGGGTATATAGACATATGTATATTGTATAAACGCCTGTGTATATTTTACAAAAGCAGTAAGCAAGTGGGAATATTTGCGAAGAAGGACTAAGCTAAGTAGTAGAACGAGGAACTCAGATATATAAAAAACTGTATGGGCAGAAAAACCATCTACGCGCCCGTATGCACTACATATGTGTGTATGTATGTATATCCATGCACACCCGCTACATACATCCTTACATCATATAAAATACCCAACAAGTTGCGCATGAAATTGTACCCAAATCGTAAAGCGGTAACAAAGCAATAGCGTATCAATGCCTCCGGTGAGATATTATTATGTTGATATGTATATAAGTATGTGTACGGCTTTGTACGCCTAAAAGTGTGCCTTGAATTGTATTTATGCCACTACGCACAATAGTAACAATAACAATGAAACAAAAAAAAAAAAAAAACAACCAAATGCAAGTAATCATTCATGCGTTCTTTATTTCATATGGCACAGTTTACATATATTTATACTTTTGATTTTTTTTTCGAATGCCGTTATTTTTACTGCATATTTTCTTTTCATATTTGCACCTCCCTCACTCGCTCCTTCTTTGTTCAATTTGTTTGCATATTTTTAGGCATAATCAGTAAAACACAGCTACGCTGTTAAAGATATGTTCAGAGGAGTAATCATCAGCGCTTAAAAATATGGCAGTCAATGAGTTGGAAAAATTCTTATTTTTTTTCTGTTTTGCGCTTTTCGCAGAAAATATGTGCTTATGCTTCTTCTGCTTGGTTCCATTTTTGTTTTTATTTAAAATCTTTTCAAAGTCGTTTATCTACGCATATTATAAATACCTATTTTTACAATATTTATTTTTTCTTCGGATGCCTTTTTTCCTGCTGCAAATATTTGTAGATTTGATTTTGTTTGAAATTTTAATTTAGCATGAAATTAAAGGAATTTATAAATTGGTAAATTTCGATATCATAATATTTGGAATGCCAATTGATTATTTATTTTTTCTGCGAGTGTTTTCAGCTCTGATCCTTTCTTTATTACGAAACGAAATAATTTTTTTGAAGCTATAAAAAAGCAGTATGCTAAGAGTAGACAAGAGGGTGCCTTTAATATCAACGCTGTTTTGTTATTGACCATAGATTGTTTTAGATTTGAATGACCTCCAACATAGTACACATTTGTTATATCAAAATACATCAACAGCCTTGATTTTCGATAAGGTGACTGAGTCAGGGCTTTTAATAGAACGCTTTGACATCGACGTAGAGATGATGCGTGCAGACCAACGAGTATCATAGTGTGGTGAATATTAGCATCGCTATGATTTTAGTGAATAATCACAACAACAAAAAAAAAGCAAGCAGCCATCCTTATGTACATGTACACATTAAAGCAAGCATCCACACTTATATACAAGGCAACAAAGAATATTCCACACACATAACCAGCAGCTCGAAACGAAGAGATTATCTCACATTCATATATGTAGTCAGCAGTTAAGAGCGAAGAAGGAACAACAATCACTCATGACGTTGTCATTAGCTAAGAGCAGAAGTTATTACTCACACATACACACGCAAATAGCTAAATAACCAAGTATGAGATACAACTGTTCCAGAAGGCATATTCGTGAAAAGTTTACACCTTAGGAGAATATGTGAACTTGGCAACAGAAAGTATAAAGGCAGCGCAAACTGAGGAATAATGAGCCAGTTTGATTTAAACACGCTATTAGTGAAGTATAATTGTACTACCCCCAAAGTAGTCTAAATAAAGACCATTTTGCAATACTGAATATTGAAATTATTTATTCGAGAGTTCAGCGATTCGAACGTTGGCAGAAGGTGCATAGTTATCAGGAAATCCCCGTTACAATGGGTTTTTTCCAGGTTTTGGTATCGTGAAGGTCTGGTCGATAGTAGATTTACTTAAGAATTCTTTGTATCAGTTAGGACCGATTTTGAAAATTCTGAAAATTTCTTTAATGGGAGTATAGTGAAATTGATATAAGACCAGAAATGAGCTTAAATGTTTTTTAAATGGTACCGCAAGGATTTCGAAATAGTCACAAAATATAATCGAGATAATTAAAAAAACATCTCGAAATAGTTCGCAAATGAGTTCCAAGATCTCCCAAGTAACCTGAAAAGATGATGATCTCTATGATGATCACGAAATAGGACCGAAATCGTACTAAAGTTACCATAATAGTCTTGAACCAACTGAAACATAACTACGAAATAATAAAGAAATTTTTCAAAAAAAATTCAAAAACTGACCCTTTGCCCCATTGATGTGTTGTTGTCCAGTCCACAAGAAGGGGAATACTGCAAAATGCACCAACTATCGTGGAATCAGCCTTCTTAATATCGCATATAAGGTCATTTCAAGTGCATTGTGCGAAAAATTGAAGCCGACTGTGAACCGGCTGATTGGACCTTATCAGTGCGGCTTCAGACCTGGTAAATCTACCATCGACCAGATTTTCACAATGCGCCAAATCTTGGAAAAAACCCGTGAAAAGAGAATCGACACACATCAACTCTTCGTCGACTTTAAAGCCGCCTTCGACAGCATGAGAAGGAACTGCCTATATGCCACTATGTCTGAATTTGGTTTCCCCGCAAAACTGATACGGCTGTGCAAAATGATGTTGAGCAACACCATCAGCTCAGTCAGAATTGTGAAGGGCCTCTCCAAGCTGTTCGAAACTAAACGATGTTTCAGATAGGGTGACCCCCTATCGTGCGATTTCTTCAATTTGATGCTGGAGAACATTATACTAGCTGCAGAACTTAACCGCATTGGAACAATATTCTATAAAAGCGTGCAATTACTGGCATATGCTGATGACATTGACATCATTAGCCTAAACACCCGCGCCGTTAGTTCTGCTTACTCCAAACTGGAAAAAGAAGCGGTAAAGATGGGTTTGATGGTAAATGAGGACAAAAATAAGTACCTGCTGTCATCGAGCAAAGAGTCAGCGCATACTCGCCTTGGCAACCACGCTACTGTTAGCAGCCATAATTTTGAAATAGCAAAAGACTTCGTTTATTTGGGAACCAGCATCAACACTAGCAACAACATCAGCACTGAAATCTAGCGAAGAATCAATCTTGCCAATAAATGCTACTTTGGACTAGGTAGGCAACTGAGAAGTAATGTCCTCTCTCGGCGAACGAAAACCATACTCTACAAGTCACTTATCGTACCCGTCCTGCTATATGGGGCAGAAGCATGGACCATGACAACAGCAGATGAAGCGGCTTTGGGAGTGTTCGAGAGAAAAGTTCTTCGAAAGATTTATGGACCTCTACGCGTTGGCGATGGCGAGTACCGAAGAAGATTTAATGATGAGCTGTACGAGCTATATGCAGACATCAATATAGTCCAGCGAATTAAAACGCAGCGGTTGCGCTGGCTAGGCCATGTTATGCGAATGAATGATGATGCTCCGGCCAAGAAAGTGTTTCTATCGGAACCCGCCTATAGAAGCAAACGATTTAAACTCTCTTGGTGACTCTCTTGGTGTGACCAATTGGCGCAGTTTGGCGGAACGAAGGAGCGACTGGCGCGCCTTGTTGGACGGCCATAACCGCTTAGATGGTTAAGCGCCAATTAAGTAAGTAAGATATGTTGTTGTAAATATAAGTTCGTCCTCTTGGAAAATACTAGAACTTTTCTAAGACCTTACCTAATTGCTGCCACGAGATCTGGCACCTCTATCGCCCTTAGTAACTGGAGCCTTGACATGGGATGCGAAGGAGACGATCACGGAACGTGCTCAACCGTTTCTTGCTGCAGCTCATACTTCCTAAGTACATCTGTTGTTTCTGAATATCCCCATAGTGAGTCTGAAGGTTTGTCTCCTTAGAGATATGAGCAACATTGTGAGTCTAACGTCAAAGTATGTATATGCACATGATCTTAGAAATTTTGCAGCCCCGCGATTCTGTCTATGTCTTTCTTGATTAATGGATCATATGCAACTCCTGTCCTCTTGTGATAGCTCCTAAATGGATTGGGACGTCTACCGTAAATTCATAGAACGCTGCATCCTTCTTTGCCAGCTCACAGGCCTTTTCGTTACCTTATATCCCTTTATGATCGGAAGAAGCTAAAGCGGATTTAAAAATGTAGCTGGCTCAATCACTGCCGTTTTGAGAGAGTACATAGCACACTTTCAGGCTCGACAGTACCATTTACAAATGAATTTCTTTTTGAAAATCTATAATTGCAACGAATTATCTGAAACTAGTGGTTGTAAATATGGCAACTTACAAAAAAGCAATTTATATGCAAATTTGTTAAAACATATTTCGAAATTCATATTGCAAGGCATTGAACCCCTTTGGTGCACACTTCATGCTCAATGAGATGTTTATGGGTGAGCAATTTGTGATTTAAAAAGCTGTTATATATACAAATATACGTTCACAGTACATAAGTCAGTACCATTTTACATATTTCGTTCCAAAAATAAAACTTTTTGACAAGTTTGGATAAAACAAAAAAATATTAGGACGAAAATATAACGCTAAAGTTTAATTTATTTTGGTCAACAATTTAATTTATCTACATAAAATCTAACTTTATTCATAGCATAAAAACTAATTTTAAGCTTCAACAAATTGTCGAGAATAAATAATTTGAATATCAAAGTGTAAATTCAAAGCTTTGAGTGTAGCACTTTGAATAAATATGAATGTAAATGAATGCAGAAAGTGCATGTTAATAGGCATTGAAGGGTTAAGATGACGAAAAATCGTATTTAAATTTAAATTAAAGCAGATGAACTTTAACTTTGAAGTACGCGAATACATGCACATATTTTGTATAAGTACATATTAGACTGGGTCGATTTATTAACCGATATCGCGCCATCGATTTTTCGATAGGATTTGGGCTCAGGAAAAAAAATAGTTCCACTACGCATACCCAAAAATATAATTTTCAAGCATGCGAAATTTCATCGATTTTTTATGCATTTTTTTCATTTTCAAGGCTCCAAATCATTTTTTATGCATTTTTTTCGTGTCAATTGGCAAATGCAAAATTGGTAAATGCAGTTTTTTGAAAAACATTTCTTTTAGGGAGATTTAGAAGAATTTTGGTCGAAAATCGACTTTTTTTTCGCAGGCTCGAAAATTATTTTTATGTGTATACATAGTGGAACTTTTTTCCTGAGCCTAAAATCCTATCAAAAAATCTGTGGCGCGATACAGGTTAACTTTCTTCCATACAAATCCACCCAACCCAGTACATATACTACACTTTTATTATGCACAGTGGTGGCAAAATCAAAAGATTCGTGAATTGATCGCATACTACACCGAAGCTCCTGGGCTTTAGACCTGGAAAAAGCATCATCAAAGTCTCTAGAAACAAGTTTCTTTAAACGGTTTTATTTAGGTTGACTTGACAGGCTGCACCGCTGCACGGCCGTTGCGAACGAATGTTGTAATTAAAATTTATGTAACTTCCCGATAAGCTACAAGCTTGAAACTTGGAATATAGTTCAGAACCCGATGACAAAACAATAAAAAAAAAAATCGTCGCTAGGTGGCCAAAGGTTCGAGATAATCACAAAAATCGTATTTGTGGTCCGATTTGGCTCATATTTGGAACTCATAATACATACAAGAATAGAAAGCGACCTATGAAAAAAATCACCGCTAGGTGGCGCAAGGATCGAGATATTCACAAAAATCGTATTTGTGGTCCGATTTGGTTCATATTTGGAACTCATAATACATACAAGAATAGAAAGCGACCTATGAAAAAAATCACCGCTAGGTGGCGCAAAGATCGAGATATTCAAAAAAATCGTAATTGTGGTCCGATTTGGCTGAAATTTGGAACATATAATACATACAAGAATAGAAAGCGATCTATGAAAAAATCGCCGCTAAGTGGCACAAGGATCAAGATATTCACAAAAATCGTATTTGTGGTCCGATTTGGCTCATATTTGGAACTCATAATACATACGAGAATAGAAAATGACATTTGAAAAAAATCGCCGCTAGGTGGTGCAAGAATCGAGATATTTACAAAAATCGTATTTGTGATCCGATTTGGTCCATATTTGGAACACATAATACATACATAAATAGAAAGCGACCTATGATGTCCGATTTGGCTTACATTTGGAATAAATATTACATACAGTCTGGTACAAGTGACATCAAAATATTTTGGAGTTCGAGGCGGGACAAGCATACGTGGCGCAGTGTCGATTAAAGTCTTTGGAAGTATTATGTGTTGAGGACTTAAATTGTAACAAATTGTCAGGAAAGAGTCGTTGTAATAATGAGTCTCTAAATGAACTAAATCGAATGAGAACAATTACAACTAAATAAAAATTAAAAACATGAAAAAAAAAAAAAAATTAATAAAAATAAAAAAAGTAAAGGTGTCTAAGTTCGGGTGTAACCGAACATTATATACTCAGAGTGAGCTTCAATTGTACATTTTATTTCACATACATTACTTTTCTACATAACACGTGACACCGCCCGTTTAAAAAAAAAAATGTCTCCCCATTTCCTCTTACAATAAAACTTGATAAGTGAAATATCATTGATTCAAAACTATTTTTTGCTAAGTTATAGCTTATTATTCTAGTCTACGACCCTTTCAAATTTTTAAATTTGTTTCATATCTAAATTGCCGTGGCCTTTAACCGATCCCGTTCATTTTTACTAGAAATATTTTCTGCTATAAGGAAAATATGTGTACACAATTTCATTACGATTTGTTATTTTTTTCGAGTTATGGCTCCCGAAACATAGAAAATTTCTTAGCCATAAAAGCGGCGGTACCACACCCATTTAAAAAAAATTTTAGTGTTTTCCAATTTAATGTTATAATTGAATTTAGAAATTAAAATTCTATAAATACAAAGCTCCTTTTCCCTAAGATATAGCTTATTATTTTCGTCTACAACCCTTTTAAAAATCTTTTATATAAATGTGGGCTTGGTCTTTAACCGATCTCGTCCATTTTCTCTAGAAATATAGCTAATTTTATTCATCCACGACCCTTTTAAAAATCTTTTGTATAAAAGTGGGCGTGGTCCTTAACCGATTTCGTAAATTTTTCATCAAATCATTCCTTATAGTAAAGTCACCCTCTCTGCCGAATTTTGTTACGATAGGTTTAACGATTTTTGATTTATGATTAATAATATTTGTAATATTTATTTAGAAGTATAAGCACCCAATGTTTTTAAAAATTCAGTATATCCTTCCTTTCATGGATCATTAGCGTTTATCTCCGGACTATTTCGGAACTGTCTCAAGATCACTTTATCAACTGTCCCGCAACTCCTTTCATGATCAAATCACAATAATTATACTCAGCGCGCTTTGCACACAGAGTATATTAACTTTGATGGGATAACGGTTGGTGGAACAGGTATAAAGGAATCGAGATAGATATATACTTTCATATATCAAAATCATCAGTATCGAAAAAAAAATTGATTGAGCCATGTCCGTCCGTCCCTTAATACGATAACTTGAGTAAATATTGAGATATCTTAACCAAATTTTGTACACTAGCGTGCCTGGACCCAGAATAGATTTGATTTGAAAATGAGCGAATTTGGAAGATAAACACGCGCACTTTTATATAAAAGATTTTTAAAAGGGTCGTGGACGAAAATAATAAGCTATATCTTAGCGAGAAAGAGCTTTGTGTCAATAGAATTTTACTTTCTAAATTGAATTATAACATTAAATTGGAAAACACTAAAATTTTTTTTTAAATGGGTGTGGCACCGCCCCTTTTATGACTAAGCAATTTCCTATGTTTCGGGAGCCATAACTCGAAAAAAAATAACATATCCTAATGAAATTGTGTACACATATTTTCCTTATAGCAGAAAATATTTCTAGTAGAAATGGACGCGACCAGAGACCATGGCAACTTAGATATAAAATAAGTTTAAAAGGGTGGTAGACTAGAATAATTATCTATAACTTAGAAAAAATAGTTTTGAATCAATGATATTTCACTTATCAAGTTTTATTGTAAGAGGAATTGGGGAGACATCTTTTTTAAACGGGCGGTGCCACGTGCTATGTAGAAAAGTAATTTATCTGAAATGAAATGTACAATTGAAGATCACGCTGAGTATATAATGTTCGGTTACAACTTAGACACCTTTACTTGTTTTATGTTGTATTTTCTTTGCGCGGACTGGGGTCAGGGTTTAAAAAAAAATTATAAGAACGAAGCAAGATACCAAAATAAAAAATTTAGCTTCTCATCTCTTCTCTAGTCCTTTATTTTGGCCACCAGTGTATATGTTCTGCATGTGGCACAGCTTTCAGCGACCCACATTTCGCAGTTTGAAAAACTCATTTTCCAACTCATTCACAAATTTTCGTTTCATTTTCGTTTTAAATATAAATTCATATTTCAACACCTTTGAAATTTTAATGAGCTATCACCACAAACATAATTCCTATGTACGACTTAGTATGGGGTCTGTGTGGCGGCGGGTTGTTTGAGTATGTGCCGTGTCGTGTGCTTAGATTTATAAATTTAAATTCATATTTATATCCTTTTACAGTTAACTGCCTAAATCAGTATTACAATTGTACATATGTATACATTTGTAGGTAAATATATTTTGAAGGCTCACACGCACACGCAGGAGTAATTTTCATGCTGAGAATGTGTGTGTGCTGTTTTCCTTATTTAATCTTAATTAAAAACCGGTTTTTACACCAAAATCGCATAAGCCTACCTAAAGGTGAATACACATTTACATATGTAACTTACATGTTTTACTCATATGGGAATACATACAAACATACATACAAACGTTTGTGGTTACCAAGTTCATATTTGCGGCTTAACCCATTTCGGAATCCACAACCCCAACAAATAGGGAAACAAAATAAATTTTTCATATGCAAGATTATTATTTAATATTTAACAATTTGGACGCTCATTGTCAGTTGAAAGGATACACTTAACGGGCAGTCAGCCTTTTTCATGGTTGTTGGTTTTTAATGTTTGTTTGTTTAATTTTTCGGATTTCCCTTTTCTTGGTACACATATCTTGGCGCAATTAAATGTGGTAAATCTTCTTTTGTCCAGCCTCACTTAAGGGTATAGTTATTCACATGCGGACGTATACGCAAATCCTTTCTATGCATATTCTTGGTTGTGGTTTGCCTTGGCTGCCTTGGGCTTTAGCCGCAAATAAACCAAAGAAATTACCTAGTTATTGTTAATAATGGCGCGGAAGAGCTCCATGAGATGTACTTACCGACTCCACCCTATTGTCAAATTAATTTTCTTTATTTTCAATTGGGATTTGCTGGAGCAAAGTATGTTAATAAATCAATTGGAAAGGTAAGTTGTATGCATGGAAGATAAAAATGTAGTTGATTATTGAAAAAAAAAAACGATCTACATTCTCATTTTACCGTGCATTCCAACCAAGATTGTGATTTCTTGTCGATTACTAAAAGGATAGAGCTATACATCTTCAGGGGTGGCTTTACAATCACCGATTCTATAGTTGCTTTTCGCATCTCTGTGACATTGAGATATTTGAGACCTGCAGTGATCAACTTGTTGTTTGTCGACGCATGAGTTCAATGTGTGGATTGCTAAGATTTGAGGTTGGCAAGGTGGAATGGGACTTTTATTATTATTTGCCAACCACATGGAATACCACCACTCATAGAAAAAACTAACTTCACTACTGAGTGGAATAGCACTGCATATTTGCTGTAGTTTCGCGATTGCCAAATCTCGGTCAAATTTGGAAAAGGTTCAATTCGTGTTCAAAGCCAAAACAAAAATTCTTATGATAATTATTGTTTTTTTTTTTTTTTATATATTTTAAAAATTTTTTTTTATTTTTGGAATAGGAGATATAACATTTTTCAGACACCTGCCATATCTGTGCGGATATATCCATTTCGAATCCAGCCTTCATCATCAGTATGCTTTAGCCACGCTGGGATGATCAATTAGCTACAGAGCAGGTGTATTTCCTATTCCAAAAATAAAAAACATTTTTTCAATTATAGAAAAAAAAAACAATTATCATAAAAATTATTGTGCTGGCCTTTCGCTCGAATCGAAAATGGTATCCTTTGTCAATAAGCCAATAAAATAAAAAATATTTGGAAAAGACCCTTATGAGAACGTTCTACATCAGTACTTTTTGAAAAGTGTCCCATCTGAAACTCATATTTAATATCGCTTTATCTCCGAATTTCGTTAAAAAAAACTGTCTCAGCATAAATTTATACAATTGATCGAGCGTTTTTGAAAAAGATTCCGAGATAGGGTTATCAATCAAATCCTGAGATAGGGCATCCTTCAAAACAAAATTTGAGATCGAGCATATTCCAACTGGCAGCCGTGATTGGGTAATATCTCACTTAGGCGTCGAATTACTTTCTTACAGAAGCACAGAGCTATTCCTTATTTACTTCATAACTAAAGCTCTGCTTCTTGTCCTTAGTTACGTTTGGTATTGGATTTGGTACTTTTAGTATTGTATAAAGGGAATACGTTCGATTTTTAAGGTTACCTCGTGACTTAAAATCGTAGTACATTTCATACTGTCTTAAAATATATTTCTATGGAGTTCCAGAAGACTTGAGTAAATTCTTTTACATAATAACATAACTATCGTCCGCATAAGTAATCATTTAACGGCTCTCCACCACCGCGAGTCGAAAGGATGTAGGGGAGAATGCATCCTGTCTCCATGCAACAATGTGTGGGTTGGTTCGTTTTGCCACTAGTTGAAGTAGTCGCTGACTATTCCTCTCAAAATTTTAGATATGCAACTAACTAGTATTATCTCCCAAATCTCTTCAAGGGAGTATGATCTACATAGAGACATATATTTTTATTGTCTAATGTTGAACCAGATTACATAGTCATATTACATATAGACTCGCTACAATTCAGGGATTGATAACGAAGGAGAATAGAGAGTGGTCATACACTTTCCTTCTGATATGATGATGACTGTCCGGAGGATTTTGTCCATTAACATTGCGAATAATAAACCTTCGGGGAGTCTATTTTTCGCTACAACAACAACAACAACGCTCAATCTAACCTAGCCAGAAATTTGAATCATATCGAAAATAAAAATAAAATAAACAAATTTTAAGCACTTCCTTTATATAAATGGACAAAAATCAGCGAAAAATGTCTCCTTATATAAATACATATTTTTGCTAAAATTAGATTTTTAAATTTTAATATAGAAATTGCAAAAATATTTATGAGAAGTAAAAATATAAAATTGGAGGGCACGTTATTTCGATTGGAAAGTTGGTAGGAAAGGAGATATTATTAGTCAATAAATTGTGCTCCACCTTTATATTTTTACTCCTCATAAATATTTTTGCAATTTCTATGTCAAAATTTAAAAATCAAAGTTTAGCATGAATATGTCATTATATAAGGAGACATTTTTCGCTGAATTTTGTCCATTTATATAAAGGAAGTGCTTAAAATTTTGTATTTTAATTTTATTTTCTCCTTTTCTTATATATTCTCGGAGTGTTAACTTATCTGTTAAGTTTTATTGTAGCTCAATGAGAACTTACATAAAAATCAATCCCAAAATTCCCTCCGTTTCGTTTGATTTTTCTTTAATATCTCAGTCCGTGCGCACCCTAGCGAAACTTTTTGTATTGTGTCATCGGCTGTCATCGACCTCTGAATTAAGCTCTAAATTTTTAGCCTCTAGCTCATCGGGATGTTTCTGAACACCCGGTTTCAAATTTCCAAATTATTATCTATTTTTTTCGATCCGTCCGCCACCTAACGGAATTTTTTCTCCTTTTGTTCCTATGTCACGGTGTCTTAACCTGTCTCTGAGATTTCATGTTTGTAACTCAACGAGAAGTTACGTTAAAATCGATCTAAAAACACCAAATTTCCAAATTCTTATCTAAATATTTCGATCCATGCGCCACCTAACGGAATTTTTTCCTCCTTTTCTTAAATTTTCTTGCCGTCTTATCCTATCTGTGAAGTTTTACAGTTGTAGCTCATTGAGAACTTACATAAAAATTAATTCCAAAAATCCCCCCGTTTCATACGGGTTTTCTAAATATCTCATCCCGTGCGCCCCTAGAGAATCTTTTTGTATCGTGGCATCGGCCGTCATCGACCTCTGAATTAAGTTTGAAATTTCAAGCCTCTAGCTCATCGAGAAGTTACTTAAAAGCTGGTTTGAAAACTTTCAAATTCTTATTCAATTATTTAAATCCGTGCGTCACCTAACGGATCTCTTTCCTTTTGTTGCATTGTCACGATATTCTTATCTATGTGTAAAGTGTCATGTTTGTAGCTCAATGAGAAGTGACTTTAAAATCGATTGCAAGATTTGTATGAAAAGCGGACAAGCATTCAACCGACCTAATAATATAAAGGAAATAAAAAACAAGTTTGTCAACTTTTGTCAGTTAACTGTGAAAATATTACTAGCAAAGCACTTAAGATATTTAAAAAAGCTACAAAGAGAAATTAAAATTGCGCCTAAAAATCAAATAAAATAATAGGGCCAAAAGAGCAACAGCACCTGTGGGCAATTCAAAAGCTAAATAAGCATACTTTGTGCCACAAAAGTTTTTAATATTGAAATTGTATTCCAAGAAATACAAAAAGGAAAACTCAACAGGAAAAAATAACAAAAAATGCGCAAAACAATTATTCTTAACGCACCTCAGCGGAAACATTAAAAACCAATTCCAGCTGATGACAAAAGAATGAAGTGGTGTAAAAGATAAAGAAGTAGGAGGGTAGTGTAGCCAAGAGGTTAGACAAGTGGAATATCATTGTATAAGTAAACAAATTCAAATGGTGTATATGTCATGAGCAGCAAAGGTGGCACTCACGTGGAAACACCTTAAGAAAGGTTCACACACCCAACCTAAAGCTAGGACGCAAATAAGCAAAGAAACAACCAAAACAAAAAGCTGCGTTGTATTTGTTTAGGCCACTTTGAAGGAGATTTGAGATGCAAGCGACAAACTAAAGACAATCAACAAAACAAACAATTGCGTGTAAGATATCTACAAACGCCACAATGATGCTTACATTGCGAACACCTCCCCCTTGCTGTTTGAGATTGCTACCACCGCCGACAAGTTGACATGAAAAATAATGTCACCCCTTGGAGCAACAGGACCTCCGGCGGCGGATGAGTTTAACGTGCGCTCGTGCGGCTGGTGGGATGGTAAGCAGTGAGTTTCTAATACGGTTTGGTGGATAGGGAGCAATATTGTGGATATGTAGCTGCAATGCGACATAATTTTTCTTCCAAATATACTTTCTTGCTCTTTTCAGTTTCACTTTTAATGTCAACAGCATATCATTTTTTTTTCTGCTGTTTTTTGGTAGATTTCTCAAGCTGCTAAGTTTTCGCGTTTGTCGTTAAATGGTGTTGTTGTTTGGCGATTGTTCATTTTTCTTCTTTTTTCTCCCATTTTTTTTTTTGGCTCTGACTGTAAACATTATTTTTTATCGCTACAAAAATAACATATTTTTTCTATCCTGCAAGCAATTTAGAAATTCAGAAAGTTGTTTTACAAATCCCCAATTGTTTTGAGATTTGTTGTCGCCAATTTGACTGTTCCCTGTGGAGAGGTGCGAACTTTCTGTTGTTATATAACTTTGTGCCTGCTTAATTGCCTATTTTGGCATCCGCAGAAATTTCAGTAATTTCTTATAAATTTTTATAAATAAACTTTTGATGTTTGAGAAGAAATGTAATTGGTCCAAGAGGAGTATTTAGAAAATTTTAAAATTTTGTTCAATTGATTAATTGATTAAATGAAGACTTTTATATGCGGCCTAAGCAGATTCATTCAAACAATGAAGTACATGGAAAATAGCGTTGGAACGTCGGTTTCAAATGGCTCAAGAGTTCTTATGTTTGGATTATTGAATATATGGCTATCTAGATATTGGCTTTTTCACTCAATCGCACTAGAACGATTTTGGATGAAATTTTGCACACAGATAGTTAAAAGCCTGACATGGTCTCTACTGGCTCTTATTTTTTAATGTAGAACTAAGGTCCCACGAATTTGGAAACAAGTATTTTTATTTTAACTAATCGTTAAAACTCTAAGCATAATGACAAAGATCAGTTTCATTTGGAAAATGTGCCATGCAGGCCCAGATCAATGCTCTTTTGCTAAAGGTGAATAATGAATCTATTTCTCTTATATCAGAAACATTTCTGAACTATTTCGGGAGAATTTCGGAACTGTTTCGGTAGATTTCAAGATCATTTCGGAATGTTTTCAAAATCATATCGGACTATTTCGAGACTCGTGAGAAGAGCCACCCACCACCATGAAGATACATTTGAGGCTATTTCTGGAGAATTCTAGGATTCATTCGAAACTATTTCGGATCATCATTTCGGTATTGTTCTCAGTATCTCAAAACAATTACATTTAAAAAAGGAACAATTTTTAATATAAGTGAACATTTTTTTTATTAAAAAAAAAATTGTTTTTACTTAATTGAGGAAAAAATCAATCGTTCCAACTTTTCATGTTTTGAGGAAGTTTTTTTTAGAGTGGGGACATATTCGATGGTTCCCAATTTTCATGTTCTCAGGAAGTTATTTTAGAGTGGGGAAATGTCTCGGACTACATTGGTCTCTGTTATATTTCAATATAATTTTGTGTTGGTTTTCGAGATTGTTTCGATACCAGCTCATTCCAGAACTATTTCGGGGTTATTTTGGGACTATACCCGGATCATTGAACCGTGGTTTTTGAGATAATTTTGGATTTTTCCGGTTTGATTTTAGATCATATCCTATCTCAGGATCATATGCCGATAATTCAGGAATAATTTCAGAACAACTTCAGGAGTGTTGTCAAGATCATCCGAACAAATTTGGGATCGTTATACGGGGTAGCCATTGGACTTTAATTTGTTGCCATATTCGATCGGGAATAGTCCTCAATCCCAGTAAATTATAAGTGCAAAGCCCTCCAAATCCGCTAGGAAATTAAAGTCCTAATAAGCTAAAGCAGTACCACGTATCTTTAGCAATATAAAAATACCTACGTCGTCAAAGAACTCATTGCGACATTTTCATGATGATTGAAAACGATTTGCACTTTATGTTGTTAGTCCAACCATGCATATCCTGTTCGAGCGACAACATCTGCAAGCTTTCAATGATGAAGATACAGGTAGATATGTTAGGTACACGATGTTTTAGTGCCATCCATTAAGTCATCGCTCATTGTGTAATGAGTCTTATACCCACATACATACATACGTGTATGTGGTCCTATATTTTATTTTCTGATTTGCAATATTATCCTGTAAGAGTTTATGCAAGAGAATATGCTTGATTGTGAGTAAAAATAAATCTCTTTATGTACGTACGAGTATGTTAACCTATTGTATTCATCAGCGAATTTTGGAATTTTCAATCAACGTCGTTTTGCTGCAACAGCCATTGCTGGACATTCGTGTACCTTTGTTTGCTAAAAAAAGTAGCCGGTAGGACTGTTTATGTAAGTGAGAGCGTATAGACTTGGAGAAAGCTATGTTGGAAAGGAAAGGAAAGACAAGAAAAGGAAAGGAAAGGAAAAAGAGGAAAGGAAGGAAAGGAAATGAAAGGAAAGGGAAGAAAACCATAGGATAGGAAAGAAATGAAATGATAGGAAAGCACAGGAAAGGAAAGGAAAGGAAAGAAAAGAAGAGGAAAGGAAAGGGAAAAAAGGATACGACAGGAAAGAAATGAAATGAAATGAAAGCAAAGGAAATGAAAGGTAAGGAAAGGGAAGAAAAGGATAGAACAGGAAAGAAATGAAATGATATGAAATGAAAGGAAAGGAAAGGAAAGGAAAGGAAAGGAAATGAAAGGAAAGGAAAGGAAAGGAAAGGAAAGGAAAGGAAAGGAAAGGAAAGGAAAGGAAAGGAAAGGAAAGGAAAGGAAAAGAAAGGATAAGAAACGAAAGGAAAGAAAGGGAAAGGAAATGAAAGGAAAGGAAATGAAAGAAAACGAAAGAAAAGGAAAGGAATACAAAGATGAGAAAAGGAAAGTGAAGAAAAGGATAGGATAGGAAAGAAAGGAAAGGAAAAAAGAAAAGTAAGGGAGGGAAGGGGAAAGACAAGATTGGAAGTTAAAACCGACGCCGGATTAAATGTCGGAGGGCATGTTGTTTTATTACTGAAGTGCTTACGGTTTGCATCGATGAGTTATAAGTTTTTATCGACGGGTTGGGGCGTGTTATCGATTTTTTATCGACGAGTTATCGGTATGTTATCGAAGTGTTTTAAAAAAATATCGTTTCGATGATGTAGGGTTTATTGTCGAAAATGTATCGGTTTTGTTATCGAAAAGTTATCCTTATAATATCTAACAATTACCGATAGTTAGTCAAATAGTTATAAAAAGTTATCGATTAATTATTGAAAATTCATTTATTAATTATCGAGGATTCATTGATATGTTATCAAAAAGTTGTCGCTTTTTATCGAAAAGTTATCGGTTTGTTATCGGACTGCTAAAAGTTTGTTCTCGGCGTGTTATTCATTTGTTATCGTTTTGTTGTTTTGAGTATGTTGTTGCTTCGGCGTTGGTCATTACTGTGTCATCTCACCAGGCACTTTCTCGAGTACCGGGCGGAGCTGCGGGAAAAAGCTAGTATTATCTAAAATGTTTGGGAATATGGCGTATAGAAACACTAAGTGAAATCGAACGAGATTTGAAACATTAAAATACCTTCTCTCCAAATCACCAGAATTATATTAATTTTTAACCTCTAATTCATTCATGACTTCACTAAGATTGAAAATTTGGTTGTGGACTATCAGTCGATAGTGACATGGACTTATTTTGTTGTGTACTACAATATGCAAGGTGCTATTTAGCTGCATATTTTTCCTACAGGTTTACCTTACAATATCATCCTCATTATCGGCGTGTGCCCGGTGGGATTGACAAGTTCGTCACTTGTATTCGTTGATATTTCACATTTACTGCTTTGTATTCCTCGTCTTCATGCAGTGCGCTGCTGTCATAATTTCCATTTATGTTAACTGCATTTTTCCTCTGTGTTTTGCTTTTTATATTCGTTCAACAACGCGAAACGCGCCGAATTTACTTCATATTGCTTGTACAACAAACATGTTTTTGCTTAAGCAGACGTGCGTTGTTGTTGGCGACATTAAGAAACTTAATTTTCCAATGTTGCCTTTCTCTCAACCTCCCTCCCACTCAGTGGGTAATTGCATGTGCTTTTTGTTGTTATATACGTTGTAAATGTTGAAGTTGTTGTTGCGTTGGTTGCAACGTTGTTATTTCTGCCAGCGATAGCAATGCATTGTTTGTTGGCTGTTATTTTTATTGTTGCTGTATAGTCGGTAGGGTGTGGGGTGGCGTGTGTAGTAAGTGGCATCGAATATTGCAAACGTCATCAACTTCAGTGAAATGTGGCCAATATTGTATTCTGTAAACATTTTAACACACACACACACATAAAGACCCACATAGTTGCATTATTTGATTACATTCTCTGGCATTGCCAACACTTAACAAAATCTTCTGCCCGTTACTATTTTTGATGACCACAATTAAGCCAACAACGAAAATTGCTGTCATCGGTATTTGGTACACAAAAGCCAGTCAAAAACAATGACAAATTTTTCACTCAAAAACGACTTTGCTCAACATTCGCAACATCGTAAATTCGCTTACAGAAATATTGTTTTGTTTGTTGTTCGATGGCGCTTTTCTCATAAATTTTGATTTACTTACGTGTGTGTTTTGTCAAGCAGTATGCGAAAATCGTGATTTTGTTGTCGCGCCTAAGATACGAGCTCGATGGAGGTCTGGAATGGCAAACCGTTTATTTTTTAGCACTGAAAACGCAGTCATACACATCATAATAGGTTAAGTTAGCTTGAACTGGCCGGTCAATAAAGACCTAACATAGACTGAATGTGTCCATATTGTTGCCAGAATTTGTTTGAGGACCAACGGAAGAACCCAAATGAGGACATATGTTATAGAATAACTCCGTCTTCTTGGAAAATACTAGCAGTTTTCTAGGACTCATCTTAATTGCTGCCCCGAGATATGGCAACTTTTCCGCCCCTAATAGCCGGAGCCTTGATCTGGCAAGCGCAGGACACAGAACGTGCTCAGCCATTTCTTCCTGCAGCTCACACTTTCTGCACTTGCTGTTACTGACGAGACCTAACTTATAATCATGTGACGCCGGAATGCAGTATCCAGTCAATATGCCCATTGTGGGCCTTAAGTCTTATTTCTTCAGAGATATGAGCCACTTTGTGAGTCTAATATCATAGGCTTTACACATCATTCTAGAAATTTTGCAGCCCCGCGCTTTTGTCCTCACTTTTTCTTTTTGATGGATCGCATGCAACTCCTGCCTTCTGTTGATTTCTTTCAATCGGATTGGTACCTCTGTCATCGTTACAGCGAGTGTTGCACCCTCCTTTGCCCACTCATCGGCCTTTTCCTTACCTTCCATCCCTTTATAACCGGGAACCCAGTATAGATATATGATCCGGCCTGAACGAAGTTTTCCAATGCTTATTTGCATTCCAGAGCACTTTTTGATGAGATACTGTGGGAGATGATTACCATTATCTTCGCATGACTATCAATATATACTTTGACGCGACTACATCTTAAGCACGCTTCCCCCAGAATCCCTGCTGATTTCTTCACGGCTATTGCTTCCACCTAAAAGACGCTGCAGTAATGTGGCAGCCTCTAGGATCTATTTATTTCTGGATCGACACAGTAAACAGCAGACCCGACATTTCCGTCAGCCTAGAGCTATCACATAATCATATGAATACCTTGTCATAAATGTAATAAATGTAACTATTTCAAACGGTTTTTTATTTAAAATCGTAACCAAGACCGTAACAGTTTGAAGCAGTTTTAATTTGTAAAGACGAAATTATCACTATATCCGTTTGAAACTATTTAAAGTTTCAAAACTAAAACCAAAATCGTGACTGTAACCGTTTAAAGCTGTTTTTCAAACAAAAAACATCTCAAATGGTTGAAAAGGGATCATTATTCAACACTGAAACCAAACCGTAATAGTTTAAAACCGTTTAATTTTTCGAAACCAGAAAGTAGACATAACTGAACCCGTAGTTTTAACGGTTTGTATTCTTTTCACAATGGGTACCCAAAAAACGAGATCGTAACCTTAACTCTAACCGTTTTAAACCGTATAATTTTTGCAGTATAAGTAATTTGATTTTTGACAACCATTATGTTTTTCAAAACTGGAATCTTGTCATACTTTAAATCAATTCCTTTGTCAAAATCGGAACGTTTATAGCTTTAAACTTTTGAAGGCACTTAATTTTTCAAAACCTGTAACAAAATATTAGGAGGAAAATACGTGAGATTTTTCAAAACCTAATTCAGGTTAATTTTTTCAAAAACAAACCGTTTCATTTTTCAAAATCTTGTTCCGTTTCCGTTTTAAACCCAAGTTGAGTTTCTTTTTTCAAACCGAGAAACTCATCAGGAGCCTTAAAGCATATTCCTTTTGCCAAACCGAAACCGCTGCAGTACTCCAAACTTTTACTTTTTCAAAACCGAAACAGTAACTCAAACTTTAACTATTTGTATTCATTTTAGTTTTTGTAACCTACAACAAAATCTTCGCAGGATCAAAGTTGCCGTATATAAATATATATTTCCGATTAATTTTTTAAATCGAGAAACGCATCTGAACCATAGCCGTTTAAAATTAATTCGTTTTTCAAAACCCAAACCTGTTCATTTTTCAAAACCTGTAACGAAATTACAGCTTGATTTCATTTTTAAAACCAAAACCGTTTAATTTTTAAAAAAATTCTGCGATCACTTTTTCAAATTCTCAACATTTGAAAACCTTTATTTTTCTAAAACCTTAACACTTTACGGTAACCCTAATCATTTGTAAACGTTTCCAGAACAGAAATTTGAACCGCAAACGAAGCTACTTGGTTAAAATTTACTCAAAAATTTAACCTCTCAAAACTGAGCCGTAACAGGTTGAAATTGTTTCACTTTCTGGTACCGACCACAAATTTTGAAATCGTTCCTTCTTTTAAAACACTATTCGTGTTGAAAAACCAAAATCTAAACCGTTATTCAGATAAAAAAAAATTATAATAATACAATATTCAGGGAATGGATCCAAGCACCGGGAACCAACTATTCAACTCAAGTATTTGCGAATAACAAATAGTGTGCATGCCCTCCATCCCTATATTTAATTATTTTTTGGCCAAGATATATCCAAAGTTAATTGGCCACTTTCCCTAGGATGGATCCATCCTAATTGGTTACACGTATCTTATGTTGAAGCTCACTGTATTAATTCCCTTAGCTTAATGCCCTGTTATAAGAGAATCAGCAGGGATAAGTAAGGAAAAGAAGTTTTTCCTATACGATATATATGATATATATTGGAACGATTTCCTATAATATACTTTGGCTGTGGCTGGTATAATTACCAAGTTGTGTATAATCGGTTCTACGACGTTTGCTGCACAGGCAACAAGTTCCTAAAAAAGTATGCCTTTTTCTAACCGTCCCCTCGGAACAACAAGTAGTGAAGATAGCCGACTATCGAATCAAAATAAGTATGTTTGTAGCCCAGCGATTACTTAAGTGTCTCTAAAAATACCTAGCCCAGAACAGAGTGCAAGCTTCTTGTTGAAAATGGAAGCCTTTAAAGTCTAGTTCCTCCAATATTTCGTAACAACAACAGTAATATCAATTTGGATGACTAAGCACGAAAGAGTTTACCGCGATTTAGGGTAAAATACGTCTTCCGAAGCCTATCAACTCATCTTACTTAGACCGATGTGTAAAGAACGTTAGCAATAACCTCTACTAAACCCTAGATGCAGCTGGTAAAACCTCTGTTTTATATCTCGGTTAAGGCCAGCTAATCAGGGTTATTTCCACGAATGAATACGAGCTCGACCACAACTTTATAGTCTTGATGAGGAAGTTCAACTACAGTAACCGATGCTTTCTTAGATTTGTCTTCGATAATAAATTTCTAGATCATTTTCCGCTTTAGTACTATCTTAAGATACTTAAAACCGAAATTTTGTAGATAAAAGAGGTATTATTCCTAACTAGTCTTCAAAATATCGAATCTCTTCGATAACAATAATCCTAGATACGCAGACTATTAACAATCTGTCTGTCAAGTTTCAAATCAGACATCCCTACATCCAAATTTTCGCTATTTGGGAAGAAAGACAGTTATTGGATTAGGTCTAGTATTATTTCGAGACTTATTCCGTATTTCAGGTCATTCTTTTTGTTATATAAAGCCTTTTTATTTCGAGACTATTTCCCTTTGTTTTTTTGGAACCATTTCAATTCCGGTTTTTGACTATTAAGTAGGTCATTTTGGCAATATTTTGTTATTATTTCAAGACTATCGCTGGTTTGCTTTGGGATTGTTTCCTGGAAAATTTCGTACTATTTTAAGATCGCCTCATGTCTCTCTAGAGATTGTTTCAGGTTTATATCTGGACTATTCCACGATTGTTTTTGCTATAATTTTGGGATATTTTCAAGATTATTTTCAGGACGTTCGGAACTGTTTTCAAGATAATTTCGCGGACTGTGCCATAGTTAAAGACTGGCAATTAAATAAAATAAATTTGGCGCCATCATCACCAAAGATCCTGGGTTCACGCCCCGGGCAATGTAACATCAAAATTTTAGAAACAAGTTTTTTTCAATTAGAAGAAAATTTGTTTGGCAATCACTCCGAATGTATTTCTGCCATGAAAAGTTCTTACTAACCTGCTTTGCATATGCCGTTCGGGGTAGACAGACAACAAGTAGGTCCCGCACCGCCAATTTGAAAGAAAAATTAAAAGGAGCACTACGCAAATTGGAAGAGAAGCTCCGCTTAAAATCGCTTCGGAGGTTATCGCGCCTTACATTTATTTATTTATTTATTTAGCTCAAGCTCCTGGTACGTCTCAATATACTGGAAACTCCATCCTGCTGTAGCTGTATGGAGGATGATGAGGTGGAATCACCAAATCACTTAATGCTTGATTGCACAGCTTTTGCCAGAACTAGGCGAAAGTACTTCGGTCGCGACTCACTTGGATCTCCCGAGGATTTATCCCTTCCTATAACTATCTGTTTTACCGTCACTTTCACTCTCACTATCACTCTCCCTTCTTTTCACCCTCTACCTATCCTTATCCCTTTCCCTCTCCATCTTCTTCTGTCTTTCCTTCTCTTCTCCCTTCCCTCTTCCTCCTTTTCTGAATCTCCTTTTCACTTTAGATATTTCCCAGCACCATTTCATACACTAAGTCATATTTTTAATACTCATATCTCTTTAGGGATCACAGCAGCAAAAAGGGAATAAAGTAATAAAAAATGTGAATGAAAAATTTATTACAAATTTAATTTGTGTTCAAGTGGCCGAAAAATGTTTCAGAACTTTTCCATACAGCATTTAAATGATTTTCAGTAAAGATGGTAATAGAAAGCAAAAAAAAAAGGCAAAATTAGTTGTACTTGAAGCATATATTCGTGTAGCAGCACAGGGGATTATCATGTACTCAAGCTCAAATTCATACAATCATACATACACAAACTCTCTCACTCACTGAACAATTCGTTAACTCATTTCATTTCATTCATTCATTCATATACTGCTTAGCTTCATTTCCATGCATTTTGTAAGGGCATCAGATACTCTTGTAGCTTGCTTGTTGATTAAAAGAAGTACGATTAGCAAGCAGCAGTAGAAGCGGAGGTGGTGGGGGCAGAGATATAAGAGGAATGGAAAATCGGGTCATATGAAACGAAATTGAATTCAAATTCAATTTGAACTTTTCAATTTGTTGAACCAACAAGCGAATGCTAAAAGGCGTTTACTGAAGTGAAAAAAAAAAAATCGTATAGTAATACTCAATTCGTTTGAAAAATATGAAATGCATTTGAATGCGAAAAGAAGAAATGGAAAGAAATTCAAGTAGAAGTTGCAGACATCAACTCTTGCCGAAGGTTATTTTTAAGTTAAATTTAAAGTTAAACTTTATGCTATTAAAAAAAAAAACAAAATAAAAATTGCTTACGAAAAAAACAAAATAAATGCAATCGAAAATATAAATAGAATACAAAACAAAATTTAAATGCCACACGCCTAAAAGCGCACTGTATAAACAAATTGCGTATGTGTGGCTGTGTGTTTGTGTCAACGCTTGGCAATGAGCACTTGTTCAAAATTGTACTTATGTCTGTCAAAAATATGAATATTGACATGCTTCATGCTTGACAAGTTTCAGCGCCTCAGGGTAGGCTAAAATTGAAGTGCGCACGTTACTTTATAACTTATTATTATTCTTGTTGTTGGCCTTGCTTTTGATATTATTTTTGTCTCCTTTTGCTTGTGTCACTTAAATGACAATTGAAGTGCCAGTTTTATCACATCTCCACCTACTCATTATTATTATTTGTTGGTGTTGTTGTCGATGCCTTGTTGCTTTTGTAATAACAAATGTCAAATGATTTAGCTCAACTGTCGCCTTGTACAATCAGATTAAAATTAGCCTAAAAGGCATATTTCCGGTGCTCCGGTCGTTTGTTGTTTTGAAGTGTGAAATTGAATTGTTGCCAAATGTATTTAAAATTTGAATTTTAAGTGTTAAATTTTATTTTCCCATAAAACGTTACATAATTGCATTAGAATGCTTGCAGCCATTATGTGTGTATATGAGTTTTGAGTTGTAATTGCGATGTGTTTCGAAATTAATATTTATGCATGCTTATTCTAGAGTATGTTTAATATGCTTTAAGCGGGAAAGTAGATAAAGCATTAGGGTGAAAGTGAGGTTTATAGAGAGGGGAGGAGAATGAATAAAAGAGAGTGGACTTAGAGGGAGAGCTAGATCAAATGTTTGAGGAAAAGAAATTGAAGAATGCAAGGAGAACAGCTTTGGAGAGGAAAGAAAATGAGATTGGAAAGAATATTGAAAAATTTGAAATGAAATGAAGAGATCGAGATGAGAGAGAAGGGAAAAAGAGAGAGAGGTTGGAGAGAGGTAAAGTTGAAATGAGAGCACTCTACATGAAGAAAAAGGGAAATTAGCGATAAAAGTAGGACAACACAAGTAAGGAAGGCTTAGTTCGGACATTACATAGTCAGCTGAGAGCTTTGGAGACAAAATAAGGGATAATTACCATTTAGCAAAATGAACCTAGTGTAACCCTGGAATGTGTTTGTATGACATGGGTTTCAAATGGAAGGTATTGAAGAGTATTTTAAAAGGGAGTGCGCCATAGTCTTGTAGGTGGACGCCATTTCGGGATATCGCCATAAAGGTGGATCAGAGGTGACTCTAGAATGCATTTGTACGATATGGGTATCAAACGAAAGGTGCTAATGGGTATTTTAAAAGGGAGTGGGCCTTAGTTCTATAGGTGGACGCCTTTTCGAGATATCGCAATAAGGGTGGACCAGGGGTGACTCTAGAATGTGTTTGTACGATATGGGTATCAAATGAAAGGCGTTAATAATTATTTAAAACGTAGTGGGCCATAGTTCTATAGGTGGACGCCTGTTCGAGATATCGCAATAAGGGTGGACCAGGGGTGACTTTAGAATGTGTTTGTACAATATGGGTATCAAATTAAAGGTACTAGAGTTCGCCCAGTGGTTGAAATTCAACCACAGGAAAGGAAAGGACAGGAAAGGAAAGGAAAGGATAGGAAATGAAAGGAGAGGAAAGGAAGGAAAATCAATGGAAGCGAAATGAAAATAAAAGAAATATAATAATAAAAAAGAAAATAAAAGAAATGAAAGAAAAGGAAAGTAGAGGAAAGGAAAGGAAAGAAAGGAAAGGAATGGAAAGGAAAGGAAAGGAAAGGATAGGAAAGGAAAGGAAAAGAAAGGAATGAAAGGAAACGAAGGAATATGAATGGAAGAGAAATGAAAGTAAAAGACAGAAAAGGAAAGGAAAATAAAGAAAAGGTGGGGAAAGAAAAGTAAAAGAAACTGAAGGGAAATGAAAGGAAAGGATAGGAAAGGAAAAGAAAGGAAAGGAAAGCAAAGAAAAGAAAACAAAGGAAAAGAAAATAAAAGAATAGAATGGAAAAGAAAGGAAAGCAAAGGAAAGAAAAGAAATAGACTTAATGCATGATCAGATATGTATTTTTGTTTATAGTGTACAAAGTAACTCCTCGGCCATGCTCACGATTCAGCATAGTACACAAAAAGCAAGTACATACACACAGCGTGTCTAAAGTATGAATAAGTGCATGTGTAGTGGTGTAACTTTGATGTTAAATTTTTTATATTAAAATGATTTTTCAAATTTTTTTTTTTATGGATAACAGTGCAGCTCACCTCAGAGTTATAGTTTAGCAGAAAACGGTTCCACATTTTTTCATCTTGTCTATTTATATATAAGATTAATGAGAGTTTTAAAATGGAGTGGCCATTAATTGTATATGTGAAGGCGTTTTCGAGATATCCACCAAAATGTGGATCCGGGTGACCCAGAACATCATCTGTCGGGTACTGCTAATTTATTTATATATGTAATACCACGAACAGTATTCCTGCCAAGATTCCAAGGGTTTTTGATTTCGCCCTGCAGAACTTTTTCATTTTCTTCTACATAATATGGTAGGTATCACACCCATTTTACAAAGCTTTTTCTAAAGTTATATTTTGCGTCAATAAACCAATCCAATTACCATGTTTCATCACTTTTTTCATATTTGGTACAGAATTATGGCTTTTTTTCATTTTTCGTCATTTTTGATATCGAAAAAGTGGGCGTGGTCACAGTCGGATTTCGGCTATTTCTTATACCAAGGTAAAGTGAGTTCGGATAAGTACGTGAACTAATTTTAGTAACGATATATCGATTTTTGCTCAAGTTATCGTGTTAACGGCCGAGCGGAAGGACAGGCGGTCGACTGTGTATAAAAACGGGGCGTGGCTTCAGGCTAATTCGCCCATTTTCACAGCAAAACAGTTATCGTCCTAGAATCTAAGCCTCTACCAAATTTCACAAGGATTGGTAAATTTTTTTCGACTTATGGCATTAAAAGTATTCTAGACGAATTAAATGAAAGAGGGCGGAGCCACGCCCATTTTGAAAATTTCTTTTATTTTTGTATTTTGTTGCACCATATTATTACTGGAGTTGAATATTGACATAAGTTACTTATATACTGCAAACATATTAAATTTGTTGTTAAAATTTGACTTAAAAAAAAAGTTTTTTTTTAAAAGTGGGCGTGTTCGTCCCCCGATTTTGCTAATTTTTATTTCGGTAACGTAAAAGGGTAACGTGCCTGCCAAATTTCATCATGACATCTTCAACGACTGCGGAATTATAGCTTGCAGAACTTTTAAATTACCTTCTTTTAAAAGTGGGCGGTTCCACGCCCATTATCCAAAATTTTACTAATTTTTTATTTTGCGTCATAAGGTCAACGCACCTACCAAGTTTCATCGCTTTATCCTCTTTTGTAATGAATTATCGTACTTTTTCCGTTTTTCGAAATTTTCGATATCGAAAAAGTGAGCGTGGTTGTAATCCGATTTCGTTGATTTTAAATAGCGATCTGAGATGAGCGCCCAGGAACTTACATACCAAATTTCATCAGGGTACCTCAAAATTTACTCAAGATATCGCGTTTACGGACGGACGGACGGACATGGCTAAATGAATATCTTTTTTCGCCAAGATCATTTTGATCTATAGAAGTCTATATCTATCTCGATTAGTTTATGCCGTTACGGATTACCGTTATGGGAACAAAGTTAATATATTCTGTGAGCTCTGCTCAGCTGAGTATAAAGAAAGAAATATGATTAAAAAAAACAAAGTCGTGTGCTCCAAGTACTCGTGAAGTTCGATGCCTTAACATCCAGGAGTCTAGAAAAGTAATGTTGTTAAATTTCTTTACTGCGGCCAGGGGTTGAAGTTAAATCACAACAGTGGTAATTTTAACAGAAACAAATAATTTCGAGCTTTAGGAGAAGAGCTTCGTCGGATTATCATCGATAACGAATTATTATCTTCGAGTGATCGGTTTGTTATCGCCGAGGAATCATCGGTTTCCAATTACGGATTACAGATGTGTTATCGATTTTATATTGAAGTTTTTTATACCTTTCATGAAAATGAAATGGTATATTAATTTCGTCACGAAACCGAAAATTGTAAGTCCTTAAAGGAAAATAGATAGACCCACCATTAAGTATACCGAAATAATCAGGTTGAAGAGCTGAGTTGTTTTAGCCATGTCCGTCTGTCCGTCTGTCTGTTTGTATGCAAACTAGTCCCTCAATTTTTGAGATATCGTGATAAAATTTGGTGAGCAGGTGTATTTGGGTGTCCGATTAGACATTTGTCGGAACCGACCGGATCGGACCACTATAGCATATATCCTCCATACAACCGATTTTTCAGAAAAAGAGGATTTTTGTAATATCTTACCCAATTTAACAGATTGAAGCTTCAAACTTCACCATATACTTTCGTATATTGAACATATTGTTGCCTGAAAAAATTTATGAGATCGGTCGTATATATAGTATATATCCCCCACAACCGATTGTTCAGATAAGGAACTTTTCGTAATTACTGCCCTATTTTAAGAGCTAGAGGCTTCAAATTTCAGCGAATGCTTACGTATATAGCATATATTGTTATCTGAAAAAATCATAAAGATATAGTATATATATGGTGGTATATATAGTATATATATATAGTATATATATATACATTTTCGCAAATTTTAGCCCCATTTTAACAGCTAGAAGCTTCAAATTTCACCGAATATTTACTTATATAGCATATATTGTTGTCTGAAAAAATCATAGAGATCGGTTGTATATATAGTATATATCTCATACAACCGATTGTTCAGATAAGAAACTTTTCGCAATTTCTACCCCATTTTAACAGCTATAAGCTTCAAATTTCACCGATTGCTTACGCATATAGCATATATTGTTGTCTGAAAAAATCATAGAGATCGGTTGTATATATAGTATATATCTCATACAACCGATTGTTCAGATAAGAAACTTTTCGCAATTTCTACCCCATTTTAACAGCTATAAGCTTCAAATTTCACTGATTGCTTACGTATATAGCATATATTGTTGTCTGAAAAAATCATAGAGATCGGTTCTATATATAGTATATATCTCATACAACCGATTGTTCAGATAAGAAACTTTTCGCAATTTCTACCCCATTTTAACAGCTAGAAGCTTCAAATTTCACCAACTGCTTACGTGTATAGCATATATTGATGTCTGAAAAAATCATTGAGATCGGTGAAATACATAGTATATATCTCATACAACCGATTGTTCAGATAAGAAACTTTGCGCAATTTCTGCCCCGTTTTAACAGTTAGAAGCTTCAAATTTCACAAAATGCTTTCGTATATAGCATATATTGTTGTCTGAAAAAATCATAGAGATCGGTGGTATATATATTATATACTTCATATAAACTGTCATATTGACCCCTTTTTTACGGCTAGAAGCTTCAAGATTCATCAAATTTCATCAAATAGTTACGTTTACGTCGTATATTTTTGAAATACGTGATTCGTAGCCATAGTTTTTACATGCAGACCACAAAAAACGTGAAGCTTTGCATCCTCACACAGATTACCTACCTATTTTTATACCTTTCATGAAAATGAAATGGTATATTAATTTCGTCACGAAACCGAAAATTGTAAGTCCTTAAAGGAAAATAGATAGACCCACCATTAAGTATACCGAAATAATCAGGTTGAAGAGCTGAGTTGTTTTAGCCATGTCCGTCTGTCCGTCTGTCCGTCTGTCTGTTTGTATGCAAACTAGTCCCTCAATTTTTGAGATATCGTGATAAAATTTGGTGAGCAGGCGTATTTGGGTGTCCGATTAGACATTTGTCGGAACCGACCGGATCGGACCACTATAGCATATATCCTCCATACAGCCGATTTTTCAGAAAAAGAGGATTTTTGTAATATCTTACCCAATTTAACAGATTGAAGCTTCAAACTTCACCATATACTTTCGTATATTGAACATATTGTTGCCTGAAAAAATTTATGAGATCGGTCGTATATATAGTATATATCCCCCACAACCGATTGTTCAGATAAGGATCTTTTCGTAATTACTGCCCTATTTTAAGAGCTAGAGGCTTCAAATTTCAGCGAATGCTTACGTATATAGCATATATTGTTATCTGAAAAAATCATAAAGATCGGTTGTATATATAGTATATATATGGTGGTATATATAGTATATATATATAGTATATATGTGGTAAATAAAACACTCCCGGTTGAGTTTGCTGGTTATTTATAATTTTAATTAATGTTAATAGTATTTTAGTTACATTCGCACTTAGGTTAAATTATAGGGTTTTATTTGTTAGCGCTCACAGATTAACGTCTGCGAATTTACATTCCTCGTATTCAACTGAACTCAACTGTTCAAACGATGGCCGCTCTTCGATTTTGTCTATCAGACGCTTCGTTATATTTTCGACAGGTTGCCGCTTAACCCTTGGGTGAACTATTCTGTAGGTTGCCAGCTGTACATTTAATTGCTAGCTATACTTAAACCTAACTCTTAACCTAAATCCCTTCCTACAATCGGCCGCCCTGACAGGTTATTCGACCCTGAATAACTAGGACCACGGCTTCATGTTTTCGGCTACGGTTGTAGTTTTCATCGGTCCTTCTTGGTTGCCGATCTTCTCCACTTCATATCTGCCGTGGTTTAACTTGACGGTTACCCTATACGGCCCTAGATACTTTGGTCTCAACTTCATGGCAGTACCGAATTGAGTTTTTTTAATAGCCACTAAATCATTAATATTATAAGTTACTTCTACTTTTCTGTTTTTGTTGAAGGTTTTACAATTTTCCTTTTGTATTTTCCTTATATTTTCTTGGGCTTCTTCCCTTACTAAGTCCCTTTCTCTATCTAGGTCCTCTACTGCTAAATCGTCTAATAATTGACGCAAATCCGGGTAATCATTCACCCGCATGTCTAATCCGGTAAGAACTTTAAATGGCGTTGTTTTGGTACTGCTCGGAATAGTGTTATTCTGCACCTGTTGTACTTTGGCCACATGGTTGTACCACTGGGCGGGGTTGCTTTGACACTTTTTTGAGATCATTGGAATGACCGTTTTGTGGATACGCTCCACTTGCCCATTTCCTCGAGGTATCCCCGTTGCGTGTTGTATATTTTCCCTGTTGCAATAATCTTTAAAACTGTTTGATGTAAACGCTGCGCCCCTATCACTTATGATGCGCTTAGGATTTCCAAATATCGACGCCTGTTTTTCTAGCCTATCTATAACCTCTTCGACACCTGTAGACTTTGTCGGGTATAACCACGTGAATTTCGAAAACCCATCCACTATCACTAGAATATGATTATATTTTTTCTTCGTTTCCGTTAACGGCCCAACGTGGTCGACGTGATAAGTCCCTAATGGTTCACACGCTTTATCAATTGGATTTAAAAGCCCCTCTTTTTTGCCTCTTTTCGCGTCAATAATTATACATCCAACGCAGCCTTTCACCACTTTCGTTACCTTCTCAATCAAGTTGGGCACGTAATAATTTTTCTCCACTAGCTCTTGTGTTTTCTTAGTCGCGAAATGATTCTGGTCGTGTGCCAATTTGATTATTTCGACCTCCATGCTGGATGGTACCACCAGTAACTCCTTAACGACATCCTTGTATAGTATACCGTTCCTTAGAAAAAAATCTTCATAACTTCCCGATTCCAAAACCTTCTTCACAGCTTTTATCCAAGCATCCTGTTCCTGTGCCTCTCTCAGTCTAAATGTTAGCGCATCTTCGACAATCATACAATATATACGGCTCAGGGCATCTACATGCCTCATGCGAGAGCCCGACCTGTGCTCTACCACGTAGTCGTACTCTTGCAAGTACATGGCCCACCGCATTACCCTATCCGGCACGTCGGTTTTCTTAACCGTCATGGTGAACGCGTTGCAATCGCTCACTATTTTGAACTTTCTGTCTTTCACATAAATATGCCATTTCTTTAAAGCCTTAATCACTGCCAAAACCTCCAGTTCAAAAGCGCTGTACTTTTCTTCCGCCACTGTGGTTTTTCTGCTCATGAATTCTACTGGGTGAAACAACCGGTCCTCGGAATCTCTTTGCAACAACACCGCTCCAAAGCCGTACTTTGATGCATCGGCGTGTATCTCCGTTTCTGCCGATGGGTCAAAAAGCTTTAGGGAGGGTGCGTTTATTAAAGCTTTCTTCAACTCCTCTACAGCTAACAACTGTTCCATACCCATTTTAAAATTCTCTTCCTTCCTAAGCAGATCTGACAATGGCTTCGCGATAATTACGTAGTTTTGAATAAAACGCCTAAAGAACGATGTCAATCCTAAAAAGCGCTGTATTTCCTTTCTACTTGACGGTATAGGGAAGTTTTTTACGGCTTTAGTCTTTTCCACTGACGGTAAAATTTCTCCATTTTCCACTATATACCCTAACCAGTTAATTTGCCTCCTAAGGAACTGACATTTCTCCCATTTGATTTTCAATCCGTATTCTCCAGCCCTGTCCAGCACTTTTTGTAATTTTCCTAACGACTCTTGCTCATCCATGGCGGGAATTACAATGTCGTCCATGTATGCGATAATCGTGCCATCTTGCAACAAGTCCTGGAATACTGCGCGGATATATCTGCAGAATACAGCCGGCGAGTTGGTAATCCCGAATGGAACGAAACAAAATTCAAACTGTCCGCTATGTGTAACAAATGCGGTATACTTTCGCGAATTTGGCTCTATTGGTACGTGATAAAATCCATTTCTTAAGTCGAGTGTAGTGAAGACTTTTGCACCCTGCAACTTGTCTAACACCTCGTCGATTAATGTCATCGGAAAATTATCCCTAACAATTTTCTCATTTACCTTACGAAAATCACAACAAAATCTTTTCGTCCCATCTTTTTTCTTTGTCAACACCACCGGCGACGCATATTCCGAAGTACTACACTGTATAATTCCCTCTTTAAGCATATCTTCTACCTGCTTGTCTATATAACGCTGATCCTCATAGGACACTCGACGTGGCCGCTGATACACGGGCCTATCATCTGTAAGGATAAGCTTCATTTGCACTGGGATACTGGTTTGTTTTCCGGGTACGTAGGCAGTAACCAGTTTCCTTACCTCTTCAGCAGTTTTTCCCTCTAGGTGCGATACGTCTATATCACATGCTTCTTTCTTTGAATCATCTCTTTCAGCCAAACACAAAACTTTGAACTCGCTAAAGAGATCCATTTCGCCATCTTTGCTACTCCCTTCCTTTGAAACCTTACTCCGAGTTAACTTCGGCAGCCTTAGCTCATTGCTATTTGATGCACTTGCCATGGCACCATCTCTTATGGTGTCACCACTTTTATCGTCTACTCGAACCGTCTGTGCGATTTCGCCCACTGGCATCGCTGGTGTCTTCACATCTCCGCGATCTGGCTCAACCACTCCAGATACGCCACTTGGAGAACCAGGCCGAATCACTCCGTGGTTCCCTTTTTGACCACTATTGTCAGCCATGCCTTGTGTACTCGGTTGTCGGAACTCTACTTCCCCTTTTCTAAATACTAACTCTACGTCTTTGAGCACATCACTACCTATTATAGCGGCATACGGCATGTCGCGTTCTCTCACCACGTGGAATGTTACTTCCAATTTCATTCCACCAATTTCGATTTCGGCTTCGAAGCTACCCAATGTCGTGAGTTGCCCCTTTCCTATTCCGAACAATTGACGCCTCTCCTTACTTAGCTCAATATCTCCTAGCATCATGAACGTATCGTATCGCATTACACAAGAATCGCAGCCCGTATCTACCAACGTGTTAAAGGTGAACCCGTTCATTGTTACGTCAATAAATATAAGGTTACTTCTCGATTTGCCCTCGGCCTGTTGCCCTAACGTATTTGCGCGCTCATCTTTAACTGCCGTATTTCCTGTACCCGACTTGCAATCTTTGGCATAGTGGCCCTTTTGTTTGCATTTGAAACACGTCACCTTGCTGGAATCTGAACTCTGGCATTCTCTCGCCAAGTGACCTTCCTTTTCACATTTAAAACATTTCTTATTTTGGTACCCTTTTCCGCCACCACTTTTCTCCGACCCTGTCTGAGGCGTACCCAATCTGTTTGACGACGTTTGGGAACCCCTTATTTTCTCATATACCCGTATTTGTTCTTTGAGCTCACTGAGGCTCTTTGCTTGATATAACACAGATTTGTTTAACCGCGTATCTGGCACACCCTCTACGAAATATTCCACAACACTCTTTTCATCGAGGTGGATTGGCTTCCCTATCTCTATGAGTGCATATAAATACTCGTGAAGGCTTTCCTTCATCTGCTTTCTTCTATTTCTAAGCGCGCGGTGCACCTCTGAGGCGCATAATCTTTCACCAAATTCCTCTACAAGGGCTTCTTTTAACCCACCCCAGTCTCTTCTTCCTGTCAACCCTCGAGAAAATGACCTTGCAGCACCTTTAAGTAGCTGCTTCGCATACACATACTTTTGAAGGTCATTCCAACCTACCGTGTCGGCAACCTCCTCAAATTCCATCACCCAATGGTTCACCCCACGGGTACCGTCACCTGCAAATGAGGAGACGCTATCCTCTATATCACGCAGCGTAAACATCGCCCTTTGCGCATTTAGGTTAACAATCGTATCCCCATATACTGAGTTTGTCGACTCATTTTCATCTACCTCTTCTTCTCTTTCTTCGCCCTCAAACACTATATGCTGAAGCAAACGCAACTGCAAGTCCTTTTTTCTACCTGATACACTCAAATTAAGCTCCCTTAGCTTCTCTTTTAACATTTCGACGGTCATTGCCTTTACGGTATCAGTATCCATCGTGCTATTTCGATTTTATTTACGCGACTCAATAGAAAAAAAACACCAATATCGATATACTCTCCTTGCCTAAGCTTCCTACTCAATCCTCCCGTCTATACCTATGCGCATGTGAACATGCACTGATTTCACTACAATGTAAATAAAATCGAACTTACACACACACAAACACTAGGCAATTTTATGACACCTACTATCAATTATTCTCCGACACGCGAAAAAAAGGAATGCAAATTCGCTTTCCGATACATACTAATATATGAGGTGTATTATCTATTCTGATTACAATATTAATATTTCCAATAGCAAAAGAAAGAAAGAATTAAATATTATGACTAACTACACAAAGCTACTATACCGCTGCTTCACTGCTGCCTGCTACCCGCTGCTTGTCTTGCTTTTGCCTCTGCTATCACGATAGTTTGCCTTACTTGTTACTCTTTTGTTGCTTGTTTGTTTTGTTTTATGTTGTTCGCTTACAACCCACAATATGGTAATTTCGTTTCGCTTAATTTCACCAAGCGAAATATGTGTATCTATGTACACGATATAGTTTTTGCTTTCTTTCGCTTAGTTTGTAGCGAAATATGTATGCATATGTATTTTCGCACACGCTTGCTTGCGCCACTTTGATGTTGGACTTATCTTTGTCTCTTTTCGCATAATGCGTTATGACTTAGCACTCTAACCATAGTTCGCGCACTTCGACTGTTTCAGTTGCACAATTTTTCTGGTTCGTGTATTTGATTTTGGAAACACTTGCACTCTGCTCTCTTCTTTTGGGAACACATCACTTCTTCGTGTCGCGTAGCTGTTGCTGCTCTTACTGATGCTTGCGCACTTGCACTCGACTATCTTCTGTTGGGAACAGTTCACGGTTCACTTCGTTCACTGCATTTTCTGCTTCGTTTTCACGAATGCTAATTTTAACTCGCGAAGCTGTTGCTTTTCTCGCCGCTGCTGCGCGGTTCGTTGGAGCACCCACTTTTTAGCTGCGTCAGCAGCGCAGTCCGTCGGAGCACCAAAATTTAATATTTGACGCTGAATGCGCGTACCTTTTGCAAGTACACCTTACACACTCGATTCTAGGGGATTTTCTTGTTCACTTCTCGCAATTTTTTTTATTTGTTTGCACTTTTTAATGCTTGTTTTTTCGTGTGCTTATTTGGTTTTCGCACTAGCATTCGACTTCCCACTTTTAAGCGTTCAATTCGGCTTACCTAAAAAATTTTGTATGCGTTTTCAATTAACGCTGACGCATCTATCCCGGACGAGCCCACATTTGTGGTAAATAAAACACTCCCGGTTGATTTTGCTGGTTATTTATAATTTTAATTAATGTTAATAGTATTTTAGTTACATTCGCACTTAGGTTAAATTATAGGGTTTTATTTGTTAGCGCTCACAGATTAACGTCTGCGAATTTACATTCCTCGTATTCAACTGAACTCAACTGTTCAAACGATGGCCGCTCTTCGATTTTGTCTATCAGACGCTTTGTTATATTTTCGACAGGTTGCCGCTTAACCCTTGGGTGAACTATTCTATAGGTTGCCAGCTGTACATTTAATTGCTAGCTATACTTAAACCTAACTCTTAACCTAAATCCCTTCCTACATATATATATATATATATTTTCGCAAATTTTAGCGCCATTTTAACAGCTAGAAGCTTCAAATTTCACCGAATATTTACTTATATAGCATATATTGTTGTCTGAAAAAATCATAGAGATCGGTTGTATATATAGTATATATCTCATACAACCGATTGTTCAGATAAGAAACTTTTCGCAATTTCTACCCCATTTTAACAGCTATAAGCTTCAAATTTCACCGATTGCTTACGCATATAGCATATATTGTTGTCTGAAAAAATCATAGAGATCGGTTCTATATATAGTATATATCTCATACAACCGATTGTTCAGATAAGAAACTTTTCGCAATTTCTACCCCATTTTAACAGCTATAAGCTTCAAATTTCACTGATTGCTTACGTATATAGCATATATTGTTGTCTGAAAAAATCATAGAGATCGGTTCTATATATAGTATATATCTCATACAACCGATTGTTCAGATAAGAAACTTTTCGCAATTTCTACCCCATTTTAACAGCTATAAGCTTCAAATTTCACTGATTGCTTACGTATATAGCATATATTGCTGTCTGAAAAAATCATAGAGATCGGTTCTATATATAGTATATATCTCATACAACCGATTGTTCAGATAAGAAACTTTTCGCAATTTCTACCCCATTTTAACAGCTAGAAGCTTCAAATTTCACCAACTGCTTACGTGTATAGCATATATTGATGTCTGAAAAAATCATTGAGATCGGTGATATACATAGTATATATCTCATACAACCGATTGTTCAGATAAGAAACTTTGCGCAATTTCTGCCCCGTTTGAACAGTTAGAAGCTTCAAATTTCACAAAATGCTTTCGTATATAGCATATATTGTTGTCTGAAAAAATCATAGAGATCGGTTGTATATATAGTATATATCTCATACAACCGATTGTTCAGATAAGAAACTTTTCGCAATTTCTACCCCATTTTAACAGCTATAAGCTTCAAATTTCACCGATTGCTTACGCATGTAGCATATATTGTTGTCTGAAAAAATCATAGAGATCGGTTCTATATATCGTATATATCTCATACAACCGATTGTTCAGATAAGAAACTTTTCGCAATTTCTACCCCATTTTAACAGCTATAAGCTTCAAATTTCTCTGATTGCTTACGTATATAGCATATATTGTTGTCTGAAAAAATCATAGAGATCGGTTCTATATATAGTATATATCTCATACAACCGATTGTTCAGATAAGAAACTTTTCGCAATTTCTACCCCATTTTAACAGCTATAAGCTTCAAATTTCACTGATTGCTTACGTATATAGCATATATTGCTGTCTGAAAAAATCATAGAGATCGGTTCTATATATAGTATATATCTCATACAACCGATTGTTCAGATAAGAAACTTTTCGCAATTTCTACCCCATTTTAACAGCTAGAAGCTTCAAATTTCACCAACTGCTTACGTGTATAGCATATATTGATGTCTGAAAAAATCATTGAGATCGGTGATATACATAGTATATATCTCATACAACCGATTGTTCAGATAAGAAACTTTGCGCAATTTCTGCCCCGTTTTAACAGTTAGAAGCTTCAAATTTCACAAAATGCTTTCGTATATAGCATATATTGTTGTCTGAAAAAATCATAGAGATCGGTTGTATATATAGTATATATCTCATACAACCGATTGTTCAGATAAGAAACTTTTCGCAATTTCTACCCCATTTTAACAGCTAGAAGCTTCAAATTTCACCAACTGCTTACGTGTATAGCATATATTGATGTCTGAAAAAATCATTGAGATCGGTAGTACACATAGTATATATCTCATACAACCGATTGTTCAGATAAGAAACTTTTCGCAATTTCTACCCCATTTTAACAGCTAGAAGCTTCAAATTTCACCAACTGCTTACGTGTATAGCATATATTGATGTCTGAAAAAATCATTGAGATCGGTGATATACATAGTATATATCTCATACAACCGATTGTTCAGATAAGAAACTTTTCGCAATTTCTACCCCATTTTAACAGCTATAAGCTTCAAATTTCACTGATTGCTTACGTATATAGCATATATTGCTGTCTGAAAAAATCATAGAGATCGGTTCTATATATAGTATATATCTCATACAACCGATTGTTCAGATAAGAAACTTTTCGCAATTTCTACCCCATTTTAACAGCTAGAAGCTTCAAATTTCACCAACTGCTTACGTGTATAGCATATATTGATGTCTGAAAAAATCATAGAGATCGGTGGTATATATATTATATACTTCATATAAACTGTCATATTGACCCCTTTTTTACGGCTAGAATCTTCAAAATTCATCAAATTTCATCAAATAGTTACGTTTTCGTCATATATTTTTGAAATACGTGATTCGTAGTCATAGTTTTTACACGCAGACCACAAAAAACGTGAAGCTTTGCATCCTCACACAGATTACCTACCTATTTTTTATTTTATATTTATCTTAAAAATCGTTTAGATATGTTCAAATTTCACCAAATGCTTACGTGTATAGCATATATTGTTGTCTGAGAAAATCATAGATACCGGTGGTATATATAGTATATATCCCATACAACCGATTGTTCAGATAAGAAACTTTGCGCAATTTCTTCCCCATTTTAACAGTTATAAGCTTCAAATTTCACCGATTGCTTACGTATATAGTATGTAT
Source organism: Eurosta solidaginis (assembly GCF_040869045.1). Lineage (NCBI taxonomy): Eukaryota > Metazoa > Arthropoda > Insecta > Diptera > Tephritidae > Eurosta > Eurosta solidaginis. The sequence continues at coordinate 232,421,481 of NC_090320.1, read as the reverse complement.
TGTTGTGTCAAAAAATCATAGAGATCGGTGATATATATAATATATATATGATGGTATATATAGTATATATATATAGTATATATATATTTTTTTTACGATTTCGGCCCCATTTTAACAGCTAGAAGCTTCAAATTTCACCAACTGCTTACGTGTATAGCATATATTGATGTCTGAAAAAATCATTGAGATCGGTAGTACACATAGTATATATCTCATACAACAGATTGTTCAGATAAGAAACTTTGCGCAATTTCTGCCCCATTTTAACAGTTAGAAGCTTCAAATTTCACAAAATGCTTAGGTATATAGCATATATTGTTGTCTGAAAAAATCATAGAGATCGGTCGTATATATATTATATACTTCATATAAACTGTCATTTTGACCCCTTTTTTACGGCTAGAATCTTCAAAATTCATCAAATTTCATCAAGTAGTTACGTTTTCGTCATATATTTTTGAAATACGTGATTCGTAGTCATAGTTTTTACACGCAGACCACAAAAAACCTGAAACTTTGCATCCTCACACAAAGTACCTACCCGTTTTTTATTTTATATTTATCTTAAAAATCGTTAAGGTATGTAGATCTGTTCACTATATATTTCTTATCTTATACATCCGATTATTCGGAGATTACGAACGGGATAAAATTATTGTTCAGCCCCATTCATGAAAGGTATGAAGTCTTCGGCACAGCCGAAGACAGTCCCGTTCTTACTTGTTTATTTTATATTTATCTTAAAAATCGTTAAGGTATGTAGATCTGTTCACTATATATTTCTTATCTTATACATCCGATTATTCGGAGATTACGAACGGGATAAGATTATTGTTCAGCCCCATTCATGAAAGGTATGAAGTCTTCGGCACAGCCGAAGACAGTCCCGTTCTTACTTGTTTTATTTTAGCATGGTGACTCAGTGAGGGAAATACTCTGTTCAAATATCTGTGGAGACTGGCAAGCCATCACACCTGTAACAAATAGCCTGCCCCAGCAATGGCGTAAGGCCCAATAGTGGAAAAGAAACTATGATGTATGTTTGTGATGGGGTCAAGTTCGGAACAACCGATATATTGACCTGCATACGAACAATCAAGATACATATTCCTCCGCAGCTGCATTTCTTGTATGCTCCTGGACCGATGTTGGGTTTAATAATTTGAATGTCAAAATTTTACCAAATAAGTAAGTGTGTCTAAGTTCGTGTGTAACCGAACATTATATACTCAGCGTGAGCTTCAATTGTACATTTCATTTCAGATAAATTACTTTTCTACATAACACGTGGCACCGCCCATTTAAACAAAATATGTCTGCCAATTTCCTCTCACAATAAAACTTGGTAAGTGAAATATCATTGATAAAGAACTATTTAATATTAATATTTTATCGCTAAGATATAGCTTATTATTCTAGTCTACGACCCTTTTAAATACCTTTTATATATAGAAGTGGGCGTGGTCTTTAACCGATCCCGTATATTTTTACTAAAAATATTTCCTGCTAGAAGGAAAGTATGTATTCCCAATTTTATTAGGATATGTTACTTTTTCTTCGAGTAATGGCTCCCGAAGCGTAGAAAGTTGCTTGGTCATAAAAGGGGAGACGCCACGCGCACGAAGGCGAGAGGCGCACATCATCGACCAAGCGGGAAAGGCGTGGGTTAAAGAGCGGGGCTGTGTGTGTCGAAGATTATGTGGAGGTCTTACAACCTTAGACTAACAAAATTGCTTCTATCATTAAAAAGAGATGACTTTAAACTCATGACGGGTATTCTGACTGGATACTGCCTTCTGGCGTCACATGCTTTTCAATTAGGCTTGGTCAGTGATAGCCGATGTATGAAGTGCGGGTTGGAGGAGGAAACGATCGAGCACGATCTGTGATCATTCCTTGCGCTTGCCAGCCTAAGATTCCAGCTATTAGGAGTGATACAAATGTCATTTCTAGAAGCAGCAAGTGCCTTAAATCCTAGGAAGCTTCTAGTATTTGCCAAGAGGACGGAGTTATTTTATAACATAGGTCCTGGTTTTTGATAGGGGTTTTCAGTTTGGTCGTTAAAACAAACATCTGGTAACATTACGGACTCATTCAGTCTATGGGAGGTCCTAACGGACCGGCCAATTCAACCTAACCTTACCTTGGTATAATTGCACTTGGGAAATTAAACACCATTGCTAAAACCCCTGTTTTGCAAAGACATAGCTTATTTTATTTATCCACGACCTTTTTAGAAACCTTTTATATAAAAGTAGGCGTGTTCCTTATCCAATTTCGTAAGTTTTTCTTCGAATCATTTTTGATAATAAAGGCTTTTCGAATTTTGTTATAATAGGTTTTATGGTTTTGATTTATGATTATAATATTTGTAAAATTGGTGTTATCACAAGTGGGAGGTCCAACGCCCATTTCAAAAAGTATTTAGAATTTTTATCTAGAGTTTCAGTATCAGTTCACACAAATTTAACATTATATTATTGACTAAATAATCTGAATTTTTGTGTTTTTGAAAATGTTATATATAAAAGGAGTGGGCGTGGTTATCAGCAAATTTCGCACATTTTCAATACCAATCTATTCTGAAGATATCTCAATATTTGCTCAAGTTGCCGTGTTAATGAACGGACAAACAAACGGACGGACGGGCCTAGCTAAATCCAAATTTTCAAAGTTTAAATCAAATTGTTTTCGATACTGATGAGATTGATATATGGAAGTATATATCTATTTCGATTCCTTTGTACCTGTACAACCAACCGTTATGGTACCAAAGTTAATATACTCTATGTGCAAAGCTTGAGACCCTAAATCTTACGTAGTAACTCTTCCACCGTTGCACAATCTACCTATATTTAAGGTGATTTCCGCTTCGTATTAATCTTAGAAAGTGGAAGGTGGAATTGCAAACAAAAATATCGTTATGGGACCTTTGAATTGTTGAAAAAGGGAATCACAAAAACAAAGTTTAGGCGCATAAGAGCAATGGTGACCAAAAAGAATAAGTGAAATTACCCCTCTATATACATATATGTTAACCTAAAGCAGACCATGAAATGTGGCTTGATACTGAAAATGGAGAAAGTAACAATTTGAATTTTTTTTATTATTATTAATGCAAATTTTCCCTTACAGTTAAAACATTTTCCCCACAAGCAGCAAAACTGCATTTTAAATGAGAAAAAATGTCTCAAAGCCTAAAATGCTGCAAGCAACGGGTGCAAGCAAAATTTTATATACCATTAAAATGCATTGTTACATTTTACTAAAATATTAAAATTTTTTTGTCAAAAAACCCATTCACATTTTATGAACACAAAATGTCGTTAGATTTTATAACAAGTGCAGTGATAGTACTTATCTCTCACCACCTCTTGCTCCATCTTTTGGGTTGAAGCAATTCTGTTATTTCAACTCATACTTTTTAGAATTTTATATTTTTCGGTAGCTTGTAAATGTTTATTAATTTTATTGAACAATTAATTAAATGCGGCAAATGTGTTGCGACAGTAAAATGCAACTGCAACTGCACTTGCTTGCAACAACAACAAAAAAGCAATGAGTGTGTCATAAAAACAGACAACTTCATCGTTTGGATCATTTTTGTGCGAAAGTAGGGGCTTAGGTACTTGCATAACGGTAGCTGCTTTTAACCCTTTCGCCCCTACTGGGACAATACGTCCCAGCAAACTTCAAATATGTGTATAACTTTTAATTTTTATCCAATTACGCATTGAAATAAGCCCAAAAAATCTTTGTAGCCTTCTTTGATGATCAGTAACCGCATTCCGTCATTATTGACATCAAATTTCCCGTTACGCAATATTTTGCACAGACATGTCGCGAAATTTCATCAATAACGCGTTGTATTTCAAGGTGAAACGTCTATCTGGTACCGTTTTTATTCGTAATATACCGCTTGCTATAAAGTTTAGGTATGAATAAATATTATTCCTTCGAAATTGGAAAGAAATTATTAGGAAAAAAGTAAGTTTTTTACATTTATAACTACATTGGGACATATAATCCCAATAATGCATTTGTGTGGGATAATAATATCCCAATATTTGTTTATACCTTTAGATTTGTACAAATTTTTGGCCCTTTTGGTATTATTGGGACTTATTCGTCCCACCTATAAATGTTAATAAATGTTATTGGGATTATATATCCCAGGATAACGGTAAGGATTCAGGTATACCAAACATCTTATATTTTAGTCATATTAAAGGATTAGCTGTCGTAGTGATGAAAACACCGCCCGATTTCGAAAAACAACTCACGGGTGAAAGGGTTAAAATACCAAAACGATGACGATATAAATTGCATCTTCATAAACAGCATGCCAGCCAGTCAAACAGCCCCAAAGTATGCAACGTTCCGCTACTTGCACTATAATCACACCACAATGCAAATCAGCACCAAGGAGTGTGCTTCAAATATTTGTTGTTGGTCAATTGCAAAGACACACATATGAATATATTAATGTGTGTGTGTGTGCCTGCAACTGTACTCAAGCTGAAATAAAAATACCACAAAAAGGACAACACGTTGCCATTGCAATTGCTACAATGCGAGATAGGGTTACACGGCGTCACCACTCATAACGACATTGTTCATATTTTTACTAAAAGCCTATTGCATACATTTAGGCGCATAACCATAAAGCTTGTAGATAAATCCAGTTGTTAATTGTTATTATATGTTACATGTGTTTTGCCGAAAGTGTAGATGTTTTATCGTTATGCTCTGTCATTTATTTTGTTTTGTGTTTTTTGTATGCCCTTTCAACAACTGCTTCATTTACATGCTCCAATATTGCTCTACTTTAGCCACTCCACTTGTATTGCATTCCTTCGTCCTTCGTTGGTTTTTCACGTTGCATTTTACGTGCATCCTTTGCATTCGTTGCATATGTTGCATATGAAATGCACTCAATTAAATTGCAATTGCAATGTTTTTTGAATTCATCGAATTGTTGTGTGAGTTGCGTTTTGGGGTAACGGCTGCCAGGCTGCATTTAGTTAATACAAATGTATTTGTTAGCAGTTAACTGTGCATTACAACGATGATTTTTCGATTAACATGTATTAATAGAATAGCAATTTCTGTTATGAATATTTTGTGACTTACATATATTGCTATACACTTTTATGTGATTTTAAATAAACTGTATAAAAAACTAAGTTTAGCGGGGTCTATTGAGTGTTAAAGTTATAAACTCTGCCCTTGGCTATTTTAAGCTGATATAGCTAAAAATTACCACCGCGTCTTTATAAAGTAATGTCGTCCACTCATAAAAGTGTGCAATTTTATGTATTGTTAGAATTAGTTCAAATGTAAGCTAAGATTGGTACGAAACTGATTTAACCTGAACCGAAATGACAGTCGGATTTTAGGCATTTGCACTCCACGAGAGGCTGAATCCCTTCATACCTAAATGACCACGAGACGATTGTCAATTACTTCTGGTTTAGGACCTCCGCTGGATGTTGCCGTGAAGGCATCGCCATTCGAATTGCCTTTAGGGCCTCCGAGTAGCTTTGCAAATTTGGCATATACCGCGCAGTCGATGCACCAGGGGTTGACAACGGCGCTTTAGCTCTTGTCAAAGTAGAAGGCGTTCTGTGAGCACTCTGTCGCTGCTTGGACTGTGAAGTGTTCTATGTTTGTCAGTAAAACCGCTTTGCTGTATGTTCTGGCTCAATCGTTGCTACCCGAGGTTATGTGAATAGCGGTGGTGCAACGCATACCCAATTCTAGTGCGGATGCATTCTTCTTGCTCGGCTAGCAAAGGCAGGGAAACTGCTGGTCTCCAGCTGGAACTTCTCGGATACCTGCCACAAAAACCAAGCAAACTTGCCCATAAAAAGTGCAGGAAAAAAATCTTTAGGTTAACTGCAACAATCCCGGGATACACAGTTGATTGCTGCTCCCTAGAAGATATCAGCAAGTTTGTTGACCGAACCGGATGGTTCGAGCGGGGCACTGAATAGCTCTACTAAAAACAGCAGCAATTGCATCTGGGAAAATTTGCATGGAAATGGCGTTCCGTGTCTGTTATTGTGTCGCTTTTCATTTTGCAATAAGCGACTGTGGCTAAGTTCCATGTGTTTTTTTGTTGAAAGCAAGCGTTTTCGATCGCCCCTCCATTCATATTTTTCCTCTCTGAAACTAGTTGACTTCCATTGTAGGCCGTCTCAATAGTTACGGCTGACTGTGTCCTTTTGGGTTTCTTGGTTTTTTATTTCTCCCTTTTTTGAGTCCCGGTTGCCCTCCCCAACCTAGGTTTGGCTTGGTCCAGCGGTGATGATTAACCCACCGTAGTGTAAGGTCTTGTGTAGCTAAGCACCAATTCCCGCACTAATGGATGTTTGGTCATCGTCGTGCATGGTCCGCAACTACAAACCAGTCCAATGGGCACGGCAATCTTGGTTGCGTTCGCATTCGAAATTGAACACCTAAATGAAAAAGTTGCCGATGCCTCCATCAGTATGGCTAAGGACCAGTGCAAAGTAGTTGTCGTCGTGGTACTGGATAAAGCATTTCTTTTTGCATGGGCCAATATTCTGATGGATTTCTCAATCAATTTTCCATACCATAACAATGTTGTTGTTGTATTAACGACAAAGACGCTGCCCGAAGGTTTTGGGGAGGATTATCGGTGTTGATGGTACTTTTCTGTATATAGATCCGGTACGTTCCGGTAACAAAGCACAATTAAGGTACTATACCGACCATCTCGCGAACGATTTATATGACCACATTAAACCCTCTAGGCCATCCCGCTCCCACCTCCTAGTTCCATGAGCAACTTGGGGTCGCCAGAGCCGCGCCTGCTAAATATGTGTGTGATACATTCATATATGTAACAAGATTTCTCTAGCGTAGTTGAGGTTGACAATTGCGTTGCGGAAGCTTTGAAGCTATAAAGCTTCGTATTGCGCTTATCAACCCCTTGAATCCCATACGATAAGAATCGAAACCCGAAGCGTAAACCAAGAGCTTCCTGGGCAACAACAACAACAGCTTCCGGGACAGTTGAAAAGTCAAAGCTTTCCATTGAAAGTAAATTTGAAATCAGTTGACATTGGCTAATTCCACAATTTCACATTGTCTAATCTGATCAGAGATATAAAATGCTCCAAATCTCTTTGAATTCAATATTAATAACGAAGCTGCATTTAAATAAAATATTTTGCATTTTCACAGAGAGCTAAGTTACAACTGTTTTCAATAAAATGTGCGATATATATGCAAACATGGTTCATTTTTTTAGTTCTTCAGTACCAATAGATGATAGTCCAAGTCGATACATGAAACTCGAAGACCCAATACCTTACTTTAACTGGGCGGGAGGAAGGTGGAATATTTTTATATCCATAAAATGCACCTCACCACAATCAAGAACACACCCAAGACTATTAAACATTTCTGCCAGCAACAACTCAACCCTCAAAATATGCTGCAATTGACGCATTTATGTTTGTAAGTTGGTGCGAGCCCTTGTGACCATCATTGTTTACTTAAGCATCAATTTCAATTTACATTTGAGCATATTTTTCTATCAATCTTTTTTCTTTTTTTGCTACACATTTTATATTATAATTTTTATATGGGCAAACAAAAAATAGCCATTTCAAAGTTGTGTACATGAGTGTGTGTGTGTGTGACTCGGAGTATTTCAAATTTAAAACTGTTTATGGCAGCGAAATGTAAATTTTTATTTATTTTTCCAACATTTTTTATTTTTTATATTTGAAATGCACAATCAACATTTCACGCATATTCGTTTGAGCTTTTATGTAGTAAGTGCTGCTTACATTAACTCTTGTAAGGGCGTGAAGCTCGCAGAAACGGACATAGGTATGTACTTCGTGGTCTCAAATGTTATTTGGTCCTTTTGCAAAAATGTAAACACATGAAATATATTTAATTTGTATGTATGGCTGTGCACATTAGGGTACACAATTTTTAGTGTGGTTTCTTTTGCTGTCTACTCATGCTTTAAGAAAGTATATTGTTCAAAACGTTCGTGTTTTTTTTGTTGGTTGTGTTTTTCATGGAAGAAGGAAATTCTTTATGCACTGACCGAGATATTTAAGTGTCACTGTGAGACTCTCCGAGTGTAGGGCTCCCTTCTTCGAGGATACCCACTAAAACCTAACCTCCCACGGCCCACGCAAATCTCCGTACCTGGGACCCCGTTTAGCATTACAGCGGGTACGGGTGCGCGCTACGTGAGCTCTACTACTACTACTATTCTTACGCTAATGGGCTAGGGATCCGTCTCCTCGTTTACAGATATGTATATGCCTCACATATGTGCTGACCGTATCCCATCTGTCTCTTCGGCAGGTCATATTATTGATGATACTGCCTGGGTATAGGTCGCCAAGTATCTTTTCTACTCTCATTCGCTGATTGGAGAAGTGCCCGAATTCGAAGAAGGTGTGGTGTACATCGTCTATTTTTCCAAAGTACAGACAGCTCCGGTTGTCAACCTTGCCCATTCTGTGCAAGTTAGAAACTGGGTCTGGTAAAAGTCTACCGGTCCGTGTGGTCGCTTCAATCATGGATTGATTTCAGGGATTAGTTTTCTAGTAAACTTTCCTACGATGCTGGCAACATCATCGCTACTCGCTTGCGATCAGTTGTCGTATATTGCTTTTCTTTCCTCAGCGAGAAGATATATCGGCATGGTTTCCGCAACGACCAGGAGAGCTTCAGCCGAGACCGCGCGGTAAGCTGAAGCTATTCGCAGCGCCCCTCTGCGTTGGACCGGGGTGAGGGTTACTCGGTTCTTCCGGTATTTCATTGTACGTTCTATACATACGACCTATCTAAGCATAAATTCAATACATTTTGACGTGAGTGAAGGAATCTGAAGAAAATCGCTTGTAAACCCAAAAATTCGTCAAATGGCGTACATCCTATAGGCGTTTTTCATTCACATAAGGACATTTGCTTTTTATTTCTTTCATGATTTTACAACTCTTTTGTACTATTTTAACAACTTTATATAATGTTTCTACTGGAGTCATAACATAAAAGGCAGAAGTTCTCGGCAGAGTAGCGCACCACCAGACGCACTCATCCACTTACCGCCAGGTGCGTATTGCCCACCCGAAATTCACACTCAATATATTGGGGTTAAGTATGTAAACATAAAAAAGGTTTAATGGAAATCGTCTTGTTCTGTAATCATATTCATATGCGAAAAGCTGTTTTTTATGATTTTGTAAATTTTGTTTAAAGAGATTTTTAAAGAGATTATATTCCGCGTAGGATGGAGCAGCTGTTGGTACTGGCAGGAAAAAAAAACCTTCAAACAATACATAAGGTGTATAACAAGGAGTAAAACTTACGGCTTACGCAGATGACGTTGCAATTGTCAAAGAGGAAAGTGCCTTCCTCCTACGATTAGCTCTTTGGTCGAGCGGGCGCTTCGGGATATTCATTCCTGGGCATCAAATGTCGGATTGAAAGTCAACGCGGAGAAGACGGATACGGTCTTGTTTACAAAGAGGTACAAGGTCCCAAATTGGATCAGCCCTCAGTTAGGAGGGGTGACCCTACAGGAGAAGCCTTGTACAAAATATCTAGGAATCATCCTAGACAGTAAGCTGTTATGGAAGCTTAACGTGGAGGAGAGAGTGAAGAAGGCTTCAACGGCACTTTGTGCATGTAAAAGATGCTGGGGTGTACGTGATGCTTATGCCCTCTCCTTCTCATTGGGTTTTTACAGCGATTGTAAGCCTTATTCTATACTATGGAGTTCTTGTTTGGCCGAAAGCCACACAATAAACAACCTACCTCAAAAAATTAGAAGGGGTATGCAGACTATCAATGAAAACAACCCCAACGGCTGTACAACCCCGACGGCTGTACTGTATGCCATTGTGAACATTCCACCCGTAGACCTGGTATCAAAGAACATAGCGTTAACAACTGCAACCAGGCTCGGTGCCTCGGGGCAGCTTGAGCGCCAACTATACGGCCATAGTAGTCTAGCGTCATCAACAACATGACGAGCAGACTACCTGATTCCCTATCTGCGCTTCGAGGGCGATCTTAAGGCCACAATAGAGGTGGACAGTTGGCGCAAGGGTGCTCAAATGGCGGACGAGGCGATACCTGTGTACACAGATGGTTCCAAATTAGTGGAAGGAGTAGGGTCTGCGGTATACTGTGCTGATCCGGAAATAAACAAATCCTACAGGCTGCCGGATTACTGTAGCGTTTTCCAAGCGGAAATAGTAGCCGTGACCAAAGAAGTAGAAACCCTGGAAGAGAATAGCTTAAGCTGCAACCGTGCTAACCTTTATATTGACAGTCAAGCAATAAATAAGGCAACAATCTCGCATAGCACGGCATCTAAAGGTGTGTTAGAGTGTAAGCAGTCCCTGGAAAGAATCGGGACAGGGAGAAGCATACATCTATATTGCGTCCCAGGGCATATGGGAATATATGGGAACGAAAAAGTGGATGAACTAGCTAAAAAGGGCGCATCCCTTGATGCTTGCTCCGTAGACGTTCCAATTGAACTGGGCGAGATTAAGCGAAGGCAAGAGGTGCACATGATCGACCAAACAGGAAAGGCGTGGGTTCAAGCGCGGGGCTGTAAAGTGTCGAAGATTATGTGTAGGTCTTACAACCTTAGACCAACAAAGTTGCTTCTATTATTAAAAAGAGAGGACTATAGACTCATGACGGGTAATCTGACTGGACACTACCTTCAGGCGTCACATGCCACATGCCTAAATAAGGGTTGGTCAGTGATAGCAGTTGTAGGAACTGGGGGCTGGAGGAGGAAACGATCGAGCGCATTCTGTGCTCATGCCCTGTGCTTGCCAGGCTAAGACTCCAGCTATTAGGAGTGATACAGCTATCCTAGGGAGCTTCTAGTATTTGCCAAGAGGACGGAGTTATGTTATAACATAGGTCCTGGTTTTTGATAGGGGTTTTCAGTTTGGTCGTTAAAACAAACTTCTGGTTACATTACGGACACATTCAGTCTATGTGAGGTACTCATGGACCGGCCAGTTCAACCTAACCTAACCTAACAAGGAGAATCGAGACTAATGCTGACTGAAGACTCTTTGACGACGACACATTAAAAAAAACGAAATCTAGCCTGCTCCTTCACATAATACATACTGTCTAAAATCTTTACTTTTTAAGTTCCTTACAACGGTTTGTAGTCTTTTCAGCAGTTACCTGATCCCGGCCCAGCAATTGAACATTGGAAATACATTTAATAGAATAATCAGCAATAAATCTTTACATGTCCGTTATTCGATCAATAATAGTAAGTCCATCGTTTGGTGGCCGGACCATGAATAAAAGTGCAATAGCGTAAAGATAAATGGGGTAGTGAGTATTCAAAGGATTCAAGGAATGGATATGGATATCTCTTTCATATAGATGTGATTCCACCTGATGATATGATGCCATATCACAGGCATACTTTTTACAAGACCAGATGTGCTGTGATATAATATCGTATGATCTACTACATCACATCGTTAAATCTGTCGTATAACTTCAACTAATAAGGGTTTAGTATGAGTAATTTTAATCTTAATTGATTTCAAGTCACCTTGGCCAAAATACAGGCTACATCAGCCATATTTATTCTGATATGATATCATATGTTATGGTTCCTATGAAATAATGCGATTGAACAGGGCTCGCATTTCGGATAGTTTGATATGTTGTGACATGCTATCATATGATTGAGAAGGAAGAGGTAATATTTACTACGATTTTCTATAAACTGATATATATTGGTTTGATTTGACTAATCCGACTTGATTTTAGGAAATGCCACTATTAAATATTCAATCTGGTGTGATACTGTCATTTGCAATTTGTTTTTTTTTTTCTGATTTCTATGACTTAGTCGGATATAATTCCACTTGTTTTTATTACCTAACTTTTAAGTGGAACAGACATATTTAGTTCAATATAAATGTAATACAAAATCGTGAGCTATTATTAAGGTCTTATTAGCCTGCCTCGGGTTCTTGAAGTCTCTTTATCGCTACTAGGAGAGTAAGGTTCTGAGAAACAAACATTTTCCTCTGGAAATTTACATATGTACGTACAACAAAATTTTTTCAATAAAACTTGGTGAGGCTGGCTATTGGAATTAGGCATAGTAGAGTAAAGTATCCAGAGCCAAAAAAAAAAACTTATAGCCGAGTGACCGCTACCCAAAATAACATGTTTTTGTGCACAAATTATCGTTTAGGTTAGGCTAGGGTGAACTGACCGGTCTAGGACGATCTCGAATAGATTGAGAAATTCCGTTGTGTAACCAGTAAACTGAATAACCTTATTGAAAACCAGGACTTATGTTATAAAATAACTCCGTCCACTTGGCAAATACTAGAAGCTTTTAAGGACCTGCGCCATATGCTGCTTCTAGATCTGACAGCTGTGACACTCCTTACAGCTGGAGTCTAAGTCTGGCAGGCGCAGGTTACGAGCACATAACGGTCTGCCGGTAAGATTATAGGTGCTTCACATAGATTTGACTACCACCTCGTAATATACTACTCCAGCTCTTGCTAACAGCAAGTAGTAATACAAGGCATTCGAGACCTTTATTGCACTGCCCCCAGATTGGAATCAAACTAGTATCCCTCAAACTAGTAGCCCTCACAGTGCTTTCAACTGACACCCACCCTTATGTCCTACGAAATACCATTTTTCCTTTTTTGTAAGCCTTTTGAACGCCTTTTGAACGCGTATAGTTCAGTCGTGAGTGGTTCTGAAATAATCGCAGCCTTTGATTAATTGATTTAAATGTATATAGCATAGACGTCCGCGCTGTTGGGACAAGTGTGCCTACCAACTGTCCCTTTCTGCATCCGACTAGCACCAGTTCGGGGGTAGTCATTAAACCTTCAGTGCGAAAAAATCGGTTGCATCGTTGGCTCCTATTTTTTCTGCAGGGAAGGTTCCAAAACAGCTTCTTATCCTAGATATTTAACCTTGTCAGAGAAGAGTGATCCTATTTCGAATACCGCAGCTGAGTACATGGAAACTGCATGCCTCTGCGCAAACTTTTCACATTGCCCTGTCACATTGCCCGTCGCACAGAAGCTTGGCAATTAATGAAACCAGAACATCCTATTTTTCAAAATCAACTAGTTCCCTTTTGACAGCACCAGGAAAAATACCATAAAATGCTTCTTCAATCTTTTTATTTGTTTTACATTAGAATGTTGAGCAGTTTATAGTTGACCTACCCTTGCCATAGGCATTTTCCGATCCCGATAGTAACCCACAAGGAGTTCTGAGTCGAATTTTCGGACAAAGCAGACGCTCCAATGTTTTCGGGAGAAACGATAAGATACTTAAGAGCTCTTAGCAGCCTTGCAAACAGCTAAGAGATATTAACAAAAAAATAAATACTTAGCTTGATTTACCTCCGAGAACATTTGGACCGACCTCCTCTTCCAGGCCATCCTCTTAAAATACAGTGCCCGTAATAGAAAGCAATCTGATAAAACCTAGTAATGGGATGGGTAATAGTATTTCATTTTATAGAGATGGGTATGGGTAATTCTTTTCACATGTTTTTTTTACATCCAACATTATCCCAACTTAGGCAGTAGTTTGCCGTTAACTTCATTCCTTGAAGCACATTTTTCTCATCCGTATAAAGATTTGACGATTTCTCAGGTAATCGGGACAAAAAAGTTGCCCATTCTACAGCATTCACAAAATAATAGCCAACATTCTGCCAATTCCAATTGTGCTTACGGCAAATTCCTTTCAAAAGTGCTGTCAACAACAACTACTAAATCGTAAGGGTGACAATTTAAATGCCAACTGCCCAGGGTTGCATGTTTACACGTCAAACTATAAAAGACAAAAGACCACAAAATTTAGCAAATGCGAAATAAAAAAAAATGAAAACAATAACAAAGTAGAGAAAAAGCACAACTCCCGCCTTTAGCTAACAAGCCCAATATAACTTCAGTACAAATGCCAACTTCCGTTATGACTTCCGATTTGCTGGTTTTACATACAAACTTTTACTTTATGTTGTTGCTCTTGTTGTTGATGCTGTGTCAGGGCTTTTAGCTTTTTGATGTTGGTAATTTTTGCATTTGTTTTTCTTGCAATTTTCTCATACAATTTCTTATTGTTTTTCTAGTGCAGGTTCTTTTTTTTAGATTGGGTTGGGATTATTCCTTTATTTTTTCCCACTCGGTTTTACTGTTATTCTTTCGCTAGATTTGAAATCCCATTTTAGTTGTGAATACTTGTTGAATATCCTTTAAGCACTTGTGTGAGGTGGCATTTTCGAGACGTAAACCTCTTGCCCAGAGCTGTGAAGCTTGCTTAGATGGGTCGGTTGCCTTGAGTTCGTCGCTTTGTTTTTGGGGGAGGTAGAGTTGATAAAAAGCTGGGCGTTGTCAACTCAAGTATTGCATGTGTGTGTGTTTGATAGTGTTATTGCCAAAAAGGTCTTTAAATTGTGGTTGTTTTTATTGTATTTAGTTTACTTGTGCCCGCAAATTTTTCATCCTCCATCCACCCACCGCCTTAAGTTGCTATGCAGTTCTTTTTTCGCAACAAAAGTCCTGCCACTTCTCCCCCTTTTTTATTGTCTAGCTGGTTTTCTCTGTTGTTCTTGTTAAATTTTGCAGAAGAAATGTTCGTTTGTGCTTTTCAATTGCCTGCTTTTTTCCGCACATTTTGTTTGAATTATTGTCGAGTTAAGAGGATTTATGTGTGTGAGATTGGTTGGTTTAGCCGGGTGTCTCGGTTGTTGGTTGTCGCTTGTCGTTTGTAAAGGTGTTAAGTGGCTTTGACACTTTCCCAGGCGGATAACATTTGTGTGGTGTTTATTTGGGCTTTTGAGCATAAACTTTTGAGAGTTTTTGTATTCCGTTCAATTGGTATTACTTATTTGGTTATGTGTTTTTTTGTTCCTTACAAAAAAAAAAAAAACCATTTGTATTTGATCGCTTTGTTGTGGTTTGGAAGGTAAAAAGGGGTGTGGACTACTTAGGCAACAAGCAACTAGACAACATGAAAATTTGTTCTTGGTATGGGCTACTAAAAATTGTATCCTTTGTGAAGTTTTTGATATGGAAACACCGTTGCTCACGGTACGGGGGAATTCAGAATGTAAGCGTAACTTAAGTAAGCGTAATCGTAGTCTTTGGAGGGGGAATGCCAAGTATAAGCGTAAGATGGTGTCACTTCACTGTAGCGTAATGTGGTAGAGTTGATATGAGCGAAATCAGACAACAAAGCAAGGCAAGGCAAGGCCAAATGTTATAAATTTGTTATCGAAGTATTGGCGGTGTATTGTCCTTGAGTTATCGATATGTTTTCACGAGTTATGGGCGTATTACCCATTTCTTATCCACGAGTTATGGGTTCGTTATAGGTGTGCTATCGACGAGATATAGGCCAGCTATCGATCTGTTATTGTTATAGAATTGTTATATGTACATTTTTTCGATAACAAAGGTTATCAATAAAGTTTCGAATCTTATCTTAAAGTTATCGAAAAGCTATCGATATGTTATCAAAAGACTGTCGGTTTCTTATCGAAAAATATTATATCAAAAAGTTATAGATTTTTTATGTTATCGAGTCTTATCGAAAAATTTTCGATTATTTTTGGAAAGGTGATCGATATGATATCAAAAAGTTATCGATTTTTTATCGAAAGTATATTTACCTTATATCGAAAAGCTATTGATTTGGTATCGAAAGGTATATATTTGTTATAAAAACTGTATCGATTTGACATCGAAAAGTTATCTACTGCTTATCGCAAAGTTAGCAATTTGTTATCGGCGTATTCGGTCGGTTGTTATCGACGACTCATCAGAAATCGATAAAACTTTATTCGTTGCGTTGTCTTCTTATGTATGTGCCTAATGCTTATAGAGTTCTTCATTATACATCCTTCGACACTCGCCGAAGGCATCACGGTCAGGACCATAAGTTAAGCTACCATGCAAGGGATAGTGGCTGTACAGTCCCAACTTAGCTAAATGACAGCCCATATATTCAAGAGCAGGCTACAGCTAGCAAACGAGGCTCCGAATTTATTACGTTACGTCACACTAGGGCCTCAGGTAATCATGAACCGCTTTCCTAGCTATTCAAATATTGTATTCTCTAATCATAAGAAGCATTCTCATTTTTCGTATACCTAATCTCACCAATCTCTGCTTAAAATACAATACAGTGATTGAGGAAACTTTCATTTGTAACTCAGACACCTCGAGCTCCTAAGTGAAGTGAAGTAGAAATGACCTGCCTTGCTCATGGCAATGTGGAGGCTGGTAAGGATGCTGGAGTTCGGGTAGTTCAGAAGACAATAGAAAATATCTCGAAATCTAACTAAAACGCTTGGTTAGTGGCCACCCAGTGTATAATCAGCTCTATATTCAATTCCAAAGCGGGAGCTATTCAAAAATTTATACTGATTCCAATTACAGCTGTCAATTGAACAGATTTGAGATGCTGAGAACGCAATGGGTTCCACCTGACAAGTGACGGCCAGTGTGAGTTCTTGAGGAGGGGCATGTTCTATTGCGAGTGAGCCCTTGGAATAGTACAAGACATCGGGGCCCTCTATAGCTCTTTTCCCTACATATAATTTCTACAAGAGCTTCCGAAAGGTTCAAACCAGTCAAGTATACGCTCAACACTCGCACGCTTCGGTGTTCAGAAGAAATTAGTTTAGAAACACCGATCAGTGTGAAGGGAATATAATTTCATCCCTAAGGCGTATCCGTATACACATTTCGAATGTTTCTTGTCCCATCTTAAAGTGGTTTGCGAATAACTTCAACTAGAACCTACCAACTTCTGACAGGTCTCCTTGTTAAACTCCGGTAGGATGTGGTTAAACGCATCTTCGATGTCTAGAAGAATTCTTGAAAATTGAATAAAGAGTTGTATGCCTTGATCTAAATTTTCAATAGCCTTGGTGAAAGGTCCTGACGGGATTCTGTCTAAAAGCCCTGACTACGGACCGCGTAACTGAAGTTTCCAGTATTAGATGGATCGGTTGGTCAATATAGACTGAATATCTCAACAAAGTTGCTTTTAGTATGTGCCCGAGATATCTTGTCAGCCTTTGAAATGAAGGTATCTTTAACGATGCTCCATAACTGTGGGATGTAGGGTCTTACAAAATACCCGTGGCAGGAATGGCTTTCGTAATAGGTGACAAAAATACACAATTGATTCAAGGAGTTGTATAGTTCAACCCCTTCAAGGGGTGCCAGCGCAATTTAAAGCTTCTTCAACCCAATTGTCAACCTCACCTACCCGTGGCGGGTCCTGTTCCTAAAGAGCCGAGGCTCTGGCGACCACAAGTTTAACATGGAACTAGGAGATGGGGGCGTGATGGCCTAGAAAGTTCATCGGGGTGATATTAAATTGTTCCCGAGATTGTCGGGCTAATATCTTAATGGTGCTTGTTCCCGGAACGAACCGGATCTATATCCGACAAGAGACCATCAACATCGACTACAATCCCCAAAACTTTTCGGGGAGTGTCTTTATCTCTACAACAACAACACAAAATCGAGATGGGAGAGTTACGTAAGAAAGGTTTTCCAAGTTTGCCCTGAACCGATATGATTTTTCTTACTAAAACCACGACTGTCACATCAAAGTTTCCCTGATTATAATATGTACATCGTATTAACAGAAATATCTTACACTTAAAATTTAAATTTATTTTCTCTTTAATGAAGCTTACTAAATTGTAAGATCTCAATAAATAATTCCACACACAACTCATGCGAAAGGAGAAAAAAATTACAAATTTAACTCGCACAAATGAGTATGATTAAGCATATCCATGAAATGCAAACAAATCATATCAACAAAAAAACCCTTTCGTGCCAAAAGTTCCAGCAAGCGGCATTACCTGCCAGCGCACGCTGATACGCGGACAAGCGCGAACCCTTTACGCCTGCCGCCAACACAAGCAACTTCTGCACCAACTGAGTGACGTGCTTTGCTTCTCATGTGATAAATGACCGGTGTTATCCAAATTAATTGATCAAATCCGAATGTCGGTTCCAAATTGCGAGAAATTGCCAAATTAAGGCAGATGAATTAAGTCCCCGGGGCAATGTAAGCGTTTTTGTTGTAAGGGAGTATCGGATAACATGAGCATTAGGTGGGCTGGCTGTAACAAAATCTGGAACGAATAGGTATTGGATGTTGAGTTTGAGTAAGAAGATGATGAAATGTGTTTGTGTGTGTATGTTTGTAAAGGAATATTTGTAAGTGTAGATATGAGTGTATGTGTATGTATATAAGTTTGCAAATTTGCATGTGTCACGGAAGTGCCCATGCGGGTGTTTTATTGCTGCCACATGTGGCTGACCCGTCAGTAATACCGGAAAATATACAAACACCTTCACGTCAGACAAATGAGCAAAGTAACGTACAGGGTGTGTGATGTCGTTTAAAAATAAATTTTGTATTAATAGGATATTTGTTTTCTTTAATGAATAGTTCACTTCCTAATTTACAGGCTGATGGATGTAAGCCATAGATAATATCTAAGACGCTTTGCTGAGTACCACAGCAACGTGGCTTTAACGGCTGGAACTTTTTATTGTTGCATGAGGTTAGCTGCCGTAAACATATTTCCCGAATTTTCATGATCAAAAATGACAAGCTGATGAACCACTCTTGATCTGTTAGGAAAAGTTTGCAGGGTCACCAACAAATTTATCTTTGCCCACAACTTATTTTTTCTCGAAAACCTGTCAGCGAGTTAAAATTCCCCCGAAATTTTGCTTAAAAAATTTGAGTTGTTTTATCGATGTCGATGTCCCCTGTGCTCATAGCACCATATAGGCACTAGCCCGACCAGCTGGGAAACGATTTGGTATGACCACATTTAATCTTTTAGAACATCCATCCCCTTCTCTATGTGCGATGCTTGGGGCCAACTCGCCTGGTAGCTAAATAGGACTAGCCAAGGGTTGCTGAAGCCCTTAAATACACTTATTAATTAAATTTGGAACGAAAAGTGCACACTCCTAGAGAAGGAACGTTTTTTTTTTTATTCTTCTTCCGTGTGGTGCGAAGACTCCTCAAGACTTCATGTAATGGTGCGAAGACTTCGCGAAGGTTTTGGTTTGATTGATCATTCTTCGCCGGATAATTATTCAGTATGTTCCCGAAAATGGCACCATTAACTACTAGTGCGGCCATCAGGGGAACAATTTGATATGACCAAATTGAACCATGTATGACATCCGACCTCTTCCTGCCGTGAGGAGCTTGGGGCCGCCAGAGCCTTACTTGCCAAATAAACTGGATTCGCCAAGGGTTGGTGAATTGCAGAGGAGGATTCTCATAGTGGTTTTGTTTTTTTTTTTTTCAAATTACGGCTAATGTCGCATGTTAAATTTTTCTTCAGTCAAAATTTTTAGATACCAAGTTCAAAAAAAAGTCTTCATTCATCGCAGTTTGCATAGAAAGCCGTAAGATAGGAGACTCTAGACTATAAACCTGTTGGGGACTATTTACTTTTCTTTCTTCCTCTTATATTTATTAAGCTTTGCGCTTTTGTCAACTAAAAGATGTTAAGTCCAAGCGAGTAAGCTGTTTCTACAGTATATTTGGAGCCTAGGATCTTTCGACTACTTTCAGAATATTCGCATTCAGAGGAATTATTAATATCAATCTGCAGAAGACTTACTTTGATTCTTTTTCTCCTGCGACTTTTACTCCTTTTTAAAAAATTGCATCTCCAAATAAAATGTGGACTTTATACTTTTAGAGATATATGTACAGTCTGTTCGACCAAATCCGAAGAGGGGAAGATATTTAGCTGCAGAGAGCTGTGCTCATTGGCAATCTACCTGTTAGTGTTCCCAGTAATGAAAGGTTTGCTATAAGGGATCTGCCTACATGTTAATTGTACTGAAAAACACACTTGCAACAACCTTACACACCCTATATAATTTATTTTCGCTCCAATTCAACACACGGCTTCCCAACGGAAGTCAACTTCACAATTTCACACAGCATCTACTCCCTACTCTCTCCCCCAAACTAGGCCTTATATAAAAGTTGATATATATGTTTATACCAATTGATGCCCAGTCGTATGTGTGTCATCCGAAATACCTTCCGGTTGAATGATTGGACAAATTGATGGACACACAATTGAATGAGCAAAGCAGACATTTAACGAGTACGACAGACAGATGGACACATAAGATAGCGTCGGAGATGGATGGGCTCTGTAGGTGATGGCAGGTTGGAGGCAGCATGAAAGCGGTAATGCATGCATTCGACCTGAATATAAACCTCACTTTCTAGCCTAGCCTAAACCAATACGCAAAAAACTTATTCCAAGCAGTAAATTTTTCACTGATAATCGTTCAGTGGCACCAATTGCTATTTGAGTGACTGCCAGTAGTTTGAGTGTGGTAGTAAATGGGGAATGAGCGTTCATAATATGATTGAGTGGGAGCTTAACCACCGCTGGGTAAAGGGAAAAAGGATATTTAGCTGCATTTGCGGTTACCGGGATTTTTGTGGTCGCTAGCTCATAAGTCTATTTTGAACTCAAACCGCTCACGCCTCTCTACTCACTTTCACATTGGTCTCCCGCTGTGCAGGCTTACTTATGTGTGTGAAATGCTCAGTTTATAAGTGAAATTGAAATCGGAATTGCAAATTAACACGATTTGCTAAATTTATTGCAAGGATGTGTACGTTTTGCCTGCTGATAATCAAACACTCATAAACCCAGCTATGTAAGTACGCCAGGCTATACACGTCACCGTCGATATGTTGGCAGTCATTTGAGTTGGATTAATTGCGTACGCTAAATGATTAATTTCCGAGATTTCAATTTAAGGCTTAAAATTTGTTGTCTATTTGCTTGTCGATTTTGAACTCTTAACTCTATTAGATGTTGCTGGTGGCTATATACTTGAGTAGAGTGTTGCTTGTTAATGGCAATGATGATTCCATATATTGCTATTTTAATCAGCACCCAGTAAACACAAATGGAGAAAAGGATGGGAAAGAAAGAAAAAGAAATTAACAACCGTTATCGACGAGCTATAGGATTATTGACGACGGTTTATGGTCGTGTTATACATTTATTTTGGACGAGCTATCGGTTGGAAATCGGCGTGTTATTTGCGTGGTAGAGGCGAGTTAGGGATTTTTTATCGAGGAGTTATACAATTTTTCTCGGTAGCAAATGTTATTTACGACTTATGGATTTATTATCGAAAAGTTATCGAAAAAAATCGATTTGTTATCGAAAATATATAGTATCATTATGGAAAAAATACAATTAGCTATAGAAAAATATCGGTTTGATATGTTGAGTCATCGGCTTCTAACTCTTCCAATTTTCTTCATCTTGTTATAAACCGATAGTTTGTTATTGAAAATATTTCGATTAGTTATAGAAAAAAAATAATTTTATAATCACAAGAATATCGATTTGTTATCGAGAAATTAACAAGGAGTTTCCGAAATTTATCGGTTTGATATTGGCTTGTTATCGATAAGTAATCGATTTCTAATTCACTTTCTTCGGCTTTTATCATAACAAACCAATGGGTCGTCCATGGAAAATCTATAAAACGCCCATAATAAATTGGCAACGCACCGATATTAAATGATATTTTTCGATAACAAATGGATATTTTTCGATAGCATTTCGATAACACATCGTTATTTTTTCGATAACAAACCGATAACTTTTCATCGATAAAAAGCCGATAGCAAATTAATGACATTCCGATAAGAATCCGGTAATAATATAAGCCCCAAAACATTTCCTGTTCTTTAATGAATTTTTCCGAACCCTGACAAATGATTCCATAATAGTCCTGAAATTACTCCGAAATAGTCACTAGCTAAATTATTTAGAAATAGCTTCGGAATGAGCCCAAGATGATGCTATAATGATACTAAAAAGGTACCGACATAGTCCTGACATAGTCCTGAAATGGAAATAGTCCTGAAATGATACCGAAATAGTCATGCAACTAGCCCCGAACTGTTCCCTAACACATTTTCAAAAGAATCTCGAAATAGTACCTGAAAGACTCGGAAAAAGTCCAAAATAATCACGCAATGATCTTAAAATAGTTCTGGATTGATTCCAAAATCACTACAAAAAAATCTCGAAATTACTCCAAAACATTCCTCAAACAGTCCAGGAATAATTTCAAATGGCCCCGGAAACAGTCCAAGATATACTATCGTTATATTACGTTCTTCAGGTTTAGATTTTGATGAATAAAAATTATTTGCTGACCCTAATAATAATATACATATCAGCAGAGTTCTTTTTTACATGCATATACATCTACATTTGCGGGAAAAAAAACTCTTACCATCACTTAGATAATCTTTAGGAGAACCATCTGCGGCAATAATTGAAGGCACGTGGCAGTGGGAAAACACTTGCTACCCAGAATAGCGGAGACCCGCCTCTATGTTGGTCATAGTTTATAACCTATCGTTTGCTGAATAGTGGACACAAACACTTTTCGTTCATAGTAGTGGAGAATAGTGTAA